>NC_044063.1:12566864-12794364 GCF_902167405.1 Gadus morhua
TACACGGGTAATCAGTCGTACATCAGGCAAACAATCCAGCAGGGAGAAGGCAAAGACGTAGTGGGTCGGTACACGGGTAATCAGTCGTAGCTCAGGCAAACAATCCGGCAGGGTGAAGGCAAAGTCGGGAGGCAACGGGCAGGATTCAGAAAAACAGGAACCCTGAATATCGCTAGGAAAATGCTGGGATGCTTGATGCAGAGAACAAAGACAAACTGGCACAGAGGCAGGGAAACACGGTGACTAAATCCACTAGGAGGGGAATGTTAATGAGGGACAGGTGAAAACAATTATGGTGAGTGAGGACAGTCAGGGAATCAGGGGGTGAAAACAATCAACGAAGGGGGCGAAATGTGACACACTTTGCCCAGGAAATCAGGCCCCGTTTACACGAAGGGAAAACGCAGATATTTCCACGCGGTTTTGCCTCTCATTTACACGAAAACGCCGCTTTTGTCACAGAAAACGATAATTTCTAAAAACTCCGGCCAAAGTGGAGATTTCTGAAAACGCTGCTTATGTGTTGTCGCGTCAACGGGGGGAAACGGGGTTTTAGGTTCTGAAGCGTCACATTATGCGCCAGGAAATGCTTAACGTCATATGAGCGCCCTATGTTTACATTTTGTTTGTTACAGGAAGACGCTCGTGTTATTCGTTGTTGTTGATTCTGCGGATTCTGATTGGCTTGCATGGCGTTAATTGCGCTCAACGGCGTATTTATGCGTTTTGATGTAAACCACAACTTTTTTGAAAACGATGTTGTGTGCACAATGTTATTTTTGAAAACGGAGGGGGGGAAATATTTGTTTCTATAAATACCCTGCTACGTATAAACGTGGCCTCAATGTTCCAACGGGTGTCCGGCTGGCTCTGGGTGATAGCTTTGAGGAGGCTGGGGTCTCGCTCCCCAGACACTTCTTAGGCCTGAGCCAATATTAACCGCCTTCGGTAGCTCAGTTCAAAACGAAGTCAGGAAACCATCATAATGTGAAGGGATATCAGATCAGTCCCCCACTGGAGCTCATCAACAGCACGATGGATATGGATTCAGTGGTATCGATAGGAGGTGGATTATAGGAGAGGAGATACATGGATATGGCAGGGGAGGAGAGGGAAAGGAGAGGGAGAGGAGAGGAAAGGAGAGGAGAGGAGGGGAGGAGAGTTGAGAGGAGAGGAGGGGAGGAGAGGAGGGAAAGGAAGGAGGAGAGGAGAGAAGTGGAGAGGAGAGAAGGGGAGAGGAAAAAGAGAAGAGGAGAAGACAGGGGGGAGAGGAGAGGAGGGAAGGAGAGGAGAGGAGAGGAGAGGAGAGGAGAGGAGAGGAGAGGAGGGGAGAGGAGAGGAGAGGAGAGGAGAGGAGAGGAGAGGAGAGGAGGGGAGAGGAGAGGAGAGGAGGGGAGGGGAGAGGAGAGGAGAGGAGAGGAGAGGAGAGGAGAGGAGGAGGAAGGGAATTGAGAGCAGAGGAGAGGGTAAATAATTGTCCATCCCTGCTGCTGGCAGGATTTTCTACCTTGGATTGACAGAGCAAAAGAGACATAAATAAAGAGGGTGTGAGAGAGAGGGAGAGAGAGAGGGAGGACGTGCTGAGATTAATCATTATCAGAGCAGGCAAAACAGAAAACAGCCATCTTATATGAAGCCCATTGCTTGTCTGTGGAGGCAACAGATTATCTGCCTTTCTCTCTGTCTTTCTTTTATTCTGCCTCTCTCTTGCTCAGCCTCTCTCTCTCATCCTCTCTCTCTTCCTCTGCCTCTTATCTTCCTTTGCCTCTCTCTCTCTCTCACCCTCCTCTCTCTCTCACACACTTCCTCTGCCTCTCTTCATCTTCCTCTGCCTCCCTCTCTCATCCTTTCTTTCGCACACAATTCCGCTGCCTCTCTCTTTCACATCCTCTCTCTCTTCATCTTCCTCTCTCTCTTTCTCTCTCTCTCACCCTCTCCCTCTCTCTTAATTTGCCTCTGCCTCTCTCTCATCCTCTCGTTCTCTCACTTATTCTGCCTCTCTTCATCTTCCTCTGCCTCTCTTCATCTACCTCTGCCTTTCTTCATCTTCCTATGCCCCTCTCTCTCTCTCTCTCTCTCTCTCTCTCTCTCTCTCTCTCTCTCTCTCTCTCTCTCTCTCTCTCTCTCTCTCTCTCTCGCTCTCTCTCTCTCTCTCTCTCTCTCTCTCTCTCTCATGGGGTACTCCCAGTGCACAAAGGCTCCACTTCAGGCACGGGTGTTGGCGTATTTCAAAAATAGAGGCTTCTAGATTCTGGGAGGACAGAGCTGCTCGTGAGCCTCACAGCGCCGCCACACCTCTGGCAGAGCCGCCACGGTGGGCGTGCGGAGTGACACGCTGAGGATGCACAGCCCTCCAACAGCAACACCTTTTAACACTCACCGTCAGCTTGACATGGTTCAGGTGCATAGGGTATAAAGTATTGATCGTCAAACAAGCTAAATAAAAAACATCAAGTGGGCTTCTGAATTCTTGTTGCATATTCACACACACGCACACACACCCACACACGTACGCACGCGCGCGCACAGACGCGCACACACACACAAACACACTCACACACACATTTACGAAAGCACTTACGCACGCGCGCGGGCACACACACACACACACACACACACACACACACACACACACACACACACACACACACACACACACACACACACACACACACACAAACACACCTTGCACGAGTGAGCAGCGGGAGCGGACACTTGTCAGATCGTGGAGCAACGGTGGCTCTGCCCCCTGGCGTCACACATTCAAAGGCCATCTCTCTCTCAAGAGAAGGCTACAGCTTCCCGCGCTCCGTGACACACCTCGCTGCGCGTGCACAAGCGTCCCCTCATCCATGAACACTAATCGTGTCACAGAGTGACAGAGTGACGGCTGTCAGGTCGATGGGCATTTCCAAATGTGCCGTCAGAGTAATTAGCGCTTTCAGGTTAATTAAGTAGAGTTTCTTTATAACAGCAATATGGGAAAAGGAACAATAAAACCCCACTTGGAGGGCGGGTCAGAGGGGAGACAATTAGAAGGAGCTTGTGACGGAGAGTCCTCATCACCGGGTTGTAATTGAGTCGGGGAAATCCAAGCAGCATCGAGGTGGAAGTCTTGTTTCTTACGCAACAGTCAATGAAAGCGGTGCAACTCGTGAACAACAAACCATAAAAAAAACAGCATGCCCTGCCCAAAATGATGCACTTACCCTTTTCGAAATTTATGTTTTTGGTGACTTCAACTTCTGCCATTGAGTGACTGGAACGGGCTTGGCTCCTTCATCCAAACATCCCTTAACAGCGGGTCTCCCGCGGGTCGGTCCCTCCGTGGGTGTGTCGATATCAATTACGGTGTTCCCCCACATTGAGCTCATTTGCCAAAAGAGCGATGGACGAGCCTCGATATCTCCACCTCTCCATTCTGGTGATAAATCCTAGTCCGTGCGTCAGTGTCTCCAAAAAGACCCTTCAGTCTCCGTGCGACGTGGCCCCCAGTGCCGTGGATGCCCAATGCGCCCTGCACCACCAAACCTCACCAACACACACACCTCCCATATGCCCCTCTTAGAGCGCAGCGGAGTGGGGCAGTGCTAAGCCGATTCCTCACTCAAAACGCATCGGACTGCCTGGGGGGGGAGTGGGTGTTGCACAGGCAACAGCTCCACTCTGCAAACGACACGGAGTATGCTGGATAATCATGAGGGTAAGATCACCTTCAATTAGAAGTGCAAGATGATATTTGGTTTCAGTAAGACTACTAACTGTCACGTGTTGGGCTGGTGTTCCAATTGGAGGAACATTCTTTCTGAGTGCAGAAGCATGGGGAGGCGTTGCGCGCACTAAGCCTGACACGTGAGTGTGGCACCGTGCTTTATGTTGGTTTAAAGTGGTGTTTTTCTGCACTGGCCACTTGGATGTGAGGGTCATGGTCACCTCTAGCGGCACAGCATCCCCTCCATTCGCGCAGAGTAATAAATTGGTAAATGCTGCATGGGCAAACACAGGCCACCTGTCTGTCTCTCCCCAGGGGGATGTGAGTTGAGAGATTAGCCGGAAAATAAAATGAATCAAATAAAATTGGCTCCGATTAGGATTTTTTAATTGCGGAGGCTTACTCAAGTTTTCTGCCTATAGCATAGAGAAAGATTATCATAATATGATGACCAACGATACATATATGTTCTCAATTGTATTTTTAAATGCTAATGCAGAATGAGAAAGATTTGGCAGCATTATAAGCCAGCATGCATGGACAATAGTATCATCAGCAGGATGGTTCCGCTTCGGTTTGCTAACTAATTCTGCTGGCAAGACCCATGTTCAAAATACACACACATCCATGCATAATGCATCAACCACATGTTCTCTCTTTCCCTCTCCCTGCGTTTCTCTCTCTCTCTATTCAATTAAAATGGGATTTCTTAAATGAAATGGGATGTTTCAATTAAAATCTAATTAAAATAAAGATTTAAGAGAAGATCAACATATATTATCTATCTTTCCATCAGTGTTTGCTTGTGTATCCTTATCTGTGTGTGTGTGTGTGTGTGTGTGTGTGTGTGTGTGTGTGTGTGTGTGTGTGTGTGTGTGTGTGTGTGTGTGTGTGTGTGTGTGTGTGTGTGTGTATGTGTGTGTCTATGTGTTTGTGTGTGTATATGTATTGGTGTGTGTATGTGTGTGTGAGAATGTATGTGTACGTGTATGTTTGTGTGTATGTTTATGTGAATGTGTATGTGTGTGTGTGCGCACGTGTGTGTGTGTGTGTGTGTGTGTGTGTGTGTGTGTGTGTGTGTGTGTGTGTGTGTGTGTGTGTGTGTGTGTACGTGTTTGTGTCCGTGTGTTTATGTTGGTGACTGTGTATGTGTGTCTATGTGTTTGTGGGTGACTGTGTGTACGTGTCTTTGTGTGTGTATTTGTACATTTGTACATGTACATACATGTGTGCACATGTGTGTGCGTAAATGTATGTGCATGTATATGTGTGTGTCTAGTGTGTGTGTGTGTGTGTGTGTGTGTGTGTGTGTGTGTGTGTGTGTGTGTGTGTGTGTGTGTGTGTGTGTGTGTGTGTGTGTGGGTGTGTGTGTGTGTGTGTGTGTGTGTGTGTGTGTGTTTTGCAGTCCCGGACAGTGGGAGATGGGGATTGATGTGAGTTCAGAGCCGCCCTCCTCCCTCACACCTTACTATCCACGTTCTCCGGGGTTATTAATGTGTGTGTGGATCGGGGCCGACATGTGTGAGTGATAAACAGAAGGCACTTCTGGAGGTCTCATTTATACGGTCATTAGTGAGACTAATTGGTGTGTATGTTGGTTAGTCATGGTGTCTTCTGCATGCTAAATCACGTTGGCCAGCACGGCTACTCCTTCCGTGTCTCACTACGTGTGAGTGTCTCTCTCTCTCCCACAGTCTCTAAATCTCTCTGTGCGTATCTCTATCTGTGTGTGTGTGTCTCGCTCTCTCGATGCCTGCCCTCTTTCTGTTCTTACTCCAAGCTCTCTCTCTCTCTCTCTCTCTCTCTCTCTCTCTCTCTCTCTCTCTCTCTCTCTCTCTCTCTCTCGCTCTCTCTCCTTCTCTCTCTCCCTCTCTCTCTCTCTCTCTCTCTCTCTCTCTCTCTCTCTCTCTCTCTCTCTCTCTCTCTCGCTCTCTCTCTCTCTCTCTCTCTCTCTCTCTCTCTCTCTCTCTCTCTCTCTCCCTCTCTCTCTCCCTATGAATACATGGTGCTTCTGAAAGCCTGACCCGCAGCAGAGACACAGAGGAGTGATGTTTGTGTTGGTATCTTGAATGCAAGGTTATATCTCATCCTTATGAATACTCCTAGACCGTTCAATCAACAAATACATAGATATTCTGAAGCACAACAATGCAAGTATTGAACATCGTCAACACATAACATGTAGATGTTTTTATGAATAAGGCCAGCTGATGAGGTTATTAATTAGACGCAAAATGCACACACTCAATCTCTCTGTCTCTGTCTCTCTCTCACGCACACACACACACACACACACACACACACACACACACACACACACACACACACACACACACACACACACACACACACACACACACACACACACACACACACACACACACACACACACACACTGGCTCATAATCAAACACACACATACACACACACACACACTGGTTCATATATAAACTGAGAGGCTGAAGCGAGAGAAAAAAATTATTAAAGCCTTTTTCCATGATTCCCCTGACTTCCACTCCATTTCTTGATAGTGCAGGGGATGAGTTGTGAGGTTAGGGAGACACATTGTGTGGAGTGAGAGTAGACCTGGCCGACTGAAGCTTCATTCATGAGCTCATGTCTCCCTCTACTGTTCATTAACCTCACATACAGCAATACAGTACAGTTTGTGGGTGTGGGTGGATTTGTGCGCGAGTCTCTGGGCAGGTGTGTGTTAGTGTGTGTTGGTACGTGTGTGTGTGTGGGTGCATGTGTATGCATCAGTCAGTGTGTGTGTGTGTTCGTGTTTATATATGGGCCAGCGTGTGTGTGTGTGTATGAGCAAATATGTGTGCGAGTGAGCATGTGAAAGAGACAGATGAAGAGAGAAAGAGACATTGAAAGAGAGATTGAGTGAGTGCGTGTGTTTCTATGTGAGTATACACGCTTGCATGTGCGTGTGCACGTTTGAGTCAATGCATGTGTGCGTGTGGGCACGTTTGGGTCAATTCATCTGTGTGTGTGTGCACGTTTGAGTCAATGCATGTGTGCGTGTGGGCACGTTTGGGTCAATTCATCTGTGTGTGTGTGCACGTTTGAGTCAATGCATGTGTGTGTGTGTGTATGGTGGGGACCTCACCGTGGAAGACGCTGTTGTCGTTGAGGAAGTGGCGGCAGTACTGCGGCTCTCCGTTCCTGTTCACCACCCAGGAGCTCATGGTGCCAGGGACAACGGGGGGGGGGTCGCCCGACCACCGCTGACCTGAGGGGGGGGGGGGGGGAGAGGAGCGGTCAGACCCTGGCCATAACCACCGCCATCGTCTCATCTATCTCCTGCATTCACTTCTTCACTTACAATCACCCAAACCGCCCCACAAAGCCCTTCTGCATGCGATTCATGAATTGATTTCACATTTACATTCAGGGAATTTACTGACGCTTGTAACCAAAGCGACTTACAACCCGTTCATACACACATTCACTCACCGACGGCAGAGTCAACCACGCAGGGCGACAGCCAGCTCGTCAGGAGCAGTGAGGGTGAGGCGTCTTGCTCAGGGACACCTTGACACCCAGCTTGGAGGAGCCGGGGATCGAACTAACTGGAAGCAACCTTCCAGTTACCAGTTAACCTGCTCTACCTCCTGAGCTACTGCCACCCCATGTTTTTACCATTTTTGGTTTAGGTCAAAGGATTCAGATCCCCTGATAAAACTATAAACTCTGACATGAACCATCCTTCCACACAAGGTTTTCCATAAACAAGGTTTACACAACACGTTGAATTGATCTTAGAACATTGGTCGCAAAGGGGGATCTATAACGGAGCCTCCTCCACTGGGGAGTAAAAGCAAGTGAACACTCACATCTTCAGCCCCATTTAAAACCAAGTGATGCGCTCCATCACTGCCTGTCCCTGGCCCAGACAGTCTAGCCACTACCCCGACACACACACCACGGCTGCTCAGCTCGTTTCACTTGTCTCTCTGCTGGACTGCAGGGGCTCTGCTGCTGCCCCTCTTACCTCTTTCAAAGCATTCACTCCTCATTTCAGATCTATTCGTCCAGGCGAGTGTGTTGTGTTATTCCTTCTTAAGGTCAGTGCTGTGTTACACACTGTCTGCATATCGACCCGCCGCTCGCTTTCAACCCCCTGCTGTCTCCGGACTTCCTGCTGTCCCTCACCTCACCTGTTCCTCGTCCATCTCCCTGTGATGCACTGCTGTCATGATACACCCCACACACATACATGAGCTGATGAGCACACACACACACACACAGACACACGCAGACACACACTCACATGCACACACACACGAGTGCAGACACACACACACAAGCACGCAGAAACATACACACACACACACAGAGACACCAGCACGCAGACAGACAAACACACACACACACGAGCACGCAGACACACACCCGCAGACACACATACACACACGAGCGCGCAGACAGACAGACAGACAGACAGACAGACAGACAGACAGACAGACAGACAGACAGACAGACAGACAGACACACACACACACACACACACACACCCGAATGCATACACACAAACACACATGCAGACTCAGACACGGACGCACACCATGTGGTGAATATGTTTCCGGAAGAACCCGGAGCCTCTGTAGACCGTCTGCCCTGCGCTGATTTAAGGAGTCGTGGCCGTCTCCACCGGGGTCAGAGGTCAGAGGTCAAGCCGTGGTCAGTCAGAGGTGAAAGTGTTATATCTCATGACTATAACGTTGCTCCCCAGATGTCGCCCGTGTGACCGTGTCGACGAAGCGGTAAACGTCCAGCTTCGAGACTGGCGTCAGGGTGGGATTACAGAGCCGTAAATAACAGAAGAGTTCTGGCTGATTATATGGCCAATACGGACGCAGAACTGTGACACAAGAGCTGGAACAGATGAACCTGCATTGGGGTGAGGCCCAACATGCTGCCAGGGACCGACTGCAATGGAGAGTGCTCATTGAAGCCTTATGTCTCACAGGGCACGAAGAGGAGTGATGATGATGGTACGGACGCATGGATGGAAACGTATCCCCATAAGTCTTGTGAAAGAGACCTGGTTTGATATGAGAAGCCGTTCTTTAGTGCTCTGATTGTACTGGTATGCTCATAGCCTGACTGTTTGCTCTGCTTGTTTGGTGTTTACCAACCTCAAACAACACTTTGAAATATCTCCTCCTGTAAGTGCATTTAAGTGCAGGACGTAAAAGTGTAGGACACGCCTTAATAGCATACCACTATCTTGAGGTTAGATTAGATTAGAAGATGTAGGATTAGGAATAAGGGATAGGCACCAAAGTTAATAGTGTGAGTATACGGTCATTCATAGAATGCTTCAATTAAACTAATTACATTTTAAGACTATTATTTTTCTTTATGCTCCTAGATTTATAGTCCTGCTTTACATTTGACACTGTCTTTATATGAAGTGGTCTGTTATCCATCATGAAGAGAATTTAACTATCAGGGTCTTCTTCAAATTGAATACAAAACTACATATCCTAAATGACTGCTTGTTTCCCAAACAACTGGGATTAGAGAGGGGGCTTCAGTGAAAGCCTGTGATTGAGGTCTGTATTTTCCCCTGCCTTTCATGTACGTAAATGAAACTCTATTGTGATGTACAAACATTTGTGTGAACAAACCGACATCCATATCATCCATAAGGACAACGTCATTGCTGTTCTCCTTAGTTTACGCCCATTTGCTAGACCTTATTAATCATGTAATCCTCTCATTTTCTATACACAAATACCAGCAAATGGTGTACATACGGAATAAAAAATGTGATAGTTATGCTAATCGAAAATCGAAAATATAATTACGAAACGAATCTGAAAGGAAATGTACTTTTGTCCCCAGGTTATGGTCAAACATGAAACCAGTCATCTATAGTAATCCCACCGTTGAATAGTAAAATGTTATCTCTATCGGAAGAGAGACCCAGGGAATGAGCCGTCACGAGGCAGCTCCACGCATGGCTCCATGAATGAACCATGCGTACGTTGTCATAGTGGTGCTCTGGAGTTTGGTAACATGAGCCCGCCCGTCGCTCGCTCAGTGTGAAACCCTAGCAGGCCAACCGGGTCCTGTGAGGTCCATAACCTCCAGCCCATGGATCCTGCCCGTCGTGGTCTGATGGGCTGATGGGCTGAAGGGACGGTGACCCTCGTTTAGCAGCTTCGGGGATCCAGAGTGATCCGGTTTGAGAGGAACACTCTGAGTTGTGACTGCCACTTCCAAGAGCGTGTTTACACGAGGGCAAAGACATTTGAAAGGACTATTGGTTCATGTAAATGGGAAGGAATGTAAACTTAATAGGAATTTTGCCAGGGATGTATTAATACAACACAAAAGTTAACTTATACTTAGGGCTATATTAATGATCGATATGCATTAATATAGCCCTAAGTATAAGTATAATCATCAGTGAGATGATTGGAAATATACAGCTGATCTTCATTATTGGTCCCAGATTGGATATAAACTTAAATCCTAAAATATATGTTTTCAGATATTATCATCCATGCTAGTGTAGCAGCCTAACCACGTCGTTATCAGAGGATGTTATATTTAATGGTAAACAAACACCATAACACAAGCCCACACGACTCACACAAACCTATTTTTGCATGTGTACAATATGCAAAAAACCTACTGTGTAGGCAACAACACAAACAGAAATGAGTCAAAGAGGGAAAGAGGAAGTCTGAATGAATTAATAAATGCATTTGGTTATAAATGGGAGAGAGAGAGACAGATAGAGAGAGAGCGAGAGCGCGCGCGCGCGAGAGAGAGAGGGAGAGTGAGAGTGAGAGTGAGAGAGAGAAAGAGAGTGAGAGAGAGAGAGAGAGAGAGAGAGAGAGAGAGTAAAGCAAGGCTTTCATCCCACTCAGGAGTAGCAGCTGTGGTGTTTGAGATAACTCAATAAGTCAGAGGTGATCGATGCCTCCTCCAACACTCCAACCGGCCTCATTCAATTAGTTCAATGTGTGTGTGCGCGTGTGTGTGTGTGTGTGTGTGTGTGTGTGTGTGTGTGTGTGTGTGTGTGTGTGTGTATGTTTCTGTTTGTGTGTGCGTGTGTGTGTATGTGTGTGTCTGTGTGTGTGTATGTGTGTGTTTGCCTGTACAAGTGTGTATGTCTGTGTCTGTGTGTTCGTCTGCATGTGTGTGTATTTGTCTGTGTGTGCTCGTGTGTGTGTGTGTGTGTGTGTGTGTGTGTGTGTGTGTGTGTGTGTGTGTGTGTGTGTCTGGGGGATTGCATGTGTCTTCCCGGGATGCACAGGAACAAAGAGGGCAGCATCTGTCACTCTGTAATGTCCGGGTAGATAACCAGCGTGCTCAGAGAGATATGACGCGGAACACGTCCGCATGAGCTGCGCTCCTGTTGCCTCCTCCTCCTCCTCCTCCTCCTCCTCCTCCTTCTCCTCCTCCTCTTTTTAGTGCCTTCCTCCTGCCTCTCTCTCAATGCCCACCATGGGCACAGATAAATGTGTGCCTTGTTGTTTGATTGTTTACATGTTTAATGCTCAGATGTGAATCTGTGTGTGTAGGAGCTTTATTAGGTGCTGCCGTTTTTTTTGTTCTTTTTTGTATATATTTCACTTCAACATGCTGAGGGGAAAAAACACTATACACTTTAGTGCAGGTGTCATTTCAGGATAAAACGCGCTATAGAATGAACCATACGGGCATAGTTTGCTATTTTACATGTATAATTATTTGATTCAGACCTTCTTTCCTTTTGAATTAAACTTCAAAGTTACATGCAACAAAAGAGTGCTCTGCTTAGAAACTCTTCAGCCCGGGTATTTGACATTTGGGGAAATGTTTATTGTGTGTGTTTAGGGACTTGTGACATCTGAATTAGCCAATAACGGCTGACTTAGTGTCTCCCTAAACCTTGTGCTAGAAGGTGAGTGAGAGGTTAATGGAAGAGTTACAGAGAGTTACAGAGTAACAGAGTGGATGACGTCTGCTTTCTCAAGTATGTGGGTTCAAAAAAACAATTATTAAGGTGTGCGTCTAAACAGAAAGACTGAAGTCAGGAATGACGTTTGTCTTGTCTGACGATTAATGTGCATAATTTGTGTTTGTGTTTGTGTGTGCGCGGCAGGCAAGCGTGCATGCGTGTGAATGCTTTTGTGCGTGTTTGTGTGTGCGAGAGTGCGTGAGTGTGTGTGTGTGTGCCCGTGTGCCTGTGATCGTGCGTGTGTGAGTAGGGGTGGTCATGTTTTATGGTGTGGGATTAAGGGCTGGATGAGGTTGTGGGGTCAATTGCTGGATCTATTTCCAGCACAGACTCTTGTCTCTTCTACACCTCATCCCTGTAGCTTCCCTGTCTAGTTTGGAACAACACAGAGCTGTCATGTGACTCTTGGTAAACAAGGAAGAAGTATGGTTGAGGGATGTTTTGAGTGTTGTCATGGAGAATAAACACATTGGGAACGCAATGTAGACTTCAGTTCGGAGAGCAGAATGTATAGAGAAGGGTCCAATGGCTAATTACAATGACAAGATGGATTGGAACAAGTGCATGACTTAAAGGCCAGTCAGACGGCGATGTTATGAAAGAGGCCCTTAATAGTATACACATACAATAAGTGGTTATTTGATGATATTCATCTGGAACCGTTTTTCCTGAACAGGTCTTCTTACTGTGTTCATAAACCATATATATATAAATACTTAAGTTCTGCCCAAAGCATCTGCCCTTGTGTTGTTTATCCACACACACTGATAAAAAACACACACACACACACCTTCGTCTACATACTTATGCAAACTTTGCACACACACACACACACACAAACACTTCACAGGGGCCAGTGTGTCCACTCCCACTGCCTCCTCCTTCTCCTCCTCCGAAAGACTTCAATTATTTATACGAGATCACAGCGAACAAAGCCTCGTGTTTCCACGACTCCTACAATCCCAGAGAACCATGAAGGCCAACCGATACACTGTACAGTACCCCAGGCCCAGGGTACGAGGGAGGCGCTTCACCCCACACGCATTCCTACACACACACACACACATGCACACACACGCAAACGCACAGAAACACATGCTCTGTTCACACACAAACACACACACACACACACTCTCACACACACACACACACACACACACACACACACACACACACACACACACACACAGAAACACACGCTCCGTTCACACACACACACACACACACACACACACACACTGGTCCAGAGATTCACACACACACATGCATGCAGGTGCACACATACACTCACACACACACACTTACAGAGGAAGACAATCACCCTTTCTTACCTATGAACCTGTATTGGGACCGCTCGTCACAGTGAATACTACCAACCGAATACAGGCCTCTTTGTAAGATGAGCCAGAGTGTGTGTGTGTGTCTGTGTGTGTGTAACAGTGTATTTGCCTGACAGTTTGGGTTTATGAGCCTCGACGCAGTGTTTCTACCTCAGCCTGACAAAGGAAGCGCTCCCCTGTTCCTTACAGCTGCTTTAGGTAACGGCCGGCTCGGCACGGAGAGCGCTACCTTTGTCTGAGAGCTCACACGTCTCCGAGTGGCCCTGCTCTCATCTCTGCTGCCCTCACTACCATTCTCTCTCGGTCACACACACGCACACACAAATGCACACACTCACTCACAAGCGCTTTGGGGCACACACACAGACACACACACACACAGCCAGCAACACACACACACACACGCACACACAAGCGCTTGGGCGCACACTGACACACACAAGTGCTTGGGCGCACACGGACACACGCAGACACGCGGCAACACACACACAAGGCCAGCCACACACACACACACACACACACTTACACAAAACACACACAAACAGATACACACACACATACACAGCCAGAAACACACACACACACACACACACACACACACACACAAGCGCTTGGGCGCACACTGACACACACTGACAAACACAAATGCTTGGGCGCACACTGACACATGCATACACACGGCACACACCTACACAGTGATAGAGAGACACACGCACTCACCTCTAATGTGAATATACAAGGAGCTAAGGAGCTGCTTTTTGTTGGGGCAGTGTCTGCTGTCTCTTTCTCTCTCTGGGCTGCCAGCTGAGTGTTAGAATGGCCTTTGTTATTCCCCCGAACTGCTGCTGTTCTGCTGCAAATCTCTCTTGTTCAGCACACAGTCGGGATGGGATTCCTCAAACGTAATATAATGCAGAGTATCCAGTGCTATGGCCCAAATCTAGCAGAATTATTTTAACTACTTTACTTTGACTTTTGAACTACAATTGCATTCACAAAGTCTGTATGAGCATCTTATTATCCCAATGGGTGAAGTGTGTTTGAATTGATACAATGGTGTTAATAGTATTGAGTTTGCCAATGTTTACTCTTTGCAGAGTCATCATGGGCAGGGACCCACTTCCTACAAGCACATGTGCACCCCTGCTGAGACAATACCACGACTCCACAAACGCGCACACTCACACAAAACAACAGCAAACACCACAAAACAAACACAGGAAGCAAAAGCATCCTTTTCTACATCATAAAAAAAAAAAAAAAAAGACTTACTTTGAACCCTTTCTTAAAATGTCCTTCAGAATGAGAAAGCAGCTGACAAAGTATCGTCCCGTACACAGAAACGGTCCTGCTTCAGCGTGCTGCCTGCCATGCCATGGAGCATGGAGCACTGAGTCAGTCAGTGATAGATGACTCTCACCCAGAGTGGCCAGCCTCACTACACTACTGGTGTGGGCTGCTACCTACGGCCACAGGCCCTTCTTTTTTCAAACGGGTGCTGGTAGCGTGGGACCAGCGGCTGGGCGTGAAACCCGGGCCGGAGCCGGAGTGGAGCGGACTGCTTCCATGTTCAGCTCTGCGTGCTACTTTTAATTATGCAAGACCGTCTTGTGAATAAGTCTTCTGCCTTCAAGGACACTCTATTATTAATGTACCACTCTGTAGTAGGAGAGTGTATTAATAGTTGTTTTTTGTACTTTATAGTTTGCTGTGTATCTGGCTGTATCCTTTGTGTTTTAGCTAAATTATAACATTCATTGTTTTATAATGAAGCTTGCTTCACAGATTCATGTTAATGAAATGTCAGGGACCAGATTAAAATGTTTTCACATTAACACAGAAGCACTTTGACATCCTAAGAGTCGACTCTGTGTAGACCAGAGTACAGCGGTTGAGTCCAGGCCGTGCCAGCCTCCTCCTCCTCCACGTTTTCCCTCCCACCCAGCCTCCAGTGACAGTTCAAAGTCTGCAAGTACCAGCCATCAGCGGCCCTGCGTGCACCTTACAATTTAAACCCTCCCACCAATCAGGAGCCAGCCTGGCAGTGGCAACTGCTAGTAACATTAACACAACAAAAGAAAGGCTCGCTGATCCACCCTCCTCCTCCCCCTCCTCTCCCTCCCTCCCATCTCCTGCCCCTGGGACTCCTCCTCCCTCCTCTTTGTGAACAGACCCCAAAATCCCCTTTCATCCCCCTCGCCGAGCTCCCAGCGCCCCCACCCCCCTCCGCTAATCTCCCTGCGCCCCGTTGGATTGACAAAGCTCAACTTTCGCTGTCTGACTCCGCTGAAGAACCCATGCTTCCCCTCGGCCCGGCCCCCAGCGGCAGTGTGTGAGGACTAGGGCAGAGGCAGCGCTCAGTGAAGTGTGCGGGAAATATGAATGAATATCAAGTACAACACAGGATATTAACTGCCGTCGGTTGCCAGGGTGTTTATTTTGGGACCAGTCGACATCTTTGTTTTCGTTTTGTTTTATTTAGGGATTTCTTTTCTTCATTGTTCACAATGACAGAAGCATAACAGAATAATAGCCCACGATAACACGGGGGTTTGGTACGAAACAGTTGCTCTTTGGTTTATTAGGGTCACCGCCCAGATGCTCTCTATTGTCCCCAGTGATTTAGGGACTAAGTGCTTTGATATTTTTGTCCAATTAGATCAAATGGAGCTCTTTATGAGTCCATACTGGGAAAAGGACCCCCTCTAACACACACACACACACACACACACACACACACCCATCCCCACCTATATATATATATATATATATATATATATATATATATATATATATATATATATAAATAAGACTCCCATGGGGTTTGAGGGCGGCCATTATGGGGCCCAGCCTTTGACACGCTTTGTCTTTCAGACTTGTTCCTATAGCAACTGCGGTCTCAAAGAGGGTCTGGTGAACCCCCTTCATTTCAACACCATTTAAATACAACTCCTCTCCATTGTTGATAGTGGTTGAGTCGGGGAGGGGGGTTACGTCACACAATCTCACACACACACTCACACTCACACATTAGTACACCTACACACAGAGGAGATGCAGGTCACTGAGCACAGAGTCTTAGCGATGAGGTTTAACAGAGGAAGTGGAAGAGAGCTGGGTTCTCAACCACAACATTTGTACTGAGCCATGAGAGCTACTGCCACAATCTAAGCCTTCTGGACAGATTAGGTAGCATGGTGGAATTGTCATGAATGAAAGATGAGACACAACAGGTAATCGTTAGATATTCACAGAATACATTCTGTGAAACACGGAATGTATTCTGTTAATACAGAATGCCACTCAAGAATCGAAAAAACGGTAAAACAAAATACATAAATATGTAGATTTCTTCAATGATTGATTTCCCCATTCTTGAGGAGACGCTTTGAAGAAAAACGGAATTGAAAAAAAGAAAAAAGATCGCTCCTCGCGACGTGTCACTCGCTCCCTTAACCAATCACGTTCTCCCGAAGAGTCTCTTCACAGCGCTGATCAGCCTGTTGTACCTGACAGAGTCGGAGGCTCTCTCCCAGAAACCCGCCTCCTTCCACAGTCCCAGGCCCTTCTTCTCTGCCTTGAACTCGGCCCTCAGCAGCCTCCTGTAGAGACGCCAATAGAGACGGGAGCCCGGGGCCACTCCAAACAGCGGGACGGTGCGGGCCAGGCCCAGCCGGAGCAACTCCTCGTTCACACAGAGGCTCCAGAACGCCCCCTGCTGGAGAAATACCGAATCAAATCACGGAAAACATGTTGCTTGCTTGTTAAACCATTCTTGTAGAATAGAGTACAATAGACTTTTTTGTCCAGGAGAGAGGAAAAGTGCCTTTGGCTACATCAAATGGTTCATAAGAAAAATCAACAAACACAAAAAATAATACTATGTTGTATTAACTGTATATTAATGTTATTAGTCTCTCTCACACACACACACACACACACACACACACACACACACACACACACACACACAGACACACACACACACACACACACACACACACACACACACACACACACACACACACACACACGAGATGCAGGTGTTAATGTTATTGGTTGGTACCACACACACACACACACACACACACACACACACACACACACACACACACACACACACACACACACACACACACACACACACACACACACACACACACACACACACACACACACAGCTATTTTCTGACCTTCCTATGGGACACCAGACAGTGGAGTACGTGGTCCTCTCTGCTGATCAGTTTGAACCAGACGACCTGGGCGGGGGCCAGGTGTCTCCGCAGCCAGAGCTGCCCCTCAGCTGTGGGCTCCACCCCCGCCAGACGCACCGCCAGAGAAGAAGAACACACACCTGGACAGGATCACGTAAAAAGGGTTATTAGTTGTGGTGTGTGTGCTGTGGGTGTGTGTGTGTGTGTGTGTGTGGTGATGCCTAACCGACTGCAAATCAAGTCGGTTAGACATTCATACATGCAGAACGACAGGGATTTCAAAACGGTAACCAGTAACTAAGAACCAGAATTTACCAGGGACACAGCTCGCCAGCTATATGCTGAATACAAGTTGAATGTCACACAGACACACACAGACACACATTTGAGGTGACAATTTAATTGCAAATGCCTCAAAGTGTTGGTGATGATGCAGCATTCCGATAAAGTACTTGAACAGTACACACACAGCGTGCCTACATTTGATTACCTAGCTGCTTTAAAGTGTCTAATTGGCTCATACGTCAACTTAAAATATATAAATACATTTTTATCACCTTAGGTATAGCTCTATAGCTACACTAAAGGACAAGTGAGGATAAGTGCTGACTACGCAATACCGTCATCATGATAACATAGGGTAGAAGCAACCTTATTCTGTGCGTCAACTCTGCAGGATTATTAATGTTGTACCCTAAATTAGATCTTCAACAAACAGAGCCTACTGCTGTGTGTCTAGTCGTGTGTGGAGGCCAGAGGGTACAGAAGGTGTGTACTTTTGAGACTTCTATTTTGAATTCTATGTGTGGTGTTCGTTAACGGTCAGAGTTGGAAAGTCGGAATGGGATATGCGTCATTTCCAACCGACGTGCGATCGACCTATCAAGACTGCTCCTGTTTTACTACAAGAATACAAATGTATTATTATAAGTATAGATTATAAATGGAAATGATGTAGTTCTGAAAAAAATGTGTAGACAGTAAATTAACCGACTATACACTGCTGTCCTCGTAAGAGAACCCTTCAATAAGATCAAGTGCTATTAGTAGTTACGATGCTAGTTGCGGTTTCGGTATATACTCTGTATTGGCCGAAACTCAAAATCAGGAATCGGTATCGGGAAGGAAAAAAACGGTATCGGAAAATCTCTAATTCCCATGGATAAAGAGAGGATGAACAGATGTGGCGGTACCGCCCAGCGGGTCCTTACGTTTGGAAAGCAGGCGCGATAGGATGGGAAGCACGACGGGGATGTGCTCTATTTCCAGGCCGTGGTCTGAAACAGTGCGGACTCGCCCTTGCAGGCTGACGTTACCCCTGATGAAGTGAACCGGGATCTCAGCCACCGCTCCAAACTTGCTGGTCTGATGTAGAGAAAAGAGGAAGACAGAAAAGCAACGTGCAGAAGTCTCTCAGTTGTCAGACGCTAAATATTTTTTTTTAAACGGGGTAGACATAAATATATACGTTTACTTCATTTACAATGCTTGTTTTCTTTTTCTTTCTTTTTTTACGCATCTATTTTACTTTATTGCATCATTTTATTGTATGTTTACTAGGGGTGAGAAAAATAATCGATTCTTCGATGCATCGCGATTCTCGCTAGAACAAATCTGTCTCGATGCAGATAAATTAATAATCGAAAAAAATAATAATAAAAAATAATAAAATAAAATATTTTTAAATTTTAAAATCATTGATTTTATCTTCAGTGTGTATTGGCAAATCTGATTTGTCTTGACACGATTGCGATTCGAACTACGCATAGCATGCGTGCAAACTCACAGCCAGACACAAGAACTCTAATTCAAGAGCTGCTTTTCCTTTAATGACATAGAAAAGAAAGATCAGAAAGAAAATACAACTGAAACCTATTTTTTGCATGCTTTCATATTGTGTTATAATGCAAGCGGCATTGATTATTGCATTGTTCATAGAAAGTCATATTTGTGACAAAAGCTTTCTCTCTTATGAAATATAAGATAAGTTAATTCATCTGTTGATGTCTTTAATGAATATCACAAAAGTAGGAAGTGATTAGCAAACTCTGAGTAGCAAACCCAGATGTATATAAATATTTTTGAAAATCACGCATGGAAATGTACGTAAAAAAATTGTTGCATCGAGATGCATCGATAATCGCTTCAGAATCGAATCGTTGACCTCATAATCGGAATCGAATCGAATGGTGAGGTGCCAAGAGATTCCCACCCCTAATGTTTACCTTAGCTTTCTGTTAAATGTTAAACACATAGCACTTTCTACATTGTAAATATTTGTTACATTGCCCTTGATTTCTATTACTTAACCATTTCATTTTATTATTTCATTTTATTGTATGACGATGTTTCTATGTGAAGCACTTTGAGTCTGCCTCGTATATGAAAAGTGCTTTATAAATAAAGATGCCTTGCCTGCAAAGAAAACATTTGTATCTTTTTCGAAAATGTATTGTTAGCATAATCTGCTGGGAACTCCAGGTTTGGGTTGGGTTTACTTTGCTTCATTTAAATGAGCACCTACGGGAGTAAACAAGCCACATAATTAAAGACTTCTGCTCCTGGGTTTGTTTTATCCGGTCTACCATCTGATTTAGCAGCTTAGACAAGTGTCAGGCTAGCTAGGGGCAGGACAGAGTAGTGGCTCGGAGTGTTCGATCTCAGCATAGGGACTTGATTCAAGTTCCCCATCTCTATCTCTATGCAGCCTTGAGTCTAGCTATGTGACTACTATCCAGTACCTGATGTCATGTACCTGAAATCACAGTTTGTTACTTTGAATTAAAGTGTCAGCTGCTAAATGTTTGAAAGGTAAATAAATAGTAAATGTCAGTCAAGAGTCGAGACCTTACCAGTTTGATACTCCTCGCTATAACTAAAACACCAGCAAGGGCCAGGCCAGTGCTGAGGTTCTGTGTGAAATACAGATAGGGAAGCAGTCATTATGGAAATAGACGGTATCTTACTATCAACTTCATAACACGCTAGAGATTTAAAATGAATAAAATAGGTCAAATCCAAACGTTGCATTATTGGTGAGGCTGCAATACATTGCGTTTTTAAGAAGAGTTGGGCCAGTTAGGTCCGGATATAAGTACATTTCTAAACGTATATATGGAAAAATGAACATGTATAAAGGAAGGTTACAGAAGCAGCTCATATTGCTATCGCAAGTATAGCAACACAATAATGGCGATCTAATATTGTACACGTGGTCGCTGGATCCTAGTTCATACCCGCACAATAGTCAGATTGTCATCAGCGAAATGTGATATTAAAGACACTATGTTTGGTTCATCTATGTCATGGATTGCTTCCTGTGGCTGTCGGTCTGCGCGGCTCTCAGTTCCCGGCATGTTGTTGACGTTCCTCCGTGGCTCCGCCCATCTGGGTTCGACCTATCAGTAGGACGCAAATAATCATAACGCTTTGTAAATGTCTCCGCCCTGTGGGTATGGGTTGACACAACAAATAATCATATTCTTATTTATATACTTATTTTTATATTTTCATTTATTCTAAAACTGGGTTTTATATATGTTCCCAGGGTTATCTTTTGTGACAATGATGTAAAGGTCATATGGGGCAATCTCATGGCAATATCATCAATTAGGTCCAGTCATTCTCAATTAGACTGCTCATATGACGCTTCTATAATATTGAAGCGTAACAATTGTGTTATCAATTGATGATAACAAAATTGAATTGTATATCCTTATTACACAGGCTGGATGATAGTGGTCTTTTTTGGAAATAAATATTTTGGAACTTCTGGAATTCATTTTAAGATTTGACTTAGAAATACCCGCTATCCGCTCATAAGACTTGAAAAATTAAAGATATATGTTTCAGATCGGCTCACACATATTCATCTTATTCAGTGATTCAAAATAAACTGCCAACTTTATGAGTTTGACTGCTTTTATTTGTCCTAAAAACAGACAAAACACCTCGCTTGCCGAACAACAGAAGCACCGGGGCAGCAGAGTGTTTCACCTGTCACACACGAAACAGGTTTAGAGAGTGATATGATTTAAATGACAGATACTGCCTTGTCTCTTGTTTAATATAGCTGTGAAGTCATGGAGCCACTAGACGCCAGGCCACGCCCCCATCAGGACGGATTGGCCAATAGGACTCGAGAGGCAGAGTTGTCCTCCTGGCCGCCATTAAAGAATTCAATCCATGAATTGAAATAATGGAAATCTGCAGGACCCACGGATCAGTGAGATTGAAGTAGCCGATAAGTAATCTCGCGAAATCCGTGGCGAATTCATTTTAAGGATCTTTTTTAACCATGTCACCGGATTGTGATCGTTTCGGAACATGGGAGGGCGGTGTGGCTAAAGGTTTTATTGGGCTGGCTAGCGTCGGCTCTTCGGTATGTTAGCTCTGGGGCTAGCAGGCTAACAGCGATCAGGGGGAGGGGAGGAGGAGAGTTCCTTTGCTTTGAAATTGTTTCGGATCGGCTAGCTAGCACGTTAGCTCCCTGGGCACTATGCTGTAGAGTTGCAGTGTTTGTTACCTATGCGATCTTGTATTTTTGTCTCGCACACCACTTTGCAGCTCTCCGGGTGAACATTAGCCTGTCCATGCCATATTAACATTGTCCATCGGACGCTGTGGCTGTGCAACAACAAGCTGACTGCTCACCCGATCAGACAATACACTTCAAATTAGATTTATGAATCGTAGAGCCTAAACCTTACGGTTTTCTGTTCGCTCTCTTAGCTGTAGTCGGGGTTATTAAATGATCCGTGGCCAGCACCGGTAGAAGTTGTCTATTAGCCCGAAGCTAGCTCCATGTAGCCACCGGGCTGGCAGCGCTGAGCCGGGTGATCGCCGTGAAATAGCGTGAGGCGGCGGAGCAACTTGGGCGAAACAAGAGATTACTCCTCGCATTCATTGAGACGATGGATTTTAACGTGACGGCCCCACACTGAAAAGCAGGATGAGTTCGTGCTTTGTACCGAACGGGGCCAGTTTGGAGGACTGCCACTCCAACCTCTTCTGCTTGGTGAGACACTGTGTGCAGCTAGCTGTGGCTAGCTTTGAGACTAAGGCCAGAAAGCCATTTTGGCTAATCAGGCAACAAGCGTTGTAACGTCAGTGGCAGACCAGAGTGAAGGCATTGGGCCTTCTACTTGAAACATTCTGCTCTAACTTTGTTTTATTGTCCACAAGTCACTAAGACGCGGTGGAATGAAGTTGGATTCATGATTTGGTTAGATGTGATCGGCATTTCAAACAATGTTGGTATTAAACTATTATGCTAACGTTAGCAACAAGCACTTTGCTGATATGATCCATAGGGTGAAGCACAAATCTTTATCTCTGAAAAATGTTAATTATGATAAAGTAATGCGTTAATGTTAATGTGTTGCCCCGTTTACATGTAGAACATGGTGACGGAATGGCCGAGTGAAATAGTTTGTTGTATGCCTTACAAACTTTTATTCTGCATAGTCTTCCAAAGGTGCTTCATCGGTTTAAAACAAACGAGTAAATAACGCTATTTAATTATCATGGTGGTTTTTCCCTGACGCCAAAAAAGATTAATCTGAAATGCATATTAATGATTGTTATGTCAGAAAACCACAACATTTGAAGTTTCAAGTCTAATGGTGTTTATTAGTCATAAGATATCATTAGTGTTAAATTGTTTGTCGGTACTCATTTTTTACATTACTCAGAAATGTTTTTATCAACAGATGTTTGGTTTCAGCACTGCAGAGATGGCATTGCTAACTCTCCATCCATCTCAAATTGTCCCCTGTCCAAATTTCTCAGGCCGACTTGACGGGGATTAAATGGAGGCGTTTCGTGTGGCAGGGTCCCACCTCGTCTCCCATCCTCTTCCCAGTGACTGAGGAGGACCCCATCCTCTGCAGCTTCAGTCGCTGCCTTTCGTCGGACGTTCTGAGTGTGTGGAGGCGACACCAGACCCCGGGACGCAGGGAGCTATGGCTCTTCTGGTGGGGAGACGACCCCAGCTTTGCAGAGCTGATCCACAACGAGCTCTCAAGTATGTTCCAGCTCCGAATGGGTGTTCTACATTTGCTCCTCATTTTTCTTTCTTTGGCTTCATCCAAACGTGCTTGCAGCGTTATAATTGTGGTTGTTATATGCAAAAAGCAAAACATAGGTAATTCAGATCCTTGTGTTTACATCTTGCCATTATATGGTCAGAGCGGTTCTATTGAGCTTGCTTCTAATTATTAACTGAAAAAGTTATTTTTAACGTTACGTTTTAACAGATATGGGATGGTAACAAGGGGCAAAATGTACTTTAAGACCGATGGCTCGTGAATGTTCAAATTTTACCAGCCACTCGATAGATTACCGTGGTTTCTTTTGGGCTGGTAAATCAAGCCAATCTACCAGCCTCCATAGCCTTATTTCAGCATTGGGCAGCCCTGATTTGTATTCTGAAACACCTGATTCTTTGGGCCAGAGCGCGGTGAGAGTTGCTCAGTGATGCTACTGTCGATGTGATAAGTGCGTTGAGGTTGCTCTGTGGCGCCGGTTCTAACCTGACTACTTGTGTCATGTGCAGGCGAGGAGGACGGGGAGTGGGAGAGCGGCCTGTCGTACGAGTGCCGCACGCTCCTGTTCAAAGCCATCCACAACCTGCTGGAGCGCTGCCTCATGAACCGCGGCTTCGTGCGCATCGGGAAGTGGTTTGTGAAGCCCTACGAGAAGGACGAGAAGCCCATCAACAAGAGGTTCGTCCGGCTCCGTGTTGGGTTGTCATCCTTTGTTTTCTTAAGGTGTTTCTTGGTTTCACTTTCTTTACATTTACCTCTGACCACGTACCTTCTATTTCGATCGATGGGACTGGATGCATATCTTATTCTGGTAGACTTTTGAAAGTTGCTCACTTATCCTTCTTTGCCAACAATCTGTTTTAGTACATAGAATTTATAAAAATAATAATCTTTGAGTAAACAAGGCGTTCATGTAGGATGTTGGATTGAGATACACGGCTAAATTTGTAATAATAATGTTGGAAATAGTTTTTGATTAGAGGCTCCTTACTATGTATTTACAACTATTAAAGTTTTATACTTATGCTACTACTTTGCCGTGAAAAACGGTTCAATCAGTTTATCTTGTGAACTATTGATTAACAGCAAGGGCATGTGTAGCATTAAGTTGATATAAAACAAGTGTTTAAAAGTTATCCGTCACCAGCTTCACGGTGGGCAGGTTATCACATAAAAGATAAACGGACAGCTGTTTGCTTAAGATAAACACCTGGAACGGCAGGAAAGCCGGCAGACCTGAAACTGTTACAATAGTTTCTTCTGTGCTGTGCCCCGGTCTTTTATTTGCATTATTAGTCAAAACTTTCTTGGACCCTCTCAGTTTTGTTTTTCACGATCAGTCAGATTGTGTGAAAAAGCTATGTCAGGATCTACATCGGCAGCTACAACTTGAGACAATCGCATCCAAGGGTTTTCCCAATCAAATTGAAACCCCATACATTACATTGAGATCTAGTTTGGGAAGATCTATGCATTTTCCTAGCTCATTATTGGAATGAACTACATTTATGTGGGAAAACGCTGTGAGTCAGGGCTGTATTGCTTCGTGGTGACTCCTGGCCTGGGATGATTGAGAATCTGGACTTTCTAGATGGTTCTGTTCACAGCGCTCCTGAGTCACTTGGTTCCTGGAATGTGTGGGCTTGTAGGCTTCTTCTCCAGACAGGAGAATGTCAGGAATTGAGCAATTGCCACTATATCTAGGGAACTCATTATGTAATACAACAAATGTCTGTGCACGATTGTGCAGTGTACGGCGTTAAGGATTCATGCTGTTCTAACGAAATGAGTAAAACGTTGCATCAGAGCCGCCTAGTGATTCATCAATCAGAACAGTCTTTATTTAAGAAAATAGTATCACGTCTTGGAAGTAGGCTATTTCCGTTGATGTATAGTCTACATAAACAGCAGGCCACCACTAGCCTATGAATCATGGAAACGGTATGCTTAGCGTTGTCAGTTTACTGAAAGGGAAATTTTATAGACTCCTTTTTTTTTTTTTTCCTCCCCCTTTCCCTTACATGTTCTGCATGAGGCAAGTTTGGCTTTTGTCTTGAACACAACATGGAAAGTAATGGGAATGTTCAACTTTTTGGCTATCTTCTTATCGTTGTTATTTCATGGATAAACGAAGTAAGCCCAACACTTTCATTTATACAGAAAAACTAGCCAAAATTGCTGTGTGAACGTGTTCTCGCACCCCCCCACCCCCCCCCTTTTATAAACCCTGCAACAGGCTAAGGCACAAATGGCATGTTTTGTCACTTAAGCACGTTGCGATCAAATTGGTTTCCCCCTAACCTGCTCTTAATGCTAGTAACCTTTTTGGCTAGGATCTATCAGGCACTGTCACAGAAGTCAGATATGATCTCTTCAGAGTTCCTTCTTTTGAGGAAACACTCGCGGTTACTGTTTTGAAGTATTGTTATGGAGGAATAATCTCACAGCAGTTTGAACAGGGCCGCGGGCCGGTCTGATTACATAAATCATTAATCTCAAGGCATATCCGTTTTGATCCTGATCTGTCTTGGTGTAGTGGCTCGCTGTGTTGCTGCACAGCATTATGGTGTTGGTGATTGAGTGACTTGTTCGCCGGTGTCGCACTGTTTATGGGCTTTGAAGTGTTTTGGGTTGGGTGTGAGTCTCTCTCTGTCTCTCTGTCTCTCTGTCTCTCTGTCTCTGTCTCTGTCTCTCTCTCTCTCTCTCTCTCTCTCGTGTGTGTGTGTGTGTGTGTGTGTAAGCGGGGCAGTCTTTGGAAACGGCTGAGTCTGCAGTGTGGTTTTACAGCAACCATGTCAACAAGAACTATTTTAGTGCGTTTACCCGGCCCTTCCAGAACTCCGCGCAGAATAAAGATGGATGGCCGTTGTAACGACTCCTATAAAAAAAAAAGAAACTCCTGTTATTTATAACTTGCATGTTTAGCATTAAGGACTGTGAAGGGGCCGGCGCAAGGGGGACTGGCTCTCCCCCAAACTGTCTTGATTAGAGGTGTGAAAAGTGCCGGCGGTGTAGGCAGTCATTGTGCCACGCCCACTTCTCACCACGCAGGGAAGGGGGGGGGGGGGGGGGGGTGCCCTTTAATGACATGAAGCAAAGTGAGCAGCCAAATATGCCAGGAATTGGGCCTCTCGCATCCTCTTTCTCTTGGCCTCTGCGCAGTCCCCACGCCTCCCCGGCTCCTCCCCCCCGCCCGCCCTCTGAGTCACCCCTTCACAATGGGCCTTCTCTGCACGCGACAGTGCACTGATAACTCCAAACATCAAAACAGCCTACTCGGCTTACACAAGCACACCGGGTGTTGTTGACACCTGGGCCGGCCGGCTACTGGCTACTTGTATCAGACTGTCTGAGGGGGGGGGGGGGAGGAGGTAGTCTGTTGTTGTTGTTGTTCTGCTATTTGGTAATCACGTGCTTGCTCATTCATTTATTTATATGTATTTATTGATTGTCATATAATTTGATGTTGCCTGCCTCGCATTGACACCTGCTGCCTCTCCTCTCCCCCCCCCCCCTCCATTGATGGGTCCACAGCGAGCACCTGTCATGTGCCTTCACCTTCTTCGTGCACGGCGACAGCAACGTGTGCACGAGCGTGGAGATCGCCCAGCACCAGCCCGTGCAGCGGCTCAGCGAGGAGCACCTTGGCCTGGTCCAGCAGAGCTCCAGCCCGCTGCAAGGTAACGCCAGCCCCCCCCCCACCCCCCACCCCTAGCACCGACCCCACACAGGCCGCTACCGCTCAGGCCTTCCGACCAAAGGCCGGTTTATAGTCCTCGGGTAAAGTGCTGTACGTAGTCACGGAGAGCCCCCTCCGTAGCCGGAGAGCCTGTCGGAGACCCTCTCCGTAGCTTACGCGCGCATCCGATGTTTTTTAACTATCCGTCAACGCATCGGAGACGACAAGGGCTGTGATTGGTCCTCTAACAAAATCATTTCCGGAATCACTTCTCCGGTTTGACTTTGCACCTTATTTACTTTGTACATTGTTTACTTTGCACATTAAGGACCAATGAAACACCAAATAGGATTTGTAAAGCTTTGGCAGTTTATTTAAAAAAATATTTACATGGTTTGTAGTCACCATATAAGATCGATCGGGCGGCGGATTGCATTGCATATTCGACAACCCGACGGAGAACTACGAATGCTTGAGGGGTCTCCCACGTTACGGAGTCTGATTACGGAGTTGGAGTGGTATACTTGGACTGATATCCCTCTGAGGCCTTCCCTCGGGGCGCTGTTTATTGTGTAGTACCATGAGTATAGACGTATACGTATAGAAAGGATTTCCCATGATCTGTAAAGACCTTCAAATTAAAAGCCTCAAACGAAGAAGGTTTAGAGAAAGTGCTGCTTAAGGCACCTGCATGTTAGGGTTATGGACACCTGTGGTTTGTTTAAACGTTTCGGCTGACATACCAAATCCCCCCTCCCTTTGTGACTGCATTGTATAGTGTCTGTGTATGCATGGAATCGCTCGGAGATGTCTTCAAAGGAAATTCATGTTTGCTTATGTAATGATAAGTTCCGAAACGTGTTATGTAGGAGAATACCGGTGACCTTAAAACCTGGTTGTTATGAAGTGCGTGTCATTACCCTGAACAAACACCACTGTGTCTGATGAAGAGAATCTCACGTCGGCCAGCCGAATATTTGATTAAGTATCGGAGCATGATCATGGGGAAAGTACAGGCAGCAAAGTTACCAAGGATACATTCAGTGAGACAATGGGTGAACAAGATTCTTACAGGGAAATGTTTGCATTGTCGGTTGTGAATACAAAGGTGTGGGGGAGGGACCATCGTGGAGAGTTTAGGATTGGTGGGAGAGTCCAAGTTAAACTGAAAAACACTATGGGGGAAGTGGGCAGTTTGCAAGTCTGCAAGCAATGCTGCAACACTGTTAAAGGAATCGACAACAAAGAAGTCAGTCGATTGGCGTGGCCTGAGTATCAGACTTTGTGAATGCAATTCAAATGCCAACTATCTGAATAGCTCTGTCAGAAAGAGGAAGGGAGGGTATCTCTAGGTACAAGGAGAATACAATTCCTTTTAATGCAAGTAGTTATTATTTAAAAAGTTAATATATTTGTATATTATGGTTATGATTAGGGCTGCTCGATGATGAGAAAAATCATAATCCCGATAATCTTGGTAAATATTGAAATGACGATTATTCAAACAATTATTTTTGAGTTTAAAACATTTTTGTTGAACATATTTATTCTGCATGTCACTCCCCAAAAAAACTTTGAAACTGAGTACGCCTTAAATAAATACACAAAATCGACAAAATTAAAAATTTTCCAATCTAAAATAATATACAGATATGTATCCAGCTGTTCTGCCCTTTCTATATAATAAAGCAAAAGAATCGAAAAACTATATTATGGTAATTTTGCAATCGTTTGACGCTAAAATCAAAATCGCAATCAAAATTCAATTAATCGGCCACCCCCTAGTTATGATGGATATTTCCAGGATGGTGTTTGCTGTCCGTTGTCTTTATCCACAACGACACCTTTGCTGTAGCCACGCCCCCACACACTCAAGTCTCCCTCCCCTCCCCCCAGTCATCCTGAGCCCCTACGGCCTCAACGGAACCCTCACGGGCCAGGCGTTCAAGATGTCGGACCACCCCACCCAGAAGCTCATCGAGGAGTGGCGGCAGTTCTACCCCATCAGCCCCACCCCCAAGGAGGTCCCGGAGGACAAGATGGACGACGGCGATTGGGAGGACGACTCGCTGGCGGCTGTCGAGGTCCTCGTTGGTACGGTGACATTGCTCGCATTTTCAGTCTTTTTTGTTTTCTTTTTTTTCGGGGGTGTTTTTTGTTTTGTCGTAAATTCTGCGAATCTCGTGAGAGGGAAATGTACAGACAGGGAAAAATTGTTGTGGTTACTTCATGTCTATCTTAGTATTTGCTACTTATCTTTCTTAGTATTTGCTACTTTTCCACGAAATAATTAATAACTATTGCTTTTTGGGTCTTATGTTATTTTCTTCAGGGTAATTTTTGTTTTATTGTAAATGCAGTGAATCTCGTCAGAGGGAAAATCACGGACATGGATTTTTTATTTTTTTGCTTTCATTATTTCTTAGAATTTGCTACTTTTCAACCAAATATTCCTTAATTACTGTCCTTCCTGCGCTGACACCCTGGCCTGCCCTCTGTGGCGAGGAGCACAGTACATCTTGTGTGGTGACCGTTACTTTGTCCCCGCTCCCTTGCAGCCGGCGTGAGGATGGTGTACCCCGCCTGCCTCGTGCTCTTCCCCCTGTCGGACGTCCCGGCCGCGGCCCCCCAGGGCGCGGGCCACCCGTCGGGGAGCCTGTGTGGGGGGCAGCAGGGCCAGTCCTCGCACCGGGACCCCGCCATGTCCTCCGTCACCCTCACGCCCCCCACGTCTCCCGAGGAAGCTCAGACCGGTGAGGCCAGACGACCAGACGGTCCTCATTACCCTCCCAAGATAATTGGATCTCCGTTTATTCTATTAATTAATAGCTATTCTGATTTGTTAATAGAATGCTGTAGATGGATTCAAATCACACAAAACAAACTATTAAACAAAGTGTTGGATCTTGGCTTAAAAACCCAAGGAACATGACGACGTTTGCCCCACATTCCCCATCTGGCATAAATAAATTACATCTTCTAAACTGTAACGTGATTTTGGTTTTGAATCGCCATGGAAACCTCCCCTCATCCGTGTCCCCGCGTGCCCCGTCCCCCCTGTCCCGCAGACTGCCAGCCCGCCCAGCGGTGGCTGAAGCTGGCCTCCGCGACGGACGGCTTCAGCTCCAGCAGAGGGGGCCCCCACGGGGGCAAGGTCCCCAGCAGGCTGGCCTGCCAGGTGGTGGAGACGGTGTGGCAGGAGTACAACATCAACCGTGCCGACAACAAGTAGGTCCCCAACCGGCCATCAAACCCCCCCCTAAGGGGGTCCTCTGACTCGTACATCTGGCACTGTGTGACTCTGTAGTACAGTTACATTTAGGGCATTTAGCAGACGCATTTACCCAAAGTCTTCACAATAAATACTTTGTCCGACGAAAGTGAAACAATATATCACTGTTGGTCCTGTAAGGGTGTTCAAAGAACCAAGGGCCAAACGCTAACAATCGCTAGGTTAACCCATTCCCTGTGCAAAACAAAGATAGCTAGGATAAGAGGCTACACAATGCTAAGTACTATTTGCAAAGTGCAAGGAGTGTATGGGGGAGAGGCTATGCAGAGTCTAGCTGAACTCTCATGTTTTTAACTTTTGATGTTTCCCCTTTTTCAAGGAGGAAGTTTTCCGCCCTGACCAACGGAACCTGCGAGAGCAAAACGGATAGAACTGACCTTTGGGATTTTTTGGAGCCCTCTCATCGGGCCCACTGCAATTGCACAAGGTACTCCAACCACGACCAACCGAACCTAAACCCTGATATGACGCGTGGTACCACATGAGGGGATGTTCTGAACGTGTCGTCTAACGCGCGCTTCCCTTTCAGGCACAAGAACCAGAAGCAACGAACCAGCAGCACCTCAACGCACCCCCCGGCCTCGGGCCCACTCCCCACCCCGCCCCCCAAGCACAAGCTGGGGGAGAAGCTGGAGAAGGGCGACAAGCAGCCCAAGAGGCCCCAGACGCCCTTCCACCACCGCAGCACCGCCGCCGAGGAGCAGTACCCCGAGCCCCAGGTGCAGCGCTTCTGCCCGCGAGGAGCCCCCGAGGAGGGCTACCCCAGCCTGCACCACGTGGACACGGCGCCCTCCTCCAAGGCGCCGACGCTGCACCCCCACGGCCCGCCCTCCGACCTGGCCGGCTCCCCCCAGCCCCCGCCCCTCAGCCCCCACCCCTGCGTGCACGCGGAGGGCGAGCCGCCGGCCATGAAGAGCTCGTCCACGCCCATCCACCAGCCTTTCTACCCGCCCTCGGTGGAGCCCTGCATGCTGCCCCAGAAGGCCCCCCACGCCGAGGAGCCCCACCTGGGCGCCATGGCCCGGTCCTTCCCCCCGGCCTACGCCGAGTCCCTGGAGCCCGCCGTGTTCGTGGGCTCGGCCGTCAACCCCAACGAGGACTCGACCCACAACCCCTGGAAGTACTTCAACCTGCCCAGGAAGAGGGACTCGGACTTCCTGCCGCCGCCGCTGCCCGTGGACAAGATCAGGGACTCGGGGGACTCAGGGGCCGGGCTGGACGCCATCGTGTCCGTGACCGAGTGAGTATTCCCCATAGCGGTTCCTGAAATTGCTCTTCGGCCGATACAGAGTATATAAACCAATGCAGAATGTAGTATTGTAACTACTAATATCACTTGTTCTTATTGAAGTGTTCTCTCTTGATTGTCCGTTAACGAACGCACAACACCACACGTCTTTTGATGTTCTTTGCCTACGCATTAAAGGAGCTTTGTCATGTGATGCTATTACACCGGCGCATAGACTTACTCGATACCACCTTTTAGGCGATATCGGCCTTTTTAGGCAGTATCTGAGAGAATTTCCGATAACTGATATCGGTAAAACTCTAGACTGCGCTGCCTTCACCGGCGCCACGCCTCGAGTCAGGGAGAGAAGCGGACATCCCACCGGACTCTCACCCGGGCCCTTGTCTCCCCCCCCCCCCCCCCAGGCTGATGGCGGGGACCAGTCAGACGCTGAAGGTGTCCGCCGAGCTGCTGAAGACGTACGCCCAGCGGAGGAACAACCACCTGGTGTCGCTGAGCCGCGACGGCGACCACGGTGAGCTGGACCCCTACGCCTTCGTGGACGGAGACGGAGACGAGGACTTCAGCTTCGGCGAGAAGAAGGACAAGGCGGGAGAGAGGGACGCCAACAAGAAGCAAAACGTGAGCCCCGCCCCCTTTCGGTGCGCTGCGGGAAATGACCGGCGCCGTCCGTGGCCCAGTTACCCGGGCAGCGTTTATTTTTAAACCACCCCCGTCTTTACGTTGAAGGAGTCGTCTTGTGTAATGTATGGCCCCTGGGGCTGGAATGAGCTTGCTGAAGTAGGCAGTCGGTGTCAACAAAACAATGTGTTTTATTCTTTACACTGAATCCTTTGATACCCAATATGCTTTTACAATGAAGGAGTACGTATAGGGTGTGGTTAAATATGCGTTTGCTGTGTAAACAGCGTGGGGTTTCTTATGTGTGGCGTATGCATTTCTTGAACAGCTCCAGTGAATTGTTGCGTTTAGAGATGCCTTTGATTGGACGACTTGATTTAAAATCGCAATGTGTGTTTTTCTGTGACTAATCCTCATCTTGAATCTTTATTCGCATGGCACAGGGGGAAGACGACGGTGGATCCTCTGCTGACGGTGCGTCATTTCTTTGTTTCATTTGTATATCTGAAATGTATATTTCCGGTGCTCTGTTTTGATTTTCCTTGCGTCAGTTGTAAAACACAGCTGACCACGTAACAAATCATTTTTAGGATTGAGTCACCAATTTCCAAATATGCTAGCCTGTGTTGCTTGGAAAAAACACTTCTGCGGTCTTGAGGAACTATATCGCTTGGTAGAAGAATTATCATTTGTTTTCAATAAATGTGTTTTCAATTTAGGTAGCGGTTTATTTTGGGAAATACTTACTTGGTAGTCATAGTAACGGTTTCACAAAAGAACCACATTTAGATTTAAAAACATCTAGGGGGGCATCGTTAGTCGCCAGCTCACTGTTGGTAACTCACTGAGCCAGGGCCTCTCGTGGCTTAACGAGTCCCCTCGACCCAGTGCTTCAGCCTGTTGACGTTTCCCGTGGCGGTAGCCCATGACAACGCTGTCTTCTTCTGTTGTTGCGTGCAGACGGCCAGGGGGCTGCCAAGCCGCCCGCCTCCACCAGCCTGATCCACGAGAACGACCTGGCCGTGTCCTATAGCGACCTGGACAAGATCTTCAACTCGGACGAGGACGACCTCGCGGTCAGTCCGCACTACTCGCTCTCATGTTTTTAAATATTTTTTTTATAGATGATGTCGTTAACGTTCATATTTCATCTTTTAATTGTAATAGTAATTAATTGGATTACCGTATTTTTATTTTTTTTTCAATATATTAAATGAGTAAAAAACAGTTGGAGGTAACGTGTGGCCGTTTGGTCACATGCTACCTGTGGTCACATGCCAACTGCGGTGTTCACGCGCTGCTGTTGTGACAATGACCAAGACTGCCATCGGATAGGAAGTCTCTTCCAAGCCTGTTGGCCGTTTCCCCATTGGACAGAAACCACATCAATCAGCCACTAGACAGGCCCGCCGCCGCCAGCGCGTGAAGAAGACACTAGGCACAAAATGAGGATGTGCGCAAAAAAGCCTGCGGATTTATTTAGCACCAATTGTTCCTTTTAGGTTGTGGGGGCAATTGACACAAATAAAACTTTGAACAGGAGTATAGGACGGGTTGAATTTTAATGTGTGCACACTAGGGATCGACCGATATATCGGTCGGCCGATATTATCGGCCGATATTCGCGTTTTTTACGTGTATCGGTATCGGCCGATACGCGGCCGATTTTCGCCGATTTTTTTTTTTTTTTTTTTTTTTTTTTTTTTTTTAACTTGTTCTACCTCACCTGTTTTTACTATTTGTTAAATATAGTTTTTTATATTGAAGTTCAATAAATGTTCCTTTTTTTTAATTGAGACTTGTAACATTTGTTATCAGTGTCGTTTTTATGATTGAGGGAGCAAAAAACAAAAAACAAAAAAAAAAAAAAAAAGTAGTATCGGCTCTAAATATCGGTATCGCCGTATCGGCGTATCGGCTAAGGCTGATGAAAAAATATCGGTATCGTATCGGCCCTAAAAAATCCGTATCGGTCGATCCCTAGTGCACACACACACTTCAACCCATCATGTACTCCTGTTAATTGTTTTTTTTGTGTCAATTAAAATAATTTGTTCTTGTAGCAGCCCATTATGCAGATAGCCTGTTTAAGTCATTTTTAATGGGCGTTATTCTAATGTACGTTTCCACACACACAGCCCGGGATCAGACGAGCAGTGGCCGGCGGCGAAGACAAGTTCTCCAAGGACGGGAAGCCCAACACTCTGGACCCGCTGTCGTGCATAAGTACGTGGTTTCCATTCATCCATTCCCCTCCCCCTCCCTCCCGCCCCCCTCCTTGACCTCTCCCTCTGGGACTAATCCGATCCATCCCTCCCTCCCCCACCCTCCAGGCTCGGCGGACCTCCACCAGATGTTCCCCACGCCGCCCTCCCTGGAGCAGCACATCATGAGCTACTCCCCCATGAACCACGGGGGCAAGGACTACGGCGGGCTGGAAGGCGCAGCCGGCCTCTCGCTGCTGGACGGGGGGCTGCTTGCCAGCCACTTCAAGGCCGAGGTGGAGGAGGGCTTCTGCAGCCCCCGGCCCGCTGAGATCAAGGTGGGTCCACCGTGGGGCTGGGCGATTAATTGAACTTTGATCGCGATTTTAGGGTCAAACGATCAGAAAATTAACATTATCGAGTTTTTCATTAAAAAATAAAAAAGTTTTAAGCTTTATAGAAGGGCCAGAACAGTATTTATAAATACATGTTTTCAAACTCAAAAATAATAGTTTGAATAATGGTGATTTCAATATTGCCAAAATAATCGTGACTATAATTTTTGCCATAATCGAGCAGCCCTAGTCCACTGGCAGTGCCGCTGGACCGTCGTCAAACAGCTCGTTATGAAGCCTTCGATGTTACTTGTTTTATACGTTCTGGTTTGTACTACTGTGATCCGATCTAGGTTAATTAAATATTTAAAGTTTTTAAATAATTTAATGTATATTTAGTTAAAATTAAAATTCTAATTTAGAATTGGCACCGGATAAATCATACGGAATGATTTGATTCGATTATGCCCATTTTAGGCTGCTATTTTTGATTAGAAGTAGGGAAAATAGCCAGCTGAACTTTCAAAGAATTTGACCTAGATTAAAAACGACTAAACCGGCGTGTTCCCCTTACAGGACTTCTCCTTCGTGTACAAGCCGGAGGCGTGCCCCGCGCTAGTGGGCTGTACCATGTACGCCCCACTGAAGACACTGCCCAGCCAGTGTCTGATGCCCATCAAACTGCCAGAGGAGTGCCTGTACACGCCAAGCTGGACCCTGGGCAAGATGGAGCTGATACCACCGGTCCAGTCCATGGGCCTGCTCACCAAAGACGGGTACAGAATCGCACTGCGGGCCTCTACAGTCTGGTGGGCCCTGGGAGTTGTAGTTCTAATTGTAGTGGTAGTTGTGGTAGTTCTAGTGGAAGTGGTAGTTTCAGTTCTAGTGGTAGTTTCAGTTGAAGTTGTTGGGGCAGGATGGTGTCATGGCTGTAGGTAAAAAACACTACCTGCTTAATAACATGGATTTAGAGCTACATCTTTCTTGTTTGATACCCCAGGCTATCAACAAATGAGTAAATAATCAAATTTAGTCAACGGTATGCTGGGGTACATAGACTCATTGCTTGACGACCCCCCCCCTTGTGTGTCCCCCCCCCCCCGTTCCCATAGCAACATCCCCAGCGTGGAGCCCGACTACAGCCAGAGCTACACGCCCCAGACCCACACGCCCTTCATGTCCAACAGCGCCCCGCCCAGCAACAGCGGCGCCGGCATCCTCCCCTCGCCGGCCACGCCCCGCTTCTCCGTCCCCACGCCGCGCACGCCCCGCACGCCGCGCACCCCCCGCGGCCTCAAGTACGACAACTCGGACCTGTACTCGCCGGCGGCCTCCACGCCCTCCACCTGCCGCCCGCTGAGCTCGGTGGAGCCCGCCACGGTGCCCTCCATCCCGGAGGCGCACAGCCTCTACGTCACGCTCATCCTGTCCGAGTCGGTCATGAACCTGTTCCGCGACTGCAACTTCGACAGCTGCTGCGTGTGCGTGTGCAACATGAACATCCGCGGCGCCGACGTGGGCGTGTACCTGAGCGACGACGGCGAGGCGCAGTACCCGTGCACGTGCGGCTTCAGCGCCGTGTCCAACCGGCGCTTCGGCCAGTCGGCCGGGCTGTTCCTGGAGGACGAGCTGGACGTGGTGGGCCGGGGCTCGGACTCGGGCCGCGACACGGAGAAGCGGTACGAGGAGCTGCGCGCCGCCTCCCTCCACCGGGGCGGCAGTCTGAAGGAGAAGCCCCCAGATGAGCTGGTGCTGCTGCTGCAGGACCAGTGCACCAACCCCTTCGCCCCCGTGGCGGGCGTGGAGCTGCTGCTGCCGCGGCCCCTGGGCGTGCTGGCGCGCCCGTTTGTGCGCGTGGAGGAGCGCGACTGCTACAACGACTGCTACATGGCGCTGGAGCACGGCCGGCAGTTCATGGACAACATGTCGGGAGGGAAGGTGGACGAGGCGCTGGTGAAGAGCACCTGTCTCCACCAGTGGCCGAAACATAAATGTGAGTCCCGTTTACGGTCGGGGCGTTTAGAAGACCCTTTTATCCGAGCCGACTTATAACGTAAGAGAGAACAATATATAGGTGCCCGAACTGTATGGATGTTCATAGAATCAAGTGCCGAACACTAACAATCGCTAGGTTAACCCATTCCCCGCGTACAACAAAGATGGCTAGGATAAGATGCTACGCAATGCTAAGTGCTATTTTTTTCAGTGCAAAGACGCACAACATGCAATAAGTGCCAGGACGTACAACATACAATAAGTGTGTACATTAAGTGCCAGGACGTACAACATACAATAAGTGTGTACATTAAGAGCCAGGATGTACAACATACAATAAATGTGTACATCAAGAGCCAGGATTTACAACACACAATAAATGTGTACATCAAGAGCCAGGACGTACAACATACAACAAGTGTGTACAACTAAGTGCCAGAGTGAATGGCGAAATAAATGTTCATTTAAATTTTAAGATGAGTCCACATTTTGGTTCAGCGCTTTGTTTCCGTCCTAGAAACTGCCATCTGTCACCTCCCTTGCCGTCTGCATCGCACCGAGCCCTGGGAAAGCCCCCAGCACCCCCTGGTCTCTAACCCGTCTCTCTCTCTACCCCTCCTCCTCCCACAGCAGCGGACATGAGCAAGCTGTTCTCGCCGGACGTGCTGCGGGTGATGCTGTCTCTGCAGCCCGTGCTGCAGGACACCATCCAGAAGAAGAGGAGCGTCCGCTCCTGGGGCGTGCAGGGCCCCCTCACCTGGCAGCAGTTCCACAAGATGGCCGGCAGGGGATCCTACGGTAGGCTACGGCTTTTTTTTATTATTTTGCTCAATATCGAAATCACGACTATTCAAACGATTAATTTTGAGGATGAAAACGTGATGCATCTATTCAGCATGCCTCTCCCAAAAAACACTTTGTAACTGAGAATGTTCAAATCTAAAATTATATACAGATATGATTCGAGCTGTTCTGCATTTTCTACAAAACATTTAATGACAAAAATAAAAAGTTTCAACTCGATTACTTTAGTTTTGTGATAAAATCGAGATCTAAATTAGATTAATCGCCCAGCACTACGGTAGGCCGTGGCGCTGGCTGCACCGTGCAGAATCAGTGGTCATCACGTTAGGAGATGCTATGGAACAGGCCGGTTCTATCTATATAGCTATTCGCTTCACAGCTGTTGAAAAGACGTTTTAAGGGACCACCAAAGACTTGGCTTATCGCAGGGGTACCAACCTTTTTTTGGCCTGTGACCCCATTCTTAGCTCCGTAAAGTTTGCAACCTTTTTAGTCTTCCAGACAAATAGTTTGTACCCCGGTAATATCAATGTCCCGGATCACTATTACCAGCAAAGTGATTAGTCGGAGTTTGTTACTATAAATCATTATGCAGTCAGTTGAAATACAGGATGCCTATAAATAAAATGGAGCGTCAAATATCGACGGCTTATTTAAGCCACCTCTTTGGGGACACCATGTGAATATCAGGGGACCCCAAGTGGGCTCCCCGCTCGAGGAACCTTGAGTCCTAGACCCTCTGGCGTGAGTTCATCTGAGTTCCAGCTGCAACAGGATGGTCTAGCTGCTCTAAAATAACCCTTAAAACAGCCCCGTCAATGAACGTAGCTAGACGGAAACCCACCGAGTTCAGCTAGGACGTTGGTCCTGCCGTGATCAAGAGCTCTTTATTTCTATCGGATTCTAAAACATTTTTTAGACCATAAACCAAAACAGTAAATGAAAGCTTAAACGACACCTAACACCATGTTGTGTTGCAGCTGTATGAGATGGAAGCTCATGAGACTTCAACCCTTCTGAACCTGTACCGCACCCATATGAGTCGGAAGCCATCCCAGACTTAAATACTTTTGTCTTTTGCTTGAGGCCTGCAGCTGTATGATGCTGAATCACTTTGACACTTTAATCCTGGTGGCATGTGGCTCAGGAGGTAGAGCGGGTTGGCTTGTAACCTAAAGGTTGCTAGTTCGATCCCCGGCTCCTCCTAGTGAGTGTCGAGGTGTCCTTGGGCCTCAAACTAACTGCTCCTGACGAGCTGTCGTCTTACATTGCCGTCTCCGCCATTGCTGTGTGAATGTGTGTATGAATGTTAGGGAATACTGAACAGCGCTTTGAGTGGCCACTGGTTAGGAAAAGCGCTGTATGAACAGTAGGGCTGGGCAAAGATTAAAATTTTTTGAGATTAATCGCATAGTTTTGGTGAGTTAAATCGTGATTAATCGCACTTTTAAAATTATATTTTAAATCCCCTCCAATTAAAGTTAAATGAGACTATCAAATGGAATGGCACATTATCAGTCATACCAAATGCTCTTAATAAGCAAAAAGTAGACTAAGTAATCTTGAGGGAGTTTCATTGACTCACTCAGTGTGGGTTGAATATGAAACTTGCGCAACACCACAGATTTCGGTATTGTAAACAGGCTGTCACTTACTGCAAGTGTAATTGAATGTTCAAAGGAAAAAAAAAAAGAGCGTTCGTCAGCTGATATTTATCGCGTTAAAATAAGATTGCGTAATTAACGCATTAACTTGCACAGCCCTTATAAACAGTCAATTGAACCCTTCTGTCCGTCCCCCCCCCCCCCCCCAAGGCACGGACGAGTCCCCCGAGCCGCTGCCCATCCCCACCTTCCTGGTGGGCTTCGAGGTGGACTTCATGGTGCTGTCGCCGTTCGGCCTGCCTTACTGGGAGAAGCTGCAGCTGGACCCCTTCGGCTCCCAGAGGGACCTGGGCTACGTGGTCATCTGTCCGGACAACGACGCGCTGCTCAGAGGGGCCCGCACCTTCTTCAAGGACCTCACCACCATATACGAGGTGCGCAGCTGTCTGCAGGGCCTAAGCACACTGTCATGTTATTAACACTCAGTCCATAATGTTCATCTCGGAGGGTCCATAATGTTCATCTCGGAGAGTTTGAATACATAGTCTACCATGTTATTTTCCAAAGCTTTAGTACACATTCTGCAATGTTATTGTCCAGAGCTTTGTTACATTGTCTGTCATATTATCCTCCATATTAGGGAGGCAAGAACTCAAATGTATGATTGAATGCACGGTCAATTTGAAGTGCGCGTTTTCTTTTATTCAACCCATCAAAAGTCTCTATTTGAGGCTGTCCGTGTGCACCCACAGCTCAGCTGGACTCTCGGTGTTTGGCCTTTTACTGCTGTAGAGGTAGCATGATACACGTCTAAACAGTGATTTTAAGGTTGCACCCATTAGACGTTTGAAATGCGAGGCATCAGAGCAGGGTACTTGGTGATTTCACTTTCAGTTTTGATATCGGGGAATTCTTGACGGTTATTATTGTGAAATGAACCTGCGGGGAATTCCGCCTACACAGGCCAGCTACTGAACCAGGATCAAAGGGCCAGATAACTGGTTTTACAGCCTCTCCACTACATAGTATGACTGAACAACGCTTGAGGCGTTTGGCTGTTGATATATCCGGCTCAAAGACTTCAAAAAGACATCAACACTTTGTATTTCGATACATCTATATTCAATTACAATTCTGTTGTAATCATTTGATTCTGCTTGACAAGTGCTTGTTTGTTCTGGTATTCTGGTACCCGTAGTCTGTTATGTAATCTTTAGCACATAGACCATAATGTTATTCTCCAGAGATCTTTATCACGTAGACCATAATGTAATTCCCCATTGATCCACAGGATCTCGAAAATATGATCCCATCAAGAGTGCGTTATGTAATTCTAGAGAGATCTTTAGCACATAGACCATAATGTTATTCTCCAGAGATCTTCGAGTAGACCATGCCAGGTTTCAGGTTACGCCTTTGTGTGCGAACCACCAGCGGGATACAACCAATCAGCCTCCTACCAGGAGCTCCGTGATGGACAGTGACTCATACGGTTCATCCAAATACCTGCCACGTATTTTATGAAAACCTGCCGCCAGATTCAGGCTTTGATAAAATACGTGGCAGGTGATTGGATGCACCATTGGTCTATCTAGCTATCCAAACCGTTAGCACGAAAAAATTAGACTTTTTTTTTTTTGTTTTACAGCCCCAGATGGGGCTGTAAAAAAACATCTGGATCATCATAGAGACGGACCGTCAGCCCGTAGTCCATAACGCCGTCCTGTACTGAACCGGCTCTCATGAATGTGTTGCTGTTGTCCTTCGCCAGGCGTGTCAGCTGGGGAAGCACCGGCCCATCTGTAAGAGCTACGCCGAGGGCATCGTGAAGGTGGGCGTGGCGGAGGACCGCTGTGCCACGGAGCAGCCGCTCAGCGACTGGTTCCTCAAGATGACCGCCAGGGACGGGAACAACGACGCCTTCAACAAGCTCAAGCTATTCGCCCAAGTGTGCCGCTATGACCTAGGTACAAACGTCTCTCCGTGATCCCAGCGGACTCGTTTTTGGGGTGTGGCTCAGGGGGTAGAGCGCGTTGGCTGGTAAGCGGAAGGTCGCTAGTTCGATCCCCGGCTCCTCCTAGCTGGGTGTCGAGGTGTCCCTGAGCAAGGCAGCTCCCCCTAACTGCTTCGGACGACAATGCTGGCCGTCTCCTTGCACGGTTGAAAAGCGCCATTGGTGTGTGCATGAATGGGTGGACGTGAGGCGATATTGTAAAGCGCTTTAAGTGGCCACCTGTTTGAAGAGCACTACATAAATGCAGTCCATCTACCGTTTGTTCGTAATTTAGAGTCTGACCGTGTGCCTCCTCCCTCCCTCGCTCCAGCTCCCTACCTGTCGGGGCAGTCGCTGGACGCCTCGCTGCTGTCCCAGCGCAGCCCGGCCCCGCCCGCCTCATCCCACACGCCCAGCAGCTCCTCCAGCAACACCTCAGGTCCCCCGTGCTCCAACACTACCAGCTCCAGCGCCGGTGCTGCTGCCACCCCCACCGCCGCCACCGCCACCACCCAGCCTGCCCAGGTCAACAGCACCCCCGCCCCCTCCGCCTCAGGCCCCCAGACCGTCGGGGGAATGGCTTCCACCAAGCCTAGCGCCTACACCCCCTTCGGGACGTCGACCACGCAGGGAAGCGCCTCTCAGAACGGGCCCCAGCTGACGCCCCAGGGCGCGGCGGGCCCCGGGGAGAACGGCCCCAACGCCAACCAGCCTCAGGTCACCGTCGAACCCCCCAACGAGAGGTAAAGGGGGGGGGGCTCCTCTTGCACACCGCCCTCTGTGTGAGAGAGGTTTGATGACCCCCAGGACCGCGCCGTACTAACGCCTCTTCCTCCCCCAGCACATTGGACCGGGACAAGGTGGGCAAGCCCACGGACGGCGAGTCGCACGCCATCTCGTACCCGCCCGCCATCGTGGTGTACATTGTGGACCCCTTCAGCTACGAGGACGCGGACCGCGAGGTCCGCTCCAGCGTCTACACCCTGGGGCTGCTGCGCTGCTACCTGGAGATGCTGCAGTTCCTGCCCCCCAACATCAGGAACGCGCTCTCCGTGCAGGTACAACCTCTCATGAGCGAGACCGCGTCCCAGCGGGGGTCTTCTGATGTTGAGACTAGTGATCGACCGATATATCGGCCGGCCGATATTTGCGTTATTTTTTATTGATTATTTTCCTGCATGATATACAGACTTCAATAAATGTTCCTTTTTTAAATTCAGACTTGTAACATTTGTAATCATTGTGTAATTTTTATCAGTTGTCATTTGACGGAGCAAAAGCACTATCGGTCATCGGCCCTAAAAAATCCATATCGGTCGATCCCTAGTTGAGACAAGCCGGCTTGTTGCTTTGTTATCAGGCTTTGTGGGACTATTATTGTGGCGCTTGTGTGTTGCTATCGTTTCGCTTTCTTAACCATAAAATCCTTATTATTTTATATCAGTGCACCTGATCTTGTGGCGTACCCTTTTTCTTATTAAGGGCATTATTAATATATCATGGAATCACTCTTCAATCTCTTTAAAGCATTTCCGATCTATACAATGTAATCCTCGTTTTCATTGTTTGAATCCATGCCATGTATCTCCAACCCCGCTAAAGAACGTCGTTCCCCTCCTCCTTGCTTCCAGATCGTTCCATGCCAGTACCTGCTGCAGCCGGTGCGCAGCGGCCAGCGGCACCTCTACGCCCAGCACCTCAAGTCCCTGGCCTTCTCGGTCTTCACCCAGTGTCGACGCCCCCTGCCCGGCTCCACCCACTTCAAGGCCCTGACCGGGTTCGGCCCCGGGCTGGCCATCGACATGGCTCTCAAGAGCCCTGAGGTAAGCCCTCGGGCCGTTGCCATGGTGCGCCCGGCCGGTTGCATACTGTACGTCTAGACGTAGGGTCGACTGTTGAGGACCATGGCCTCGTCTCAAACACAGCGTGTTTAGCGGGATAAGCATGGATAAGCAGGCCTATCCATGACCTAACTAACGATTGTTGGTGCTTGGCACTTGTTGCTATGCACATCCTTACTGTACCGACGGCGATGTTTTGTTTTCCTTCTTCTGACAAAATGTACTTATTGTAATTCGCAAGAGTCTGCTAAATGCCCATAGAAAGATAAAGATAAAAATACTATTAAACACTTCTTGCGAACATGGTAGGTTCGCTGACTTGAATTAGGGCTGCAACAACGAATCGATAAAATCGATTACTAAAAGCGTTGGCATCGATTCGTTGAGTCGCGCGTTTAATACGTCACTGTTAGGCGCGGCTCTGTTTACAGCCAGCCGCCAACAGGTTGGGTTCATGGTTCATGCACGCCCACAGCGAGCTTTAGTGTGAGCGACCACAGCTTGTATTTTGGTCATATCTTAACTCTGGACTGTTGGCCGATATAAAAGTGTTGTACCTTCGCTGTCTTTGGGTTAAAACTCCTTCAACTCAGTATCCGTCTAGTCTAACCAAAAACTCTGTCAGCTGCTGCTGCTGCAGACGGTGTGCAGACGGGATCGGAGTCGGCACCGCGTGCATCAACAGTCATTCAAAGCAGCGGTAGTAATCACACAACCTGACGGTGTAGAAAGTCCCGTCAGTTAAAAAAAGTAATCCAGTTTTCAAATCCATGTTAAAATAGGCAGGATATAGAGCTAGTTAGCTTAAAGAAAAATAACAAACAGTGTCAAATGTTGATGTGTTCAGGTCAGCTCACTAATATGATTGATGTGTTCGAATGCAAAACAAAAAAAATGAAATTTGAGATTTTGCCGAAAACTTGTTTTCCCAGCAATATAAAATAGATAGTAAAGATGGAATTATGACCAGTGTAACGTCCTATCTTGAGCTATGATCATCTAATCAATTAAAGCAATAATACAAGTTCTATTTCAACAAAATAATAGAAAAGTATCAATAGTGGTATCAATAAAGACTTGGATCGTTAAGGAGTCTAGAAAATGGTATCAATATCAAGAAAAATTAACGATCTGTCATCTGAGAGAAATGAAGATGATTTAATTTCTTTTTCTTTTTTATCCGATTCATCGAAAAAAAATAATCAACCGATTAATCGATTATTAAAATAATCGTTAGTTGCAGCGCTAGTTTGAATAACCAACACAATAAGAAACACTTATCGCCAAAGCCATCCGTACTCCTATAACGATGACCTCTGACACTCCCCTTCCTCCCTCTTCCTCGGCCCAGCGGCCGGAGTGCGTGCGTCTGTACACGCCGCCCTTCATCCTGGCGCCCATCAAGGACAAGCAGACGGAGCTGGGCGAGACGTTCGGCGAGGCGTCGCAGAAGTACAACGTGCTGTTCGTGGGCTACTGCCTGTCCCACGACCAGCGCTGGCTGCTGGCCTCCTGCACCGACCAGCACGGGGAGCTGCTGGAGACCTGCATCATCAGCATCGACGTGCCCAACAGGTACGCCCCGGCCCCCGCGGTCGGACACGCCCGGCCGCCGGTTCTCTGCTGGGGGTGGGGATCACAGGGGACCTTAGGATACTATAGCATACACGATACAAAAACTCGACCAAGTCGTCTTGAGGGGGTTTTATTGACTCACTCAGTGTGGGTTGAATATGAAACTTCAACCCACAATATGAAACGTAACACCACGGATTTGGGAATTGTAAACAGGCTGTCATTTACTGCAAGTGTAATTGAATGCAAAGAAAGTTGAACTAAAATCAAATCAAAGTAAAAAAATATTTAAAAAAGACCGTCAATTTGTATTAATAGCGTTAAAATAAGATTGTGTAATTAACGCGTTAACTTGCCCAGCCCTAATATCAACGTATCGATACTTTGTCCCACCCCTAGTCTCAGACACGCGAGAGCTTGAGTTCTGTAGCCAGTTGGTCAAGGACACACATCCGCAGCCACCCGTCTACGGTCTTGTGTTTAAGGGGGGGTCGGTTCTAAGTGTTTTGCTTGTTTGGCGCAGGGCTCGGAGGAAAAAGGGCTCTGCCCGCCGGGTGGGCTTGCAGAAGCTGTGGGACTGGTGTCTGGACCTGGTGCAGGTGACATCGCTGCCCTGGAGGGTCGTGATCGGACGGCTGGGCCGCATGGGCCACGGAGAGCTGAGAGGTAATGTATTTTTTTTTTTTTTTTTGGGGATTTTAAAATTGTATTTCAAATGTGCAAGAAACATGTCATCAAATGACCATCAAAAGCAAGGCTCTATTTTTCCATTAATTTCTTGACACATTTCAAAAAGAGTGGGAAGAAGTATACCCCTGTTTAATCCCACCCCCTTTCATTCAATCACACAATAATTATAAACCACTACCTGTTCCCTTTAACTTAGATTAAACTTGCCATTGATAATGTAATGGAACATATGCAGTTTAAAGCTATGATAGGATCAGGTGACGCACGTGTCCCCCCCCCCCCTGTTGACTTGACCTCAGCGTTGTGCGCCCGCTGTCTCGCTAACGCGCGTGATGTCACTTCCTGTGCGGCAGACTGGAGCATTCTGCTAAGCAGGAGGAACCTGCAGTCGCTCAGCAAGCGCCTGAAGGAGACCTGCAAGATGTGCGGCATCTCGGCCGCCGACACTCCCAGCATCCTCAGCGCCTGTCTGGTCGCCATGGAGCCGCAGGGGTCCTTCGTCATCATGCCAGGTAAACGCCGGCGGAGGGCTGCTGCAAAGGACTCAAGACTCACTTGTTCAGAGTTCACCTGGACTCTGCATAGCCTCCCTCCTTACTCCCTCACCCTCACCCCTCTTACGCACTTATTGTGTGTTGTACGTCCAGGCACTTGATGTACACTTTTATTGTATGCTGTACGTCCTGGAACTTGATGTGCACACTTATAATATGATGTTCATACTGGCACTTAATGTACGCACTTAAAAACAGTACTTGTCATCGTGTAGCACCTTATCCTAGCTATCTTTGGTGTGAACCTAGCGATTGTAAGTGCTTGGCACTTGGTTCTATGACCATCCTTACTGTACTGACAGCGGTATATTGTTGTTTCTCTTTCTTCTGACAAATGTACGTATTTGTAAGTCGCTGTGGATGAAAGCCTCTGCTAAACACCCTCAATGTAAAGCAGCAGCAACGCTGTGCGAAACGCCGTCCAGGTGGTGGAGAGTCCCGTCTAACCCAGCGCCCTTCTCCTCTCGGTCTCAGACTCGGTGTCGACGGGCTCGGTGTTCGGCCGCAGCACCACGCTCAACATGCAGACGTCGCAGCTGAGCACGCCGCAGGACACGTCGTGCACGCACATCCTGGTGTTCCCCACGTCGGCCATGGTGCAGGTGAACACCAACACCACGGAGCCAGACCTCACCTTCAACCCCATCAACGCAGGTGAGTAGGGGGAGGGGGGGGGGGGCTTGGTGTTGACCCCGACGGTTGGCTAGACAGGGTCAGGGGCTGAGGGTCTGAGGATGAGATGAGGGGTGGCATGGGGCACAGGGGGTAGAGCGGGTCGGCAGGGAACCGGAAAGTCGCTAGTTCGATCCCCGGCTCCTGTGTCGAGATGTCCCTGAGTGAGACGCCTAACCCTGACTGCTCCCGACGAGCTGGCTGTCGCCTTGCATGGTTGGCAACGCCGTCATTGTGTAAATGGAAAAAAAGTGTAAAAGTTAGTAAATATTTTAAAGTGTTTTGACTGGCCGCTGGTTAGAAAAGCGCTGTATAAATACAATCCATTTTATGATGATGGACAATAGAGCACTGGTCTTTGTTAATGCTTGTTTCAAGATTTAACGAAACCAGTTGGAACAAAGGTTTAATGAGAGACTGCGTTATGTATTGTTTTAATGAACAGAAATGTCCACTCTATGACGCAGTGTTTCCCAAACTTTTACTTCTTTTTTAAATTATAAACCATTGCGACCCAATATAAAAAAAATAAAAACAGTTAGGAGTGTGTTTATGGGCAGCTATCGTTAACAATCAGTCAATCAATCAATTCGTTATAAGATAAAACTTTATTAATCCCCCAGGGGAGAAATGTGGGTGTTTCAGCAGCAAGAAAATAAGACAGTCAAAACTGAAACGGTAGAGATGGATGCCAAAACAGTGCCAAAGTATTTCTGTATAAGAAAAAGAATCATATACATTTATTTTGCGACCCAATTCAAGTCTCCCGCACCGAAATGTGGGTCGCGACCCAGTCTTTGTAAAGACAGCTATGACGGAAATGGAGATTAGATTCGGCCGTGAGAAACCCAAGTGTCTAAAGGCGAACCGTTCTTTCCATTCCAGATGGCTCGGAAGGGATGGGCTTCTTCGACCTGTTCGACCACGACATGGTGGACCCCGAGCTCATCAACATCCTGCCTACCTCGCCCACCACCTCCCCGGTACACTCCCCTGGATCACACTACCACCAGGGAGGAGACGGCAGCAAGGTCAGTCCCCCCCCCCCGTCCGTCCGTCCCCCTCCCCGCGCTCCCACTCCCATCCGTCGCACCCTCACCCCCTCCGGTCGCACCCTCACCCTCCGGGTCCACTCACACCTGTCCCCCCCGCGGCCCCCCTGGGCTGGAGGGCTGTAGCTCACCCAGCTTTGTGGCAAATTCCTCTACCGATTCAAAACGGACCTCAATGCAGTTTGTGAGAGAAAGAATATTTGAAATTGAAAGCATACCATCCCGGTAGTTGATGGCAAATGGGATCTGAAACCAGACTCTTTCCTATTTATTTTACCTCGCCTCTTGGTCTGAATTTCCTCTTTGTGTGTGTGTGTGTGTGTGTGTGTGTGTGTGTGTGTGTGTGTGTGTGTGTGTGTGTGTGTGTGTGTGTGTGTGTGTGTGTGTGTGTGTGTGTGTGTGTGTGTGTGTGTGTGTGTGTGTGTGTGTGAGAGAAACCCTTCTAACTTCAGTGCAAGCGACTCACAGAAGTGTTGTATCATACCACTTCCTGCCACCACAACTAGGGCTGGACGATCCGATATGCAATTCGCAAAGGCTGCATTCAAAAATAATATTATTACTTAAGTTATTACGTTTTTCCTTTTTTTTATTTTAGGATTTGTTACTGACTGGAGATCCGAAAGATTCTTTTTATTTATTTTTTTATTAAATGGCTAAATATAGATGTTGTAATATCAATTCATACATGGATTCATCTCAACACATAGGCCCGGCGTATAGGAAATAGCAGTTTATATGTTGCCTGCTTCCAATGTTGTGTTGGTCAAACTATCGAATGATTTAAAGCTTATTTAGTGAATAATACAGAACGTAAGGAACTTTAAAAATGAAAAAGCACATTCACAATATTGGTCGTAATAATCTGAATTGGATTATTTCCCCAAGCGTTGAGCCCTAAACCCAGCACTGCCTCCCCCTCGTGTCCGACGCCTGTCCTTTTCCCTGCAGGGCCACAACACGGATCGCATGGAGTCCCACGAGGAGGCCCTGAACATCCTGCAGCAGCCCATGGCCCTGGGCTACTTCATCTCCACCGCCAAGGCTGGCCCCCTGCCCGACTGGTTCTGGTCCGCCTGCCCACAAGCCAAGAACCAGTGCCCGCTCTTCCTCCAGGTAGCTGAGCCGGGCTCGTCCCCCAGTGCCTCTCCGTGCACATCGACACGCACGCCGTATCGTTATGCATTTACATTCAGGGCGTTAGGCAGTCGCTTTTATACAATGCAACTTGCAATAAGTACTTTTATCAGAAGAAAGAGATTCAACAATAAATCGCTGTTGGTGCAGTAAGGATGTTCATAGCACCAAGTGCCAACCACTAACAACCACTAGGTTAACCCACTCCCCGTACACAACAAGGAGAGCTAGGATAAGATGGGATACAATGCAATACCAAGTACTATCTTTAAGTGCAAGAACGTACAATAAGTGAGTAAGAGGGGTGTGGGGGGGTCTAGTTGAACTCTGAAGAGTGAGTCTTTTGCGGATGCTGGTGGGCGACTCAGCTCTCTTCAGCCATCTTCAGCTATTGTCCCGTGTAGTCAGATTCCTTCTGACTGATCTCTCACTCTCTCTCTCTCTCTCTCTATCTCTCTCTCTCTCTCTGTCTCTCCCAGGCGTCCTTGCATCTGCACGTGTCTTCGGTCCAGTCAGACGAGCTCCTCCACAGCAAACACTCCCACCCGCTGGACTCCAACCACACCTCCGACGTGCTCAGGTGAGGACTTAATAGTGATAATAAATAAACCATTGCCCGGCAAGCCAGGTTACCGTGACAGTGTTGATGTCTTGGTTGATTTATAAAAGGGTCATTCATTTCATCCGGTTCGTGTCAATGCATCTGACCATGTGTTTTCTGGTGGATTATAATACAGATTCAGTTTATGGCAATTCATCTGAACATATGTGTTTGGGTGGATTATACTATAGATACAGTTAATGGCAATGCATCTGAACAGCTTTGTTTGGTTGGATTACAAAGTATTATTCAGTAACATTCAATGCAAATGAATGTGTGTTTTTGGTTGCTTTATAAATAATACGCTCCGTTCATCCGGTTTTTGGGAATGCAAATAAACAAGGTTTTTCCATTTTATTTCCTCCTCCAGATTCGTGCTGGAGCAGTACAACGCCCTCTCCTGGCTGACGTGCGACCCTGCAACGCAAGACCGGCGCTCGTGCCTGCCAGTCCACTTTGTGGTGCTGAACCAGCTGTATAACTTTATCATGAACATGCTCTGAGCTCCGTGAGCCACAGGATCCGCCGCTGGGAGAGGATCGCTGTTCACTGAAATTCATGGATTTGTTGTGCTTATAACAAAAAGAAGAAGCGAGCGCGCCCCTCCGTGCCCCGGACAGGAAGTGACCTCGCTCCACCACGGAGACGTCAGAGCACGCCGTAGAGGGGGGGGGGGGGGGGGGGGGGAGAGACGCAGACTCTTCGTCCCGCCGGTGTCACCAACGCAACCACGACTGACCGGGCCTTTTCAATCAAGCCAATGCCAAGAATTCATTTTAGCATTTCGGATGATCAAGGGACTTTTCATAAAGGAGAATAAATTGTCTTTTTAATGACTGTAGATTGCAATCTATGAAATTTTATCCTAATGAAATGCCTGCATATATTATTTATTGTAAGTTTTTAAATGTGGAATTTTTAATGCTTAATATCTTTTATATATTACAAATCCTGGCGGGTGTGTACATTGCCATCTCACTGTAAAGGAATGGGTTTCGATAAAAAGTGGTGTAATTTTCCCAATTACAGTTACGATAAAAAGAAGCTGTTCACGTGGATTTGCTGTAGATTGCTTGTAGAGTATTATTTTTCCAGAGGGTACATACCTTTTTATTGCCATGCTGTAAAAATGAAGTAGGCTGGCCTGGGCATTTGTGACCCAACCCACGAGTGGATGAGACTTACCTCTCTGTGCTATCGGTGCCAGAGTCTCTCGCACAGTCAAACTCAACGAGCTCTGACAAACAGGAGGAACATGAGAAGGTACATTGTCAGATTATATATTTTATATAACAGATTTAGGTAATTGTGTGTGTGTATATGTGTAAATATAATTGTGTGCCGCTACTGATGGTGCAGCTTCAGTTTTAGGAATAAAGTGCGTCTACGTAATTTCATTTGTCCTCATTTATGTAAGTTTATTTCGGACTAAACTTTGCATACCACTACTGGTACACGTTCTGTATTCATTGTGGAATACCTGAGTCACTAGGCATTGGATCTGTTCAATAGACAAAAGCCTTTTTTAAACATTGATTCTGTACCTGTAGTTGGCAAAATTGCGTGACAAATTGAAAGACTTGTGGCCGTATAAAGGCCATTGGCTCAACGTCAAGTAACGGTTCCTCAATTACGAAATGGATTTAACCTTACTTGCACTAGAAGGGTTTAGCCGCTTAGTGAAAATGGAATTTACTAATCAAGAGAAAACATGGCAGGGTTTATCCAATCACAGGCCTCAGCCGGCTTAATTGAATCCAATTAAGGTGCAGCCCCATTTGCCCGCCGTGGTTAAACGGTTGTTACAAGAGCCAGTAAAACTGGTTCACATCGATGCACTGTTTGAACACTTATGGCCTAATGATGTCAAGGAACCACCGGGATATCCGGGTAGTCGAATTTTAACAAAATTAGGCGTTACGGTAGAGATTATTTTATTACGAACTCGTTTTATAATGGCACTTTCCAAGACACTCGAAGCATAAATACTGTGTGTGTGTGTGTGTGTGTGTGTGTGTGTGTGTGTGTGTGTGTGTGTGTGTGTGTGTGTGTGCGCGCACGCGCGCGAGCGGGCATGATGGTTACGCTTCATCCAGCCGGGTGATGTACAGCTGCCTGTGTGTACTGTTCACCACACACACTGGCTATCACAGCGGAGAAGTTGGAAGGACCGGGGGCCATGTTGATGCAACAGCTGGGTTGGGAGTTCTGCCAGCAACCCGGGTCAACGCCTCTACTCTGGCTTGCCATGGAATCTCTACCGACCGACAGAAGTCAGAGGGATGAGCGCCCTCTGCTGGCCTACAGCTCCTCTACCAGCCACCTCTATAGCCGTTCTGCAGCACCTCCGAGGAGGGACGAGACCCGCCCGTCTGAGCCTTCCGTCCGAGGAGGGACCAGACCTGGCCTGCAGCGCCAGGCAGGTAGGCAGCCACGGTGCAGGATGCTATATTAAGCAGTGCTGGGATGGTGCTTTATATAGCACCGTGCAACCTACATTGTAGCACTCAGGAAATGATTCCTCTTCAACAGACACGCTGCTGCTCTCTATAGTGTTAATGGAATTCAAATGACAAGGTCTTAGACGCTTAATGAGATTAGCACAAGCTGTTGGGAGCAGTTAATGGCCTTTCCTGGTGTGGGTAAGTAAGGTTGACTAATTGTCCAGGAGGTCCAGCTGACCCTGGCTTAGACAACAGGTGGTCTGTATGAAATGGACGCCTATTAGGCTAGCACATTGTTTATGTTTTCTTATTTTTTTAAATCCTTTCATTTGATATGCACTACACCATAGCAGGTAATTTTGTGAAATCAATCTATTTTTAAGTTGATATTTAATTTGTGTGTGAGAGAGAGAGAGCGTGTGTGTGTGTGTGTGTGTGTGTGTGTGTGTGTGTGTGTGTGTGTGTGTGTGTGTGTGTGTGTGTGTGTGTGTGTGTGTGTGTGTGTGTGTGTGTGTGTGTGAGTGAGTGGGACTGACAGACAGAGACAGAGAGAGAGAGACGTGGTAGAGCGAGCTCTGAAAGCCATTACCTCCCTTGATAGAGACACGCTGAAGGAGCCGTCAGTCTCGGACCACTGTAGATCACTGAGGACCATCGCTCGTCTGCTGCTGCCAGTGAGTACCTTGGTTTGTTTTGTATTTAAACTTTATGGCAGTATACTCTCAGGAACCTGTGAGACACAAGCCTATTGTCAGATCTTACCGTACCAGTGCAAAATTCAAACTAAGTAGCCAAAGGCTGCTTATTGTCCTTTGGTTGGTACGCTTTTCTTCAATGTAATTTGTGCAATATTTTTCATTATTCAGAATCATTAGCTATTGCTGTAATACTGCTGTTACAAAACCGTTGTTAGATTAAGATGTTCTTGTTGCAGTTGAAGCAGGATAACCTTTTCAAGGAAGTAAAGGGTATTTTAAACCTTCCGCTGCTTGACTTGATTAGGAAGGAGCCTTAGCTTTGGTGTGCGACTGATTGACATTTCACCAGAGTGCTTTTATATCCTGACGACTTGAGAGTCCAACTTGAAGGTCCTGAACACACTTACTTCAAGTGATGGTATGGCATTCCCATAATCTGCTAGTCTGCCACTCTGCCCATAGATATAACTTAATTTATGTTATGGGGAATTTAACAGAATAACAAGACACAATTGTGGTAAACTACTGTTATTTTTGCTTAAAGGGTGTTACCTATTTAGTTTGTGTATTACATAGTGATAGTAGAGCAATACATCAGTCCCATTTCTCATTAGTCTTGTTTAGTGTAGCATGAAGGCTCAGGGCTCTACCTCAGTCCTATTGCTCACTAAGCTTCTCCATGTAACCACCATCACCACTAGAATGAATAAGGATCAATGGGAATGATGTACAGACCTCAGCTCCTACAAAGCTCACCATGTTACACTGTATACCACTAGAAGTCTGATTGCTCACTATTCATTATTTTCATATATAGTGTAACATGATAAGTATTGTATGAACTAAGGCTGTACATTAGTCCCATTGCTCACTAGTCTTATACCGTATAGTGGTATATAGTTCAACATGGTGAATTTTGTAGGAGCGGAGGTGTGTACATCAGCCCTATAGCTCGCTAGTCTGATGCAGTGTAACATGGTTGTCATTCTAGTGTTATAGTGTAACAGTCTTTACATCAGTCCCATCGCTCTCTATTCATTCTGCTAACAGCATTACTAATCATGTGTCCTTGGAACGGATGGTTCCCAAATTAATTAACTGGATTTAGCAGACGTCCCTCTTGTGGATAATCCAGCGTGTCATCGAACAAGGAGTGTTGATGCTTACAAAATGACATGGTCAAGGTAATCCTGGAGGAAAATTAAATAACGGTCAAATTAAATAAAAAATTATAGAAATATGTAGTTAGACTAAGCAGATAACAAGGTCAACAAGGAATTAGACCTTGTTTGATAAAACTTTTGTCAACAAATTCATCGGCTGCTAGGTGAACTATTTATTGATCACTGATTGATTGCCCGGGATGCATTTTTTTCTCTATGCTACTGCCGTTAGTATTTGACTTGATATTCAAAACACAAATTAACTTCTTTACTCCCTAGCAAATCTCCTCTCCTGGAGTAAGACTCCACGCCGTCCCGGATGTTTTCAACCTCAGACGCCCCTGAGATGAACCCTCCCAATCCACACAGAAGCTTACTGATGTCGCTCTCCTACGGTACGTTGTCAACAACTACACCTCCCAGCATTCCTCACTGTGGGCATGCAGTGCATTCCATTTGAACCGGGAAGTCAGAATTGGATTGCGGTCCACTCGGGTATGACGTCATTCCCCGCATTGACTTTCGAGGTAAATGGAAAGCAGCAGTGTGTGAGTGTGAGTGTGTGTGTGTGTGTCTGTGTGTCTGTCTGTGTGTCTGTGTGTGTGTTCTCGACACTGACGTGTTGTCATTCTCTTCTACCAGATTACAACATGCTTCCCAGTCAGGATCTGAGGTCCTACTGGTTGTGTTCCCAGCAACACGCCTCAGCGGATCCCACTGGGATCCATCCCCACCAACACCTGCAGGCCCTCCCTCCTCTTCCACGCCCCTCTCTGGTGGTCTCACCTCCCCCATGCTTACGGTGGACCCAATATAGTAATGTAGGGAGACACTTTTCTATTGGGATCATGTTCCATACACAACCGGCTTGTTAGACGTTTGATCTCGTTTTGTTGTTGTTTGTGTCCTAGTGCGAAATGTCACACTTTGATAGAGTGTGACTTAATGGTGGGTTCCTGAATCCTCAGACGCCAGCCTTCCGAGTTGCACTTTGGACGTCGCTTACGGTCTCGGAGCATCCATAGCGTTCCTGTTCGTCTTTGTGATTGTGTCATGAAATTGGCTAGTCGTTGTTTATTGTTAGCTACATTAGCCTGTAAACACAACTTTACATTGTATTGCATGCACAGCAAGACCATGCAATGTATAAATTGGTGACCGGAATAAAGTAGCAATGTAATCAAGTGTGTAAGAGCATTTAAAATCGACATTAAAATGACCAACGTGGTAATACAAAAAGAAAAAAATCTCTTCACGGGCGCAGCCATTTTGTTGCGAGCGTCATCACTGCTCTCGGTCTACTCTCAGATTTCAAAAAGATGAAGACAAAAAGGGGACGTGCCGTCGAGAAATGCCGCAAGAAAGCTGGGAGATCTTCGACTTTCAACACGGAAGTCTGGCGTTCGAGGATTTAGGAACACACCATTAGTCAAGGCATCCGAGTCCAAGCCAAACAGTACTGGGTTCGATCCCCATTCCCCATGCCGACCTGTAGGCATCCTAGAGTACCATAGGCCATGTATCTGATTCAACTGCAAATGGTGTTGAAAAGTTTCGGTTAGCAGTACCTTGAACATTACTTGTTCGCCCCTGTGTCTCACCTGCATATGCCGTAACCACGCACTAATTCTGCAGGCCCTGGATTCTCTGTCCATCACAGAACAGAGGGCACAATCCTTTGTCCCCTTCACTGCTACCCACAGAGCCTCTCAGGGCCTCACCCAGCCTAAGGTGGGTCAATATACACTACTAATACATTCAGGAATCTAAGTTAAAGGGGAGATATCATGTCACCAGTGTCCACTAGTGATGTCACTAGGGAACAGGGAAAGGCAGATTTTCAAACGGCTTGTAATGGCTGATCACACTCACCTTGTGGCATGATATCACCCCTTTAAGCTACAAATTCTGTCAAGCCTGTGTGGACACTTGAAAAGCTGAATGCTTTTCCATTGTATTTTATCCAAGCCAGGGAAATGGGGAGCGATGCATGTTTGCATCGCCTGGCAGATTCATCGCCATAAACAGAGGGTCGAGGTAAGTGATTGATCAGAAGTTATTGCACAAAACGGCATAATAAAGTGGCTGCATCTTTACTGCCAATGTGTTTCTGTTTGCTTTTCCTCCACTACAGAAGTCGCTGATGAAACCATCAGAGTTTCCTTCTGTGACTGACATGGCCGCGGCGATACAAGAGAACAGGGACTCTGCCCATTCCTCACCTCCAATTCCAGGTGAATTCAACCTTAGCATTACCATCCTGTAAAAAGTCTTCAGAGGCAACTTTCAGCACATTTCAGAAACTGTCGGTGCTGGATAGTCTAGCGGTCGAGGTGTTTGACTCCAAGTCGAAGGTCCTGGGTTCGAACCCTAATGTCAATTTTGGTATCCTTTGGCAACATGGTCATATATTAATGTATCTAAAATGCTTTGCTGTCACTTTGTAATTTAGCCTAAAGTGTCTTGGCTTAATGACTAGTGATAGAAAGGAGCAACACTGTACTTAAAGGGGACATGTTATACCCCCAGGTGAGTGTGATCAGCCGTTATAAGCCGTTTTGAAAATCTGCCTTTTTCTGACATCACAAGTGGGTGTGTCCACCTAGATGTATGACGGATAGATGAGCAACGTTTGCTACAGTCCGGGTAGGCTGATCTATCCAGCATACATCAGGGTGGACACACCCACTTGTGATGTCAGAAAAGGGCAGATTTTCCAAACGGCTTGTAATGGCTAATCACACTCACCTGGTGGTATAATATTAGACCCTCAAGGGAAGCGACACCAATAACTCAACCAGTGTGTGTGTGTGTGTGTGTGTGTGTGTGTGTGTGTGTGTGTGTGTGTGTGTGTGTGTGTTTGTGTGTGTGTTCTCTCCCAGACGGCTCCCACGGCCGGCCCACGTCTCTGAAGAGGAGGGCGTCTGACTGTGAGGGGCGGACCCAGCCCCCCCTGCACCTCGCAGACCTACTGAGACAGGAGGAGGAGCAGACGGAGGAGAAGGAGACTGCCCGGGCACAGCCTCACACGGAAACCTCCCAGCATGCATCGAGAGCCGCTCACGGGCGTGCCAGCGAGTACGACGCCGGGCCCAGGCGGGGGTCCGGGGACTCGAGGAAACGGGGGCCTCACGAGAGTGACGGCGTGCGTCTTAAAGCCATGAGGATGAGGCACGGGGAACGTGAGGACTGTCGGGTCTTCACAGGGAAGATGTTTCAGTCGGCTCCAGTGAACGGACCTCAGTATTACCAGCCCTCACCCGGGTATTACGCTACCGTGGGCGGAATGGATCCCAACACCCTCTACCCAACGCCTTCCTATTCCCAGGGCAGATTCCTACAACAGAACCAACACGTCTTCCACCAAGCGGTGTTTATGAAGCAGAACACTGAACTCCAGAACCTGGCCGGACAGTCCTTGTGACGCTGTGCACCCGGAGGTACACATGGATCCGTTTCAAACTAAAAGCCTCATTGCTCCAGAGTGTTAGAACTTTTATTTTGGAGATCACGCAAGAAAGCGTCTTACTCATTCCTTGAAACATCAGTGCATTAAAACTACTGTATATTTATTTAAATTTAACTGCCTTGGTCAGATGCATTACTGTGTTCCTCACCTTCCCCGAATAAGACTGATCGGACTCTGGGGGCTGGGTGAGGCTGCACACCTGTTGTACATCATGCAATCAGTGTTCCAGGTTAAATCAGCCATCCCCACGGACTGCAGAGATCTGCATGGCAACATGGACCAGTATCATTGTCTGCAAAAATTACAATAAACCGGCTTTCAACACCACCAACCTGCCTTCTTTTTTTGGAGGAGCCCAGAAAAGCCACCTAGGGGGAGTGTAGCATGCAACATTGCTACATGCTCTCATTATATTCAAAATAAAAAGGAAATCTTGAACCAACACTGAAAAAGTTTGTTTTAATGCTCAAATAAATAAATCTCAAATAACCATCAAACCGACCACTTTATTGTACACCATCGCATCTTCTAATAAATAAACTGGCTTCTCAATATTTAATAACTTAAACAGTGCTAAACGTCAGTCATTAGTTGCATAACATTAAATTCCATAAGAAGAAAAATAAAATGGAAGATACCGAACATCTAAAATAAACATATATACAAACGACTATCGCAGCTTGGCGCCGTACGAACGAGGGCGTCAAGAGTTCAGCCGTGTTTCACCAGACACGGGCCTCCCTTACGTTCAGGATAAGAGCGGCTCCAATTCACGTGTTCACCGTATAATAAAACTGTTTGATTAAAAAATAAAATCTCGCATTTCTTCCTCTATAAGCAAACTTTTGTCCTTGTCGCCCCCTTCCTGTACAAACACCGCCACGGCGTCAAAGACAAAAGGGGTAAACACCAATCATTAAAAACGATGAACACGCATGAATCCGAAAACACAGTGGGGGGGGGGGGGTCCACTGAACATCATAGGAACGTTGAATCACACGACCAGGGGGGGGGGCTTCACACCACGTCCATGCCCAGGCCACGGGCCACCTCGGTAAGGGCCTGCACCGCCCCGGAGGTGGCGGTGGGGTCGCACTCCTCCAACAGCATCAAGGGCCCCCCGGGGTCGTCCTCGATGTGGGGGATGCTGTTCATCACGCAGTACACGGGGGAGTCGCCGCCGCGGGGGCTGGGCTGCGGCGACGCCGCCTCCTCCTCCTCCTCCTCCCCGGGCTCCTCCTCCTCGGAAGAGGAGGAGGAGCCCGGGGAGGAGGAGGAGGAGCCGTCGCAGGAGGAGGACGGGGAGGCGGAGCCCGGCGGCTGGGGGGAGGCGTGGCTACGGTCGGGAGGCCCCCCCCTGGAGGTCTGCTTGGCCCGGGGCCCAGGGCCCCTGCGGTGGATCTGCCGCTTCTTCTCCATGTTCTTCATGAGCTCCTCGGTGACCTCCACCGTCTCGAAGCGTACCATGTTCAGGGTGAGGTAGCCGTCCTCGTTCTCCTTGTACCTGGGGGGGGGGGGGGGGGGGGGTGTTATTATTTATTTTAAATAATCGGCCTGGGTGCTCTCTTCCTGGATAAATCAAAATTTTAAAATTCTTATGTTAACTTTTTTTATACCGATGACTGTCAGGTACTTTCTGCATTACCTGTCTGGGATTGCTAAAGTGCCCCTTATCTTAATTGTCTTGACTACTGGTACTTCAATACACATTCCTTTAGGGATCCAAGTTAAGCTACAAATACACAGTGAGTAAAGCCTTTGTAAGTCACTTGAAAGGCTGAATGCTTCGACATTCTTTTCTTGGGGAGCGATGCATGTTTGCATTGCCTGACAGATTCAAATCTATGAGCAGAGTCGAGGTAAGCGACGGATCATAGGTTATTGCACCTAAAGGGATAATAAAGTGGCTGCATCTGTACTGTACTGCCAACATATGTCTCCGTTTCTGGTCGCTAAATTGAACCTTATGTTAAAAGGTATCAGCGATTCTAGGTCGAAACATAAATGATCACTTTCATCTGATCTTTCCTCACAATCCGCTAGCTGCCGCCCCAATAAGCAGGCCGTCAAAAACCGGCGTCTCTGCAGGCAGCCTATGCTCCGGGATCGTACACAAAAACAAATGGTACTACCAACCATTCAAAACCAAAATAAATTGTATTCCAACCAATCACCGACAAGCGTGCGTTCATGATAGTTTTGAGTCCGGTAAATACGATCATGTGTTTATGTTTTATGTTAAAAACATAAACATGTTGATTATGTTTATGTTTATGTTTTATTTATATCATGCGTCATGTGTTTGACGTCATGCGTCATGACACATGACGCATGATATAAATAAAACATAAACATGTTGTTTATGTCTGTGTTTCATTTAGATCATGCGTCATGTGTTTGAAACACGGAAGGGAGGGGCTGTTTGTTTGGGATCTCGCTTCAAATACCAACAGAAGAGACGTGCCCCAACATCGCCGACACAACCTTAGACGTTGGATAGGAGTGGTAGAAGAAGAAGAGGACCGGAGGAAGGGTACCTGAAGCGCGAGTGTCCCGACGGCCACTTCAGCTGGTGCTTCTTGCGGAGGTGCAGTGTCAGCGTGTAGCACCAGGAGAACGTCTTCTCGCAGATGTGGCATTTGTACCTGGAGATCATCCCTCCCTGCATCATCCCAGACATCACATCGGTCAGGACATGAGCCGAGTCCATCAATAGTTACAGAATTAATTCTAAAAACGACCACATTCTAACAGACTTTTGTTATTATTACCTTTTAAACCCTTTAATTCTAGCCGAGACTTCGATCAAAAGCTATGTGGTGAATTTTAGATACAGGACATAGCTGCAGTCTTTTAAGCTATTTCAAGAACTGCCCTGTGTCTTAGTGACATCACCAGTGGGAGTGTCCAACTAGATGTATGATGGATAGATAAGCCTACTAGTAGGTACAGTCCACTGGTTAGGCTGGTAGACTTATCAATCCAGTGTACATCTGGGCGGACTCTCCCATTTGTGATGTCACAACGTCACAAAGCAAGGCAGAGTGGTTGAAAAGTCTGGTAATGGCTGCTCACACTAACACCTAGCGGTAAAATAGGAGCCCTTTAATGACTGTATCCATTTACAATTCACTATGTAGCGTAGTAAAGTTAAACAGGGGCCCTTTGAGGAGAGGTCAGGTTCAGGGCCTCTACAGGTAGACCGCAGACAACAGAGATGCGCCCCAGAAGACTCCAGCTCTGAGCGGAGCATCACGACCGCCCCGGCTGTGCGATTGGCTGACCTCGTGCATGCGTCTGTAGTGCTGGCGCATGGTGTGGGCCATGCGGGACGAGTAGTCGCAGCCCTCCACCGTGCACCGGTAGGCCGCGCCCTCGTTGTGGGTCTCCATGTGCTTGCGCAGGTCGTGCTGGTTCTTGAAGCTGAGGTGGAAGCACAACGTGAGGTCGGTCCGTTTATTTACTTTTTTGAGAGAAAAAAAATGCCAAGACTTCTGAAACCTAAGGCATCTTAAAATCAATAATATAGTCTGAGATAACCCCGACACATGCTTTTTCAGGCTTTACCGTAGTGCTGGGCGATTTGGCCTACAAACTAAATCGACGATTTTTTCAAACCAAACCTGTTTAACGATTTTAATCGTTTTCTTTTTTTAAAAAATGTCTATAAATATATTTTTTAAGTTTGGATTTAATTTGATGATTAACAATCATTAACAAAAGCAACATTTGGGTGCCAAAGACTTAGGCAAACTCTAAACACTCACTTCTTTCAGTGCAAGCTGCCTGTTGACATTTTACTCTTTAACCCAACCCTTTTTTTTTGTTGATTTAAAAAATAAATAAAGATTATTGACCATAAATTCAAATTACAATTAAAAAACGATTAATCGCCCAGCTCTACTTTAATGTATGTCCTCAAAGAGACTGTTAGCCCCTTGTAAACCCTCCAGAATATCTTCTATGTTTGAGAGAGTGCGGGTTACCTGCTCTCGCAGAAGTCACAGGAGAAGGGCCGTTCGTCACAGTGGCGGAACTTGATGTGGATCTTCAGGGTGGCCAGAGTGGTGCAGGTCATGTCACACAGCGGACACTTGATGTGATTCACTGCAAGGGATACAGAACACAACCACGGGTCAGAGACAGGCAGGGTAGGGCTGCTCGATTGAGGGGAAAAAAATCTAAGTCACGATTATTTTGGTCAATATTGAAATCACGATTACTCAAACGATTATTTTTGAGTTTCAAAACATGATGCGCTTATTCAGCGTTTCTCTCCAAAAATACATTTGGTAACTGAGAATTTGGTTTTGAGTTCAAATAAAAAAAGAAAAAAAAAGGAAAATAATGGATCAAACAATCTAAATTCAATTAATTGCAATGACCTAAACAGAGCGACGGCAGCAGAGCGCCAGGACGCAAATATTTTTTTCGTAGGATGGTAGGGGCAAGTACCGCCATTTTCACCTCTGACTGGTTAGAATGTTTCTCCTCCGATTGGTTATGGTTAGGGGTAACCTACCCATAAACCTAAACCTGAAATCCCCCAAACAGCTAGGACTTATCAAAACACAATCTAAAAGGAGAGCCCTTCTAACCAATCAGAGGCGAAAAAGGCGGAATAATAATAAAAAAAATAATAAAAAAACGAAAAATAATAAATTGCTGCCAGGACTGGGTGACGTTGTACAGTAGGGCTCACCATGTTGCCTGACGTGGTCCCTCAGGAGCCTCTCGTTGGTGAAGGCTTTCCCACAGTGCTCACACACAAGAGAGCCTGTCGGGAGCACAGATCAGTCAATATATGGATCAACACAAACACACAATGACTTAACAACCTCCACCTGAATAATGAATCCGACGGTTCTGACGAAAGGTCAGGCTTCGTGTACGATATTTCGGACCAGAATATCACTAGAAGAAACCCTTTAAATATCTTTCCCTTTCAACCCAAACGTTCCATATATCACACTTTCCCAGAAAAAGAACGAAAAATCCAGGCAGCGTCCAAATTTGTGCATATTCTGAATTTGCATAAAAACCAAGAACAAATTCCGCTAATGAGCGCATATTCTTAATTTCAGTGAGCCCATCAGGCCCTGTTATGTGGCTCCCCTCACCCTCAGGCTCCGCCTGCCTGTGGAGGTGGTCGAACAGCTTGGTGTTGCTGGAGAACATGCAGCCGCAGGTGGGGCAGGCCACCACCTTCTCCTGGGTGTGGCTCCGCAGATGTTCCCTCAGGCGGTACCGGACCTTAAAGAAGGCGTCGCAACCTGCAACCCAGAGGGGAGTCGCTATTGGACGGTTGGAACGCAGCCGACGAGCGTCAAACCCCCATGAGAGACGCCGTTGTACGAGACGTTCCGATACCGATTCCTGAACCGATTCCTAAACACGTGTTCTTATTTAAGGGTTCTCTTACGATGACAGCAATGTATAGTCTGTTCACGAAAGAAAAAGAATCAGAACTAATTTAGGAAGTCATTTACATGTATAATCATAGTAACACATTTTTATTCTTTTAGTTACACCGCACGCGTTTGTGATGTTCTTTGCCTGTGCAGTATATTACATAGTCACATGATGGTATCAGACCAGCGAATAGACTTGCGTACTTGCCGATACCCGTTTTAGGCAGTATCAAGGAATTTCCAATACTGGTATCGGTATCGGAACAACTCTAGAGAGTATAAATCGTTGGGCTCATGTGATGTCGCTCCTACCTCCCCATTGGCAGAACAGGGCCTGCTGCTCCGGCTGGGGCAGGGGGCGTGGCTCGCTGCACTGCACGTGGTTGTCGGCGTGGCGATAGAACCACTCAGGGTTGTTGAACGTACTCTGTCAGAGAAGAGCCCGAAAACAAGACTTTAATGAATCGTTCAATCCTGATGCGTCTACATTCCCATTTTAGTACCAGGTGTGAGGCTGATTAGTTAACGCAAACCAGTTCCAAATCAATCCACTGGTGACATCACAAATTAGTAGGTCACGACAGAAGTCTGACAGGCGGATCCTCTCCCGCTTACTGATTGGTCCGTCCACCAGAGGTGTGTTTGTGGTTGATAAATACAGGTCTTTATTCTTATACTAGATCTGTAAACACCTTAAAAAAGAGACAGGATGCTTGCTCAACCAACTAGTGCGCCTTGTGTAGCGACGCAGGTTAGATTCCTGTGCTACATGTCATTCCCTCTCTACTCTGGCACTTAATGTACACACTTATTGTATGTTGTACGTCCTTGCATTTAAAAATAGTACTTAGCATCGTATCCTAGCTATTTTTTGCTGGATACGGGGAATGGGTTAACCTAGCGCTTGTTAGTGCTTGGAACTTGGTTCTATAGACATCCTTACTGTTCCGCCAGCCATGTATTATTGTTTCTCGTTCTGACAAATGTACTTATTGTTAGTCGCTTTGGATGAAAGCGTCTGCTAAATGCCCTAAATGTAAATGTCGACTAAAACTCACTATCCTGTCTTTCTTCACTGTCCTCTCCATAGAGGCTACAAAGCTTGCATGGTGTCACAGTATAAACGCTAACAGCCCTCTCCAACCTACGTCACAGTGCTGCCACATGCAGCGCAGGCCGGCAGAGACCTCCGAGGAGAGGTTGTTGGTGTGCAGGTCCTGCTTGCAGCCGGGCAGGGCGGGCTGGGCCTTCAGCAGCTGCCCTCCGAGGCCCTTCAGCTTGCTGTGGTAGGTGTGGAAGTGGGCGTGGACCTCCAGCTCCCTGGGACTGCCCATGGCCAGGAACTCACAGCCCCTCCACAGGCACGCATAGTCGTCTACACACAGAGAAAGGCCAGGCAGAACACATTAGGCTCATGTGTTAAATGGACTTCATTTATGTAGTACTCTTTAAAACCAGTGGCCACACAAAGCGCTTTACAACATTGCCTGACAGTCACACATTCACACACCGACGGCAGTGTCCACCGTGCAAGGCGACAGCCAGCTCGTCAGGAACAGTTAGTGTGAGGTATCTGGCTCAGGGAGACCTCAACACTCGACACAGACGAACGTAAGATATTACGATATTTAAACATACTAAACAGACCAAAGATAAGCTACAACTCACCAATACAATCTGCCCATCTTCAAGGCAGCACAACATCTTTAAACACATTTACTTGAATCATGTGGCAACAAAACGACATTTTGACCATAGCATATTGGATAGAGTTTGGCTGTAGCTCACCGAGCTCCTCCATGGCATCTCCGTCTCCTAGATGCTCCTTCAGGTGGAGGGCCATGTGCTCGCTCAGCTCCTCCACGGTGTGGCCCTTGAAGGTGCAGGACGACCACTCGCACTGCACCGACACACTAGGCTTCTTCGTCTTTCCCATGATAACAGATTCATCAAGGTGGTGTCCTCGCCACCTGGTAGGCACGAGGGGACAAGAAGTCAAGGGCGCAGCGAGGGCACATTTAGGCGTTACAGTGTTTACTAAAGGAGGATTTGAATACAATGCATATCGACGCATATCGTGGCTTGACGTCACATCAAAACGTATCGTGGCGAGTATATCGTGGCTTGACGTCACATCGAAGCATATCGCGACTAGACGTCCCTCCCCATTCGCGGGCGTCCGAGGACGTCCGCGTCATCGTTGAGTATCGAGACAGGCCAAAGTCAACGTATGTCGTGCATCGTCGCGACCGACTTCCTGTCCACAGGTTTGTGTTCAATCCCTTCAGCCGAGCACTTTGAAACATGTGAAAGCATCGCAGACTTCTTGTCGGAAAGGTGATCGTACATAACGTCGATGTGTGTGTGAAACCAAAGTCACGCCGATACACAGAGGACGACCGCAGAGGTCTGTAGAGGGACGATACTGGTGGGTGTATCGCCATTAACTCACTCAGATAAGACTTATATCGTCATGAACAGGGCTCTCCGTGGACGGACTAGAGGTCGTCCTCTGATCGCCCCAGTGAGTGGTTTTAATCCGTTTTAATCCAGAGACATGTCAACATGTTAACACCGAGATGTTTTGATGATGTACCGTTAAAATGGTGATGGTAGGTGTCGAACTCAAGCAGAAGCCTTTATGTATTTATAAAACATCGTATTCAGGGCTGGTTGTCAACATGACCAAATCTGCCTCAGTGTGGTTACAGTACAGATTAGTGAACCATCATACTATACTGTTTAAAATACATGAAACACGACACGTACCGAGGTCTATCACACGACTATCGTCCTTTGTACACGTCTGTTAAATGTTATTTTATTATTGTTTCGTTACCTTTGTTATCCACTTGTAGCTTCGCTCCCCTCAACTCCGCTTTTCCCTCCACTGTTTTGGTTCACTTCCTGTCATCCAGAAGGCGGTAACGTTTCTTCTTCGCGGGGAAATGAGGGGGGAAATTGATACTTATTCGTACACATACCGCTTCCTGCTGGAATGGAAGTTCATAGACACTGGGTTCCTGCATAGGAGATGAATTAATAGGCCTGTCTGTCAAACTGTCAGTCTGCCTGTCTATCCATCCATCCCTCCGTCCGTCCGTCCGTCCGTCTGTCCGGCTGTCTGTCTGTCGGTATTAATGTTTATTAATGTGTATGCTAGTGATGTTCTTAACAATTTTACTCCATATATTTTACAAAAAAAACGTAACATGTGTGCAGACACAAATATTGGAGCTTTAGAAAGGGAAACTATAACAGTGAGGATCTGTAAATATTCCCTTTCAGTCCTTGTTATTGTAAATGACAGTTGAAAAATGTGACGTATGCCTCCAAAATTAACATCTTCGAAGATACCATATGGACTGACCAAAATAGAGACACACTTCTTAAATTAGCCTCATGCCTCTACAAATTCTTCATCCTTATTTTAAACGTGACTCGCAAACAAGTCGACAGCACTGTTTAAATACAGCACGCTAATCTGAGTGCAAGACCCAGACAAGTCTGGACGAGATAGAGTTGCATTAGGCGGCTCCAGTGCCATTTTCTATCTTCTGTTGCATTTTTAATGGAATGCTGCAAACCCAAGACCCCACAACACCTGAATTATTAATGCGGCTTTAAGCCAGGATGATGAAGCCATTGACCACTAGGCCACCACGCTTCAATGATTAAATTAGGAAGTTATCACGTTATTAACATTACATTTGAGCATTATATTCCTGTCCATTGCAATTTGTATATATACAGGACACATTTCAAATCTTAATACAATAAACACAGTGTGTGTGTGTGTGTGTCTGTGTGTGTGTGTGTGTGTGTGTGTGTGTGTGTGTGTGTGTGTGTGTGTGTGTGTGTGTGTGTGTGTACGTGTGTACGTGTGTGTACGTGTGTGGTTGGATTGGTGGCCGGGTGTGTGGGTGTGTGTGGGTGTCTAGTGATGATGATGTATCTAGTCTAACAACAACATTACCCGTTGTCAGGGATGCGTGTGTTTAACCTTCGGGGGATAGCACCACATGCATGACGTCAGACAGAGACATGTTGTCCCACACTCTCACTCTGCTGGTCAGGAGGCAACTTCAGGGCTTTTATTCAGTCTTCTGTCCCCTGTTTGAACTGTTGAACAGTATCCTCCTGGTATTGCAATGAAGTTTGAAGATAATTACTCCCACTCAGATCTTTTTTTTTGTTTTATATAATATACCAACAGAGATATTACACCGCCAGAGAGAAGATGGATTGAATCAAGGATCAATCATGATCCGAAAATCCATGACAAATGAATTGAAAACATTTGATGACTAATGTAACTAATAGCGTTAGGGTTAGGGTCCACTAAAGTCTTTTAATCTCTGCAACACTGTTTGGATCTATTTGTTTAAGGGATAACAAACTAATTTCATGGTACTTGTGAGATATCATTTTTATATCGTACATATAAGCTCTTTATTTCAATAATAAATTATTTGGTTCTATATCAGTTCATGCATAATCAATCATGCAGAGGAAATTTGCACTAAAATTATGTTGACCGGAAAAACCAAAATATGCATAATCTCTAATTGTATTCACCTACAAATGTAATATTATCACATAAGGTGGAATACACACACACACACACACACACACACACACACACACACACACACACACACACACACACACACACACACACACACACACACACACACACACACACACACACACACACACACACAAACTCAATTACACAGACACAAGACAAAGGATCGGACCAGACACACAAGGTCATTGGGTTCTAAGGTTTTAATAGAAGTTCATTCGGAGAGCAAGCGAAGAGGGACAAGCACAACACCACAACCACAATCTGCATCAGTATATTCACATCCTCCATGGTGGTCTGACCCCCCCCCCCCCCCCCTCTACACACACACACAAAGCATCACATCATCACACACAACACGGTCAGGTAAGATATAGCACCAGGTGGTATCGTGCACGCTAGCAGCACACAGAGTGGGTCACTAGCAAGCAGCAGACTGCGGGGCACAGCCGCCTTACATACACGCGCATATTCAGGCACGCACACACACACACACACACAGACACGCACACATTCACAGAAGCCAAGCAAAGAGGAGGCACAACCAAACGCGACTGGCACTAGTCCGGGCACTCAAAACCTGTCAGCCAATCACACTGCAAGGATTTTTCTTTTTTAACAGGGCGGAGGGGGCCGGTGCGTACAATCAAGACACGGGAAGGTTGAGATACTGCCATCTCATCTTAGACACAAGCAGAGGATGTTCGGACGGTGGCTTGGAGATTGTGGCCCCGTTTTTATAGTCGTGTTACAGCAGCAACGGCAGACCATTGAAAGTGAGGGGTCATAGTAAATACAGTACAGGGTTGTCTATGTCATACACTTCTACAGGGGTCCTTTATGTTTTTAGGTTGTTGTGTGTCACACAAAGACTGTGCTGTACACACGGTTATTGTTTCTAATGTGAAGGTGAATTCAACAAGAAATCCCAGTGTTGGTGTGACCGTTTGAAGGCAGAACTACTTTTGCTGGTGGGTTTACTTTCGTAGCACTGAACAGCTGCTTAACTAGTGTCTTAGTCTGCATCTCTTGTCAAAGTCTACTCCCTTACATCGCGTTGACGAAGGTCCAACAACATGCATTATACGTAGAAAGGTCTTCAAACGCCCTAGAAAAATCCCCATGGACGGTGTCCTACACAAGCTAACAGACGTGGTCTATATGTCCTACTACAAGGTGTGGTACTTGTCGGTACCGAAAATTGAGTCTTCGTCCATGCAAGCTGTGGCAATTATATTACAGTACATTTGGTTCCTTAGCAACCAAACGGATGAAACCAGATCTCTCCCCGAACAGTGAAATGGAGCCCAGGCCCATACAGCACGGGCACTGTTACCAGGAAATGCAACAGCAGTTTAGATGTTGAATCAGCAGCAGACCATAGGAGTCGATACACTTTCTGAAATTGAAAATAAAAACACTGACAGTGTGGACAGTCTTAACGTCTCATTAGCGTTTCAAAGAGATTGCGATATTTCTATTTTAAGGGGGGGAAGGAAAGGGTCTCCCCCCCGTTTGCTAAAATGTACATCAATGGCTTTAAGATTCTTAGCTTGAGTTTAAAGTATATAGAGGTACATACATATGTCAAAATGTGTGCAAATAAGGTGCTCAGATATATAGAGAAAGCAGCTATGTGTAGAAAACACATACAAAACAGCCTCACCCACGAGGTGGTTCGCAGTTAAGACACTCACACACATACAACAAACAACCACACGATAATCGTCTCCAACCGTTGAGGAGCTAAACAGAATACCAGTGTGAGCAGCCACAGAGACAAAGGGGAGCCGGGTATTAAGGAGCAGTCTGCCCAGACAGAGGGGTGAGACAGGTTAGTGAGATGCACCTGGACAGGGGACAATGAGGATTAGGATGGAGAACACCGAGGGTGATGTGTTCAGTGCTTTGCTTCGGCCAGTCTGTTGCTCATCTCTTTGCTCTTCTTGGTGACCACGCCCTCGGGCGTGGGGGTGAGTGGGGAAGAGGCCTTCTTCCTGGCCGGCTGGGCACCGGCAGCTAGCTTCTCCTTTGTTTTCTTCACCATTCTTCCCGTCGTGGTGGTCGGTGTCTTTTTTGGTTTGGAGCGAGACGCTGGCTTGTCGACCTGCTGGGGAGCCGATTTAGCAGATTTAGCAGCGAAATCGTAATAATAATAAAAGATGTATACATCACTGATGATGACGATCTTTGTATTCATTCGTAATAGGAGGCCTCTCTGGCTTTAGGCTTCCTTCTTATCATGCAATACATACCCCCGTTATCCTGTCATTACACATGATTGCCCAAATGTCGCCAGAGAGTGACGTTTGCATAATGCGGTTAGTGGGAATGGAGCCGCGAGTAACTCTGTAAAGATCGTGTGGATCCATGCCATTCTTTTGGTGTTTCGGTGATTAGCGCAAAGCTCTGTACCTGTGATGATTACACCTGGCCATGGGAGAATACCAACATTCCTGTTATACAGTCGATATGGTATGTTAAACGCTGATGGCATGGAATGGTATCGTTGCCAAATGCCACGCACTTATCCACATGTCTGGTTTCAAATATACTCTAAGACCACATATGTGAATAATGTGTGTGTTGCCATTACAAATCTATTGCTAACTGGTAACAAGAAACAGTGAACTGTTACATTGCAATAGGCTTCTTCCACTTGGACTCAATGTGAGCCACCTGTCATCCATCCGTCCACTCAGTCACACCCAGTAGAACACGTTGCAGTTGGTATGTTAGTCACTGGAGTAACTGGAGCTCATCAACAGGTGGTGAGGTAGTAACGGAAGGTGGGCATACAGTGAAGAAGTTGCAGTTTGTCAAAGGGTGGGACTAGTAACTGAGTGGCAAGTGTGTGTGTGCGTGTGTGTGTGTGTGTGTGCGTGTGTTTGGTATTGTGTGTGTGTGTGTATGAGTATATGTGTGTGCATGTGCATGTCCGTATGTGACTGGGTGCACGAGTGTGCATGTGTGTTGAAGAGTGTGTGTGTATGTGTGTGCATGTGTGTGTGCAAATGTGCATGTTCGTGTTTGTGTGTGTGTGCATGTTTTTGTGTGTGAGTGTGTGCACAAGTGCATGTTTGTGTGCACGTGTATGTGTGTGTGCACGCACAAGTGCATGTTTGTGTGCACGTGTAAATCTGAGGTCAACCTCCATGCCTTCCATAGAAAATAGGGAACACACCTGACTACAGCAGATTTAGTACAGAGCTGCTTTCATTCTCTGAGAGGTCCTACAAGAGTGAGAGAGGGAGTGGCCAAATAAACACACGGCATGCACACACACATTATGTTAACATGCATGCGGAGAGAGGACATCTATTCACACAACAATGATGTTGACTTGACAGATTAATGTTACACATTAAACATTCACAGTTGTATTCTAGATGGAAGATTTCACGAAAAGAAAATTCTAAATGTAGCATGGGTAAAATGATTAATGTTATATTATTGACGTTGTTTGGTCTTTCTAAATACTTGCACTGATTGTTTTTTCTCAAATAATTGTAATTACATTATTAACAGCCAGATAGCAGCCTTTGTAGTAATAATCTATTTTTTAAACTACTATACTTTATTTATAGGGTTAGGGTAATGTTATGTTATGTTATTTAACATGTAAACGTTTCTCTTGCGTTATATGCCCCACCCATGACTGCTGTGAAGCTATTTAAAAGAGTGAAGAAAAAACAACCTTGAGGGCAATGACAAAAATACAACAGATTGTGTCTAACCAGTCCATTAAGGTCATGTCATCCTAAAAATGGGTTTTGGAAGGGGGGGAGGGTTAGCGGCGATAGTCTCTGACATCAGTGCATTACAATAAAATTTAGCGAATACAAGATGGCGATGTAAGAGAGAGTAACAGAGAGTATCCATATCCACATGTAATGACCTGACGGACAGCACTGTGCACATGGCTCTGTGTGTGCCTGCCGCTAACTGAATGCTCTCCATGTGCTGGGGTGCGCTCACCTTGGCGGCCTCCTTGCTGGGCTCGTTGTACAGGCTGCGTATCCTCCGGCGATCCATCAGCTTGTTGTCGGCGTTCAGCAGCTTGCCCTGCTCCCCCTTGTAGGTGGAGCTGTAGCTGGTCTCCTTGCGGACCTCCACCCCTGGGGGCTGGAAGGGCGTGGACGTCTTGAAGGACTTGGTCGGCTTCACATCCTTATAGGCCTTGAATTCATTCCTGGGGCAGGAGGAGGAGAAGATGGAGGAGGAGGAGGAGGAGGAGAGGGAAGGAGAGAAGGGGGTAGAGGAAGAGGAGAAGGAAAGGGAAGGGGAAGAGGATTGGGGAGGAGAAAGGAGAAGGAGGAGGAGGGGAGAGGGAAGGGGAGAAGGGGGAAGAGGAGTGGGGAGGAGGAAGAGGATGGGGGAGGAGGAAGAGGAGTGGGAAGGGGAGTATTGGGAAGAGTAGATGGAAGGAGGAGGAGGACGAGGAGGAGGAGGAAGAGGAGACGGAAAATGGAGGAGGAAGAGGAGATGGAAAATGAAGGAGCAGGAGGAAGATGGGGACACGGGGAAGAACAAAGGAGGAGGAGGAGATGGATAGGGGAGGAGGGAAAGAAGCGTTGAATAAAGAGGAGTGACAAGGGGAAGGAGGAGCAGAAGAACAACAAAATCAGTGTGACACAAAGCTAACTCTTTCACAAAACAAACTCTGAAGAAAATCACATATAGCAAATAATGGTCGTTTTTAATCCTTCATCAGGCTATTCAATCATCCTATAGTAGTATTTGTAATGATAATGCAGAAACCTCTGATGGGAAACTATTACCATGACAATTGAAAATTTGATTTGTTCCAATCTAATGAGCAATGTTCAGACCGACTCAATACTCATTAACTTGGGAAAGAGCTAATTTAATCTATGAGCTCTAGCAGCTTTAAATCACCAAATTGTTTGCCTTCATGTTATCTGATCAATCTCTCTGGTCAGACTGCACAAAAGTCAACCTGTTGTCAACATGTTTGCATATGTATTGATTAAAAAAAGCATGATTATCTTAGCCAGTGCTATATCAGAGATCAAATGTATCAGACAAATCTTGCCAACATTTGACCATGATAATTCTACCTAAAACGTGCAAAGCCATTCTCATCTACATAAAAGGCCTACAATCAAGCCCACCTTTAATTTGTTTAAAATAATCCAGTTCAGCAAACTTCAAATCAACGATGGATTATTTACAACCACTTGTATTCATAATCTATCAAGAAATTGGACGACTCATGATTTGTTTCACACTTTGAGAAAGAACATTGAGTATGGCAGTTCCTAATCCATGGTGGTAACATTAATTTAAAACAATTGTCTTTCTTGCCACTAAAAGGCGCGCCTGCACTAATAGCCTATTACCCCAGGGGAGGGGGGGGCGCGCTATTAACTATTCAACTACCAAGGTGCTAATATGCATGGCTTCAGCCTCAATTTCACCAATTCATCAGAGTTCGGGCACCCAAATCACTTCATTTCTATCCCTCCCTTGATCCCTTGATAGGTCGACCTACCTGTAGCTACTCCCCGTCGACACCACCTCCTTGATCTGTCTGTTGAGAGCGTCTGCGGCCGCCCGGCCCTTTCTCTCGGCACTGGCATCAGAGGGCTGCAGCTTCTCCTCCTGTTTCTCAGCGGTTTTCCTGTCTACAGATTTTTCTCTCTTTGCTGGTGTTGTTTTCGCCACCTCCTTGAATTCTTTCTCCTGCACCTTCTCCTCGATCTCACTCTTCTCCACGCCGCTCTCAGCCTCGGCCGCAGCGTGCTCTTTCTTGCTGCCTGCGATGCCCTTCCGTCCGCTGGAGGTAGTGGTGGGGCTGGGCTTCGGTATCCAAGGGTGGTCGCCCTTTTTGGGGATAGGCCATGGCTTGTAATCCTTCTGATACTGTGTTTCCGTATTGAACGGGCCCGTACAGGGGTGATACTCGTTCCTGGGTTTGCAGCTTGGCTCGGGACGCACTTTCCATGCCTGGTAGTCTTGGCGCGTGACGGAAGCAGAGCCATCTTTGCCCCCTGCGGCACATGACGCCTTGGACTCCTGGTCCCCGAGATGAGGCTGCGTTTCTATGGCGATGGGGCCGCTCCTCTTCTGTCTGGGTTGAGGATGGTGGGGAAAATGCTGCACGTCGGCGACATCCGAGTATTTGGTGAAAACTAAAGGCACGGCGATATCTCCTTTGTCTAGTTCGCTCCAGAAGCGGTTGATGCAGCAAGCCCGCGTGATGCACGGCCAGGCCATGATCGATGGAGATTTGCTAAAAAATATATATTACACAGATTTAATCTAATGTGGGGCGAAACGCAGTCGACTTCGACACAATAGGCCCGAGTTTGCTGTCCTCTTACGAATCTGCGACCTGAAAAAGACAAGCCCCTCGCCTTTGACTCAGTAAAATGCTAAATCAGATATTCACCCTACTGCGTTTCCCTTCGGTCTCCTGAACCGATCTGGAGAGGATTTCGGGTAGACTGGGTCTTCCTTTTGCGAAGGCAACTAGATCATCTCAGGCTGCACTGGGTTTGGCGGTCGGCTGGTGTGGAGCACATTGCTTGCTGCTGGTGGCGCATCAAAACGACCCCACCCTCATGGATGCTCCTCGGAGATGACCGCTTTCTGCACTATGAGTTTGCAACAGCGATCACCTGGTCCGTCCCCGCCCGGCCCGCGAGGTGACTTAACCCCTCTCTTCACCTTACACACACTTTAGGGAATTATATCAACAGTTTACTACGGATATACTGGATGGTAAAGAAACGAATTAAAAAAGCAGCAGTACTAATATAATTGCAAATGCTTTTAAGTGTAATGACAAATTTGCATACGTGTATTTTTCTATGAAGGCGACAAAGTCAAGGTTATTTTTGATACTCCTCACAGAAAAGAACTTGCAGGTCTATTCGTGATAAATCTCAACCACATGTGGCGTCATCCCTTTAATTGATCATAGCCTACAGAATAAAGAGAAAGATATAAGCATTAACAACCATTGCCACCCAGATGCTTACCCGTTGGTTGCAGGAGCGGTCAATATTCATTTAGGTGACCGTTTGAAATCCTAAGTGTGTTTCGACGTTGTCATACAATTCCCAACATCAGTATTGTTGATTCACTAAACAGAAAAGTGCTTTCCACGCCACTGGCGGTATGTTCTGCGCGACTCATTCCAAATGTCTTGCACTACTTTACTCCATTTTATTTGTATTTAGGTTCCACCAAACTCTGAGAACAAGACCCATTTAAAGATAATCAATCGGATTTAATACAATTATATTGAAACAAAGAACACATATATATATATATATGTAGACAAAGAATATGTAACGGGCTATGTTTAATATGAAATGGATGAACATAACATGAGCCAAAATACACTGACTAATATTTTATCAAAACCAAATAGAGAATGAGTCAGTGTACCGGTCCCATCACTGTTGACAACCCTATACATTGTGGAAGGGCGAAGCACATCACCAACCAGCATTTCTCCCTCTTCCGGATCAGGGAGTTAAAAAAAACGTTTTCTTCTATACATCTGCTATTAAAGTCTCACCATAACGACCTAATAAAATAACGTCAGTAATAAATGTCTTCAAATAGCCTCTCGCACCCAAGCTGCACCTTATGTGGTTTTGGTGGTGGTGGGTGTGGGTGTGTCCTCCTCCATAGGCTCCTCCTCCCCGGCAGGCTCCGCCTCCCCAGCGGGCTCCGCCACCCCGACAGGCTCCACCTCCCCGACAGGCTCCACCACCCCGACGGGCTCCACCACCCCGACGGGCTCCACCTCCCCGACGGGCTCCCCCTCCCCCTCTTCCTCCGGGTACAGCCGGCAGTACTGGTCCACCATGACGTCCAGGTCGTGCTTGACGTGCGCGTTGACGTGCAGCACCGCCATGCTGCGGTTGCGCTGCGCAGGGGGCGTGGCCTCCAGGTAGGCGCGCAGCCGCCGGCTGGCGGGCTCCGTCTCGCCGTCGTGGTCGAACCTTAGCGCGGGCAGCGCCGCGAGCACCTTGAGGAAGGAGTTGACGTTGGGGAAGAACTTGACGTCGGGCAACTGCAGCGTCTCATGGATGCTGGTGGGCAGGCGCACCTCCTTGCCGCGGTGCTTCCACTTGATCCTCCAGCAGTGCAACTCGGCCGGCAGGGTGTCGGGGCTGGGCAGGTCGTCGCGGTACACGTCGGCGTTGTTCTCCTCCGACGTGTTGAACCTCATCTGGCCCATGACGGCCGGCACCAGCGACAGGCACATGAGGGCCTTGAGGTTGGTCTCCGAGAACATCTCCTCCACCTCCTGGATCACGCCGCGGATCACCGGGATGGTCACGTACTCCTTGAAGTATGCCTCCGCCTGGACGTCGCCCATGTCCGCCGAGCGCTGCTTGCGCAGGAAGAGGCGCGGCACCGCCACGGCGACGTCCAGCTCGGCCGCAAGGCCCGCCGCCTCCTCGAACCAGAACTCGTGGTAGACGTCGATGTTGTCGATCACCTCGTTGAGCGAGTGCAGGACGGCGGTCAGGCTTTTGGCGGCGAAGAACACCTCATGGGTCTCGCCCTGAAGGTTCCTACCGAAGGCCCGGGTGTACGTGAGCGTGTTCTTCAGTATGACGATGGTGACGATGAGCTCAAAGTCGGCCAGGATCTCCGAGATGGAGTAGGCGTCGGCGACGACGTCGCCGGGGAACCTGCCGCCGTCGTTGTGGCGGACGTTGTCCATGCAGAGCACCAGCGACTCCAGCATGTCCACCATCAGGTCGAAGACGTTGTGCTGCTCCGTCCAGCAGGTGCGGCTCGCCTGCTTCAGCGCACTCTCCTTCTCCTCGTTGCCCTGGAAACAGCTGGCCAGGGCCTTCTCCAGCTCGCCCTGCGCCGACGGCCGGCGGAAGAACGCCTCGATCTTCCTGAGCGCCTCCATGACGTTCTGCACGTTGGGGAAGGGCAGGCTGTTGGCCAGGTGGATGTTGAGCGCTGTGGTGGAGCAGGGCATGTGCAGGGCCAGGGGGTACTTCTCCATCAGCATCACCGCCACCGCCTTCATCTTGGTGGTGGAGGTGCCCGTGGCCTTGTGGGCGTGGCCCCGGCAGTCTTCCATGCTCAGCCCCCAGCGGTCGCTCAGCTGGCCCTCTAGCTTCTCCACCAGCAGCAGCTCGCTCCCCTCGAAGGGCAGCAGGTCCAGGAACTCCTCGCGGAGGAGGTTGCGCTGGTTGACGAAGCGCAGGAACAGCGGCAGGTGCTTCTCTCCGTCGAACTCCACCAGGTCGCCCGTGACCATGGAGAAGAAGCGGCTGTCCCTCACCTCCATGAGGATCTCCTCCCGCACCGTGTTCTCGCACACCTCCAGGAGCTGGCTCTGCTGGACGTCCGAGAGGTACTGCGCGTTCACCGCCGTCCCCTCGAAGCGCTTCCTCAGGCCCGCGTCCCCGGCGTTCATGTGGTAGTTCAGCAGCATCTGGAAGTTGCTGTTGCAGTAGGGCCCGCTTGCGTCCGGGGCTCGGCCCGTGGTCAGGGGGATCCCCTGCTTGCCCAGCAGAACGATGACCTGTTTATGAAAAAGAGAGGAATAAGCAATAATAAAAAATAAAACAATTACACTTAAATAACATTTAGCTACAAAGAAAGCCACAAATTAAAGTCTTTACTTGCTTCACCATTTGGAAAGGGGAATGAAAAGAAAATGTCATTCATTCATTAAAATGTAATTAATCTCACCCCTTCTCCCTAATTTATTAATCCATAATTTTATGAGCCTTCTAATTACTCATAATTCCATATAATTCCATAAATTATCAATAGTTAAATTCATTACCAATTACGTATTCATCCAATATGATTATCTAGCTATATTTTAATACGGGTTTAACCATGCATCAAATATATAATAATCATAAAACATTATCTAATTGAAAATTCTATATTATATAATACTTTATATATACCTTGAACAAGGAGTGCAGGTAGTCTCTGAACTCCTTCTCCTCCGGGGACAACTGGGGCTCGCCGTCATTGGTGGGGCTGTCCTCTGCCGTTGAATCCTTTTTGGAGATCAACTGTGTGATGGAAACGGCCACTGGATGGGGAAACAATAAAACATGTTAATCAACCCTTTAGCAGAACTATGCTTATGCTCCTCTGACCGTGAGAGGTAAATACGATGTATACGAACACCTCGTGTTTACTTACATCTCCTCTCTTTAATCTTCCTTATGTCCTCTTCCGTCTGGAAAACAAATGGCAGCGGCGTGTGTGTTAATCAAATCAGCAAGTCTGCAAATCTACGAAGCTGCATTTCAATATGTCAGAGGAAAATAGTTTCTTACAAGTTCTTTGATTTGCTTGCGAAATCTGTTATGTGGATTTGTCAAGTGGCTTGTCAGATCGAACATAGTGGGGATGGCTGTATCCTTCAACACCGTTCGATACAGGCTCTGAAATGTACAGACAATTAAAAACCAACAGATCCGTCAGCAAACGTTCTGTGTTCTGAATCTGAATACATTCAGTGTGGGGTCATTGTTCAGAACTCACAGTTTTGCAGACCATTGCTGGGTCAAAGTGTTTGGCACACAACCTGTAGTGCTTGTTTAGCTGTTCTGCTGTCTTGGCCTCTAGATCTGCCCGGCGACAGTTTTCTACCCACATTCGGCATCTGTGAATGCAATAACACCAGAAAACAATATAAGCTGTGGATGTAAAGCACCGCAGCAAAGACAACAGGAGGAACACAGGAACAAAATGAATACAAATAAAGGTTTGACAAGTTGATTGAATACCAAATAAACAAATTAAAATAGGCATTTATTACAAAAACGTTTATACTAGGGTAACAATTTAGGTCATTCACTGTAAGAACCTTTTGGCATTAAAAACATGAAGGCAAATAACGTTACATTATACCACCGTTAAAATATGCTTATATAACTAGATGTAGTATTTGTTTAAAGTTTAAACGAAACTGTCATTCCTAGGATTATCAAACTTTAGGGGGCGCCATTAAGTGAGGTATTAAAGCTGACATCCAACCTTGTCCATGTCGTTCATCGGCCTTTAGATGATTTAATAATACGAATAGAAAGTCAAAAAACACAATGGGCATAATGTGTAGCAGAAACCATTCATTCTCTCAGGCTGTGAAGTTGTGGGGTACTTTACAGGCACTACTACACTGCTGTTAAGCCAGCGTGCTGTTGTCTGGCCCCACGTCGCATCGGACCGTAAACACGGCATCTTTCCTTAGTTTCCTACCGTTCGGGGTCCCTTGGAAACCGAAAAAATGCCAATTCCGACTGAGTGCTCTTCCGCGTGCAGTTCGGAGCCGCGCAAAAATTGGGCATTCTCCCTCTTACGGTGGCTAGCGCACAGCTAACATTAAATACCACATCAAATTAGCTGCTTTGTTTATTAGGCAACTAGAAGGCTATGGCTAAGACAGATGTCGTAATCTATCCTTTTTTTTTTTGAGGGGTAAAACATCGGCCAGTACATATAAATGGCAGGTATGTACAACACAAGGAGTATAAACTGCGGGCTAGATTCAAAACAGCGGACTGTGGTTCTTCTGCTCGGCTACTTCCGGTGTGTTTCCGGAAGCTCTACTTTGGGCAGGATGATGTCTTTTTTTTCTTTTCTTTACTGATCTTGATTAATTCCACAATTTGCTCTTCATAACGTGTTTTTTTTGGTAGATCCACTTAAATATAGCGTTTGTAAGGTATATGGCTTCTACAGAGCTAGGTTTAACTGTCTTTGACATCTTTGTCAAAAGCACACGTTTGTTGCAGGACATATTCCTAATTATTTCGCCTGTGTTCTCTGTTCTCTGCCCCCCGTATTACCCCTCCGTCATTTGTGCTTGTGTATGTGTATACTAGATTATAAACATTAAACTCAGATTTACCGTTTATGTAATTTGAGGATATGCCCTTTGGACATATAGGGCATTACATGACGCTGTTCTACTTGAACACGTAGCACGTGTCCCTTCTAACTTATTTGAGTATCCACCAATAGAGTTCCTCATTAAGGTAAGCTCCAGATATTATAATTCTTTCACATAACAAGCAACATAATCCTCAGCAGTAGTCATATCGTGTTTGCGAATATTTTTGCTATTGGTTTGGTTACATATCACGTGGCTCGTTGGTCTAGGGGTATGATTCTCGCTTAGGGTGCGAGAGGTCCCGGGTTCAAATCCCGGACGAGCCCAAATTTTAGTTGATTCGCTATTCTTTATCTTTATAAATAAAAACTGAATTAAAATAATGTATTCGTGGCACCGATCATATACACATCTAATAATGGCGCACTCTATTAAACGTCAACGTATTTTAATGAAATTACTTCTATGTTACATGGTAAAATTAAGATATATGCGATACAAAAAAATAGATACACGCAAATCCTTATAGTGATACAATAACATTGCTGCCAAAATCCTTAATAATTATTTTTCTATGTGTTTTGGAAAAAACTATGGGCTCGTCCGGGATTTGAACCCGGGACCTCTCGCACCCGAAGCGAGAATCATACCCCTAGACCAACGAGCCACGGCATTGCTAAACGTGAAATCTATGTAAATAACTGTCTCGAGTAGACTGATACGTTCCCAGATAACTAACGTTCTTATGGGGTTATGGACTGGGATACGTACAACATAGGAAGTAGTCAATCATCTTGATTACCATTGAAACAACGACACGGGACGATATACGTTCTATGTACATATGTAATAAAAAGGCGTTGGGTAATGAAGCTATACCGACAACTGTGAGAACATTTTGCAGGAAAAAGACAAGAATAAAGACACAGAACAATTCAATTAACTTCTTTTTATATATCATACATAAGACTGTCTTAATATAATACAAAGGGCATTGTCATAAACACAGCAAAGTCTTGACTAGATCTTACAATCTGTGGATACATGGACTTATCCTTTCCCCCATGCTGTTCAATTCTATAGTGCATGATGCATGTACAAAAAGTGATAAAATGTGAAATAAAAAAAATGAAGGAAAATATTCAAATTAAATCAGAGGATTGAGACTTTTGTTGGGTGGTAAGATAATGTTAACAAGTATACTGATTTGTGTAAAACCCACAAACTAAACAGGCTTATGGAAAATGGAACCTTTTTTTTTTCCAACCATGTGCTTCTCATATAACCAAAAAGTAAAGTTTGTGATGTACATGCACTTACAATATACCCTGTGAACATTAAGGTTTGAAGATCTAGCTTTCCCTGTTTGATTCAAACCCTACCTCATAATGTTGTCCTGATGCAGTCAAGTACCACTGCCAAAAGGCAAGGTTTTGCCACTAAGAAAACAGGAATTCCTGCCCACCGAATGGTCACCAGATTGACAAACATAATCAACATACCAGCAAGGAGCAAGGTAGTGAGTTCTATACTTCCTTTATTAAAAAAATATAAATATATACATAAATTCTATTTCAACTATTAAAAAGGGGCTGCATTTCATGACAACTGCTCTAAATAAGAGGTCAATCAGCATGATCTGAAATAGGCGCACACTTACGAGTCACTGCAGTCAAATTTTTTTTTCAGTCTTTATTTTGGAATGTTAAGTACCAGTATGAAGGGCCAGTAATCAAGTCACTGGCCAATTCTGAATGTCTCAAATTCTATGGGGTATGAAAAATGATTGCAAATTTGCAATTGACCTTGACATCCAGATAAAACCCCAATCAAGTTATAGGTAGCTTTACATTTATATTGTGGAAATAACAAGTATGGTATTTATTTTTGTCTGTATGATGTTCTCCCCTCTTAATTGACACTAAAATGACCTTCGACCCTGGCCTCTGCTTAAAAGGCGGTTGTGGGCAGGTTTTTTTCTTCCGTCTAAATTTTTCAAAGTTGATAAAAATGAGTAACAGAAAAAAAGAATGCACTTTTTAAAATCCCTGATAAAAAATAACAAAAAAATAAAAACAAAAACCTAAAGATTCTGGTTATTGACTGTAATGATCTGAGAGGACATGCATGTCTGCCTAAGCCAAGCATGGGATTGTGGGCTTATGGGCAACGGTTTCCCTTTAAATAGGACCACAATCACAGGGATCTGCCCTACCACATGAGCACAAGACCATTCCAAACTCAACTCTGATCTCCCAAAGTTATCACCGTCCTGCCAGAACCACGACCTAAGGTCTCCATTCATGGCAGAACTTAGCACGTTGACCAAATGATGTATGAAAGGCAGCAAAACCCTTTGAAATAGTATGATGGGGTGGGGGAGGGAGGGGCAAAAGAAAAAATACGACACAAATAGAACGCATTAGTCTCTTTTTCTTTTTTTTTCTTCTTTTTTTTTTTTTAAACCATCAGCTTCTATCCTGCTACTCTGGGGCCTGCAGAGTAACTACCAAATGTTTCTAAACATACCAAAGTTTTTAAAAGACTCCCAAAATAATCTACCAATTAATATGGAAACAGTTTTGGTAAAACGAATCTGGTCATAATACACAATAGCCAACGTTCTCGACGACGGTCTCCGGTTTTGCTAAAGTAATATATTGCAGCTGTTGTTTTTTTTTTGTATTGACGTTAAAATAATCATGATAAACTTTTGCGTCAAAAGTGGTGAACTGCTACATTATTGGTTACAGACACCTATATGCTATAAAACAACTGCTTTGGTATAAAAACATATCCAAAGGGAAAATAAATTCTTGAAAAATTCACAGCATAATTTGAGGAGAAAAAAGGCAGTCACGTAACATTTTTTTTCTTCCGTTTCCACGTTTTGGATGGAGAGACTTGTGCAGGTGGTTCTGATGAGGAACTACATGCAAAAGCGGAAGGGGGGGAATAAGTAACCAAAAAAAAGCAAAAACAAAAAAAGGGTAGACTCTGGAATAGATAGTTCTTTCCACTGCAAAATCCTTAATTAGTGAATAAGATTCTCAAGGAAGTAATGTTTAGGAGGTTGTTGTGTACAATAAGACCCTGTTATGTGGGGCCCTGCTTGAGAAGAAAAACTTTGTAGAGAAAGGCCTCAAATTACCATTCTTATTTACCTTTTTATGTTTGTTTTAATTTCCTTAAAGAATTAAGGGCTGTCTAGAGAGAAAAATAGAGAAAAGCCATCTTAATTCAAATAATAACGTCCAGCTCCGTTCCATTCCAAGTCCGTGAGTCGTAAGGCCAAAGGGTTATCCAAGAACCAGCCACTGACTGTCCTGCTGCTGCTGCGTGGGCGGGGTCTTCTCGTGGCCCGCGCCCACCGCCGCTCTCGTCTGTGCCGGGCCCTGGCGCAGCGTGCAAGGCTGCGGGCCCCTGGGGCCCGAGGGGCGGCGCCAGCACCCTCCGCTACCGACACCGGGTCGGTGTCTGCGTCGGCGTGCGGGGGGGTGGGGGGGGGGTCTCCTTCCTCCTGCTGCTCCCCTTCTCCGACCCCCATCCCCCCCCCTCTCTGTCCTGGCCAGCACGTGCTCTAGGGACTCCACCGTGGTGTGTGTGTGTGTGTGTGCTCCCCTTTTGACAGAGTTACACCATACCGACCGACAACATGAAATATCACTGCAAACACTCCCCCCCCCTCGTCAAGCTACAGGATTTACAAGCAGCTCTTAGGTAAATTTTCCATTAAAAAGTAAAAAATAAAAAGAGGGCAAAAAAAAAAAACCACAACCTGTGGAACGGTTAATGTCAGACGTTCCACGGCCTGAACCGAAAGAGGACGCCGCGCGCGTTACCACCGACGGCTACCTGTAAACCAGCCTCAAACGTCGTTCTGAAATGCTCCTCAGAAGATTTTGCCACATAATACCATATGGTGATTGTGATTACATGGAACTGGTGAAATGGTAAGATGGATGTCTCGATCTTACTATGGTTATTCTGCAATATTACTTTGTGCCTAATGATTGCAAAAGAAAAAAAGAAAACGGATGTAAATTACATATATACTTTTTAACCCCAAAAAAACCGTTTTTTTTTTTCCTCTGTAGTAGCGGTTCAGTGATATCTCCCTTCTGACGCGAGCAGCTTTTTGTTCTCAACACACCTTGTAGTAAAAAACACCACCTTAAAAATGACGCACAGGGGGGGGAACACACAGCCAAATGTCAGCGCAGTCACGAGCTGGCCATGGAACTCTGCTGCACACACACTCCGGTCATCGGAGACTCCTCTCGGTCCATGCCCGGCCTCAGGCCCAGGTGGGCCTCCCCCAGGTAGTGCGCCGGCCCCGTGTTTGTGCCCATGGGGAACGCGGGGTGCGCCGCCATGCTGCCCGTCTCCTGCCGGGGGTTTGAGAAGGCGCCCAGCCCCATGCTCAGCCCACCGTTCTGACTAAAGTCCAGGGCGCCCACGGGCAGGTGGCGGAGCTGGTACGCCTGGTTGCCATGGTTCCCAGTGGAAGAGGAAGATGTGGAGGAAGAGGAGGCAGAGGAAGACAGGGAGGTCATGGACAGGTGGCCATGCACCACCTCCATGGAGTCCTGTGTCGAGGAGCTGTGTGTCGGGGAGGTGTAGTGGCGCGGACGGGGCCTTGTGGCCATCATCTGCCCGTGGTGGTGATGGGGGTGTGAGTGGGGATGCAGGGCCTTGGGGTGCTGGGGGGGGACGTGGAAGGTGGTCTCCTGAACCGGGTGGGTCTCTCCAGTGACGGACTCGGGGACCACGCCGCCTCCCCACACCAATGGAGGAGGGTAGGGCTGCCTCACCTGGGATGGGATTACAGTACACCACAGCGTCGTTGAGAGGAGCTCATTCAATGTTCTGGGTTAGTAAGACATGATGATAATGATAATAATAATAATGTCTCCAAGTGGGGTTAGTCCCTTCCGTTTTCGAAGATATGCAAAACCTTTTTGTAAATGTTAACAGTAAATAAAAATGACAAATTGTGTTAAAATGTGGTTGCGTTGATAATTCACAGATACAGGGTCATTCTTTATGTTATATTACAAGACCTGGAAATAGACCTTCCCATATCCTCTACGCTCTTCCTCCCTGACTGACCTGTGGGCAGAGGCTGTCGCCCTCGATTGCGGGCATGACCGGCCCAAAGTGTCCTCCACTGTGCAAGTGGTGATGGGTCGGGTCTGACCTCGCTCGGCCACTGGTACTTGTCCCAGACGACCCTCCTTCAGGGGTAAACACAAGGTTCATGAGCGGAAAATTGTTACACAAGCAGAGCACGCCACAGCCCACTGGTACAACCATCAGGATAGTACAATGATCAGAACACAGTGAGTTAGGAGACCTACTGCAGATACAAAATACCATCTTATTGTAAAATAAGACACAGAATAATACACTTATATGATAATATAATAACATAATAATACAAAGATCAGTAGTGAATTTATAGAAACTCTTCAGAGGAATAGCTTAATCCCTATTGCTTGATTCCTTTACGGTCTCTGTAGCCCTAATAAAAACAATCTGCATTTACATACCACTTTTCAAAGCAGTAAACGCTTTAACAAAACGATCCAATTAGCAACCAGGGGATAATTAGGTGGCCATGTTGGTAAAAGGGCCCAGGTTTGGTATCGGGCCAGGAGTGCCACGGGATCCTTATTAACCACGCGTGTATCGCAACGAACCCACGGAGAACACGCATGGTCTGAGCGGTACAAGATCCACCCCCCGTTGTCTATAACAAAGCCAGATTAAGGGGTCCGCACCTGAACTCGAGGAGGTGCTGGACGTGGTTCCTGAAGACTGGGACTGCTCCAGCGCGGGGCTAGTGGACACGCTGCTGCTCGTGTTGGTCCCCTCGTCGGCAGTCTTCTTGAAGAAGCTGTGCTGCAGGGCATAGTAGGGCTGGATGCGGCTTTTGGGGTCGTAGTCCAGCATCCGCAAGATCAGGTCCTTGAACTTCAAGTAGTCGGCAACCGCGTGGCCGGACTCGCCCGCCCGGCGGCCACCTGGCCCGCCCGCCTCCACGCCCAGGATGGAGTGGAGCTTACGAGAAGCTGGGGGCTTGTACTGTTGTGGACGGAGAAGGAGAGAGGGAGAGCACACCCAGGTCAGCACACGATGCACCGACAGCGGACGGGTCGAACCGCGCGGGCCGATGATACAACCGCATGCTTTATCCGACGGTTTGTAGCAAAGATAGCATCAATACTGATTGGATTACCCGTTTGCCATCTTTGGTCTTCTTTACACTCCATGTACCATCCGAGAGCTTCTCAAAAAACTTCCTGGCCTTCGGAGCTAGGTCCATTATGTGGTTCGGTGGGATCCCGAGTACTTCTACGATCTTGTTCATTTGATCCACCTGAAGAGGAGGAAACGTTGGGTTAGCGACTACATCGTACAAAATGTAGGCCATATAAACCTGTGTATTTACAAAGGGTACACCAGAAGTCTAAACATCCAACCACTTCTGGATGTTAACCTCAGCAAGAAAATCTTGAGCTGAACCCTCGGTCCGTAACGTGTTTGAGCGTACCTCATTGGCTCCACTGAAGAGGGGCTCCCCCGTGTGCATCTCCACCAGAATGCATCCGAGGGACCACATGTCTATGGCCAGGTCGTAGGGCATCCCCAGGAGCACCTCTGGGGAGCGGTAGAAGCGACTCTGGATGTACTGGTATATCTGCAGAGAGGAAGGAGGAAAAGGTCATTACACCACTGCTTAACCACAGCTCTAAGTTGGCATTAGCGTAGAACGCGTAACAAAATAAAAGAGGGGTGTTGATGGGGTCTTTTAAGATCTGGCTAGGTACAGCAGCGGGATATTAGCATGTGCAGCTAACCCTGGCTTATTTACAGCAAGCAACTTGTCTGTTAACCAGTGAGCATCGTCCCCATCAACTAAATAAATTGAAAAAATAAAAATATCTGTGGCGCTTCGATAAAACGTCAAGACTCCGGGCCACGCACCCTCTGTCCCAGTTGGCACGAGCTGCCGAAATCCACAATCTTGATGGCGCTCCTCTTGGGGTTGCAGAGAAGGATGTTCTCGGGCTTCAGGTCACAGTGGATGATGCTGAGCTCCGGTGTGGCCAGGAAGAGCAGCGCCGTGCACAGCTGCTGGGCGAACTTCCGCGTCAGGTTGAGGGAGACGCCACGGAAGTTGGTGTTCCTCAGCAGGTCGTACAGGTTGTAGGAGAGCATCTCGAACACCAGGCAGAGGTGGTTCCGGAACATGAAGTGACGCTTCAGGTGGACTGTTGGGGAGGAGAGGAGTAAACAATGACCGTTTGCAGGAACGATGTGTGACAAAGCTGCAGGTTTCCCTGGATACAGTAAAGATATTAAAGGTTTTTATTTCCTCTTACCTATGTAGTACTTCATCTCGGTATCATGTTTGTTCATGAGCTCTAGGAGCCGCACTTCAATCTGGGCTTGATTGAGGAAAGCTTTCTTGTTCTTAATTATTTTAATGGCAACCCATTCTTGCTCTGCACGGTCATAAGCCTTCACAACCTGCAGACATCAGAGGGGAAGAGGGAAAACACAGATTAAAATCGTGAAATATTTCACTGGAAACTTTATTTAATGACATCAGGACCAATCAAAAATAGAATTACAGGAAGGACAATGCAAATCAAAGAAACTTCAGAATGAGCATCTTAATGTCCACGAGCTCGGCGACGCACCTGTCCGAAAGACCCCTTCCCTATCAAGGAGTCGATCTCATAGCGGTCCATCCACTTCTCCCCGTTCTTGACGATGTAGTCATAGTTGTCATCGTCGTAGCCATCGTTGAAGACCTTCCTCTCCTTCTTGTGGCTGGAGTCCTCGCCCTGCCCCTGTTGGTGGCGACGCTTCTTCTTTGCATAATAAACCTGTGGCGGTAAAACCGGAGGAGAGGCGGTCAGCGAAAAACAGTAATCCTCCTTTGTGAGCTTTTTAACACAAGTGTCATTGTGTAAACTAATTGAAATCCAAAAGTTTACACAAACCTCATTGATGTGTTTGTATGTTTTGATAAGGTCAATGGAGAGCTTCCTCAAGGGAGCCGAAGTTGGGTCACGAAAGCACTGGGGCATGTGCCTCTGAAGAAGAAGAACAGAAGAGGCCGAGGTCAGAGGTACGCTTCGTATTAATAGCATGTCCACACAGACACTGCAATCAAATGTCCCCTTTACGTGGGGGGGGGGAGACGACAACTTGTTACAAAGCATTTCATTCTTCATAAATCCCTCACTTATCAAAAATAATTACAATAATCGACAGTAGTCCGGTCGCTCGTTTTGTTATCATGACAGTATTGTACAGAAAATAGCCTTGCTCCGGGTAAAATGCAACAATGTCAATTATATGATATCAGCTTATTATTATTATGGTGCACCGGCAGAATGTGACCAACAGCCGTTCATTAAGGAGCGCGGGTTCTACCTGATTGGCAGTGAGCTGTTGGGTCTGGTCGCTGTACGGTAAGACCGCAACAGATTGGTCAGTGCTTGGCTGGTGGCGGTCACTGTACTGCTGGTGCGTATGGGGCATTGGAGCAGCCATCTGAAGACCAGCAGTGTGGAAAGAAAAAGAGGGCGCAAGCCGGACGGACGAAGGTTTGCATGCTGAAGTCTCTCCTCCTGAAGGGAATTAGGATCATCATGAGTTGCACGTTAACTCAATTCAATGTGGGCTACAGGAGAACACTGGACGAGCCGCGCAGCAGGGTTTCTGTGTGTGTTTAGAGAACAGGTCTATGGGTTTTTCTGTGCTAGACATCATTAGGCAGATCACTGTCCTTCAAGACATCTCAGAACAAATAAGAATACGCGTAAAACCATTAAGGATATCCATGTTACTATGAAGTGCCTGTACTGGCTTTTGTATGACAAATAGCTAGGTTTAAAGAATCAAATGCCTGTAGGAGATCTAATTTACAGTATATACATACATGCATGCATAAATGTTAGCATATCAAGCTTTACAGTTTGAATACACAACAGTAATCCTAAGCATATTAAACTGCATTGTTTTAAGAGCAAATAATGAAATAAGATCATTATTTTCCTGTAATTTACAATAAATAAATACATTAATGCATTAAAGAATGATCACATAATAGAAAATAAGACATATAAATCAACCTTTGCATGAAAAAAGGACCAAAGGAGTGGCTTTAACAGTAAAAAGGGATGAAAATAAAACCTATCCACACTGTACAGTGAATCATCCTTCATTTTAAGCCAGAAGGAATAAAAAAAATATTAAATAGCATGTTCAGCTATCAGCATCTCTCTCCAGACAACACAATTCACCAGTGCTACACAGTAACCACTATTCAGAATCCCAGCAACAGCACCTAATTAGCATAGCCTATCACCACAGAGATACAGCGTGATTTGGCAAGCCCATCAATGCACAGACCAATCACAACGCAGTATGCAAATAGCCTACTTTTGTTGCCAGGGCAGAGCTGCTCCCATTTTCCAATGAGAAAACAAGAAATAAACAAGAAATAAAATTGAACTTTGGCACACTTAGACGCTGCTTTCAACACAAGAGCCTGACAGCAAAATAGCAGCACAGCCCAAAACCTGCACTCCATCTGAGAGCGTTAGAAAACGTTAGAAAGCTGACCCAGCTGAGGAAAGGGGAAGAATACAGGTCCAGTGAAGGAAATAAAGGATTTATAAGAGGCAAGGAGCAGACTGTGGAATGGAAAGATAGATGTACAATGTCAAATTGTCCCATAAATATATATTTATAAATAAGAAATAATTGTATATATTAAAATATTTGTATTTGAATTGTGTATATTTATATATAAAAAATTAAAAAGCAGAAATTTTCATTGAATTTGAGATGGATAATTTTACAAAGCATTTCACAAAAGTATATATGTATGTATGATTTAAACGCTCTTTTAACATAAATGAATTGCAGTATTATCAAGTTAACAGACAGACATGGGATTGTAACCCACTTCCTTAAACGCAATTTCATGCCCAGAATGTCAACAATGCTTAATTTAAGGTTAGGAGGAGGCGACAGCCATAAAGTAAGCATACATCTATGTATATGTATGAAGGGGTGAAAGGCCATCAAACCCATACCTAGGACACAATATACCAATTTGTAGATTTACAGTTTAATATAGAAATGTGCATGTTGTAGCCACTCCGTTTTTAGAAGATTAAACATTGTGTCCACCAAAGAAGTTATAATTATTGGTTTAAATATTATTGTGCCTTCCCTCCAAAGGTTGATGTACTTGACAGCTAATCTGGATGCATCTTGTCCTGCATTAATTTCATATCATCCTGGGACGAGAGTCCAGCAGCGAACCTCAACCGACTACAAAAAGTAAAAACAAAATATTATCCATGGTAATCTTTGCTTGGATTTTACTTTGTTGTGGTTCAACTTTAGTTCATAGGCTGTTAGGTAAACCTAACAATATACATTTAAAATGTGTCATGTAATATGTTTATAGATGTCAGGCAGGTCAAAGAAGCCAGGCAGTCAGAGAGCTGTTTACTTTTTCTCCCGTTAATAGCATTTGTTCCCTGGAATGTTCTTGAACACAAAATGTGGGCTATTTCTAAAAGAAAGTTAAATATATGAAATGAAGCGGCCTGAAGAAGGCAATGGTCATCAGAAAGACAAATGTTGTGGATTTAACATCACTGGATGCCTCCCCTGAGCATGTCTGATTTTAAATGTTAAAAAGGTGTCAGTCGGTGAAGATATCACGATCTGATAGGGATCAAACAAAAATATATATCCCATTTAGAATAGTTGTTAGGATACATTCTTTGTGGCAGTAATTGAAAATGCTCCAACAATGCTCCACCAAAGTTCAATAAGTACCAACACAAACCCGAGGAATCTCCAATTCGTCTGAACACAGACACAATCTACAATGCAATAATACATCCACCACAGCATACATGTTGAGATCATTTTCCGTTTTCAGTACCGACTTATGAACAGTTCCCTCTGTACCGTCTATTCACCACAGCATCACCGGGGCCTAAATATGTGTAAATATAGCTAGCTAGCTATTATTAGCCGTCACGTATCAGGACCAAATCACATCTTTAACACTCTTTACCTCGCATTCTCACACCAGGCATATATTAACAACCATTTAAACGCCAAATAAACATGCAAAGGCCAAAATCATCCATAGACGTAATTCATGAGCATCGGGCTCCATGGCAGCACTGTACTTACAGTCGATGGGCTAGATCTCGTCATGGCTGGAATTCAGAAAGCATATTCAGCCTCTTTCCCGTCTCCATCCGCTACATACCGTGTGTAAATATCGCAATATTGCAATATTTTAACCTGCAAAAACAGCTAGATTTCCACGAATCAGGGGTACGGGGCCGCTTCCACTCAACGTTAGCCAGCGCCGTTAACCGTCAAGCTCAAATCTGCGGGACAAGCGAGTAGTCCACCTCTCAGCCCTCCACCGTGCAGCTAGTGACGATGTGCCCAGCAGCCAGCGGGTTACGGGCCCTTTCAGCGGGCTCGTCAACAAGCCAGCCTCCACCACTAGCCAGGTTAGCCCGATGGTTAGCCAAATTAGCAAAGGTGGCTGTGGGCTCACCTCCACAGTGAAAACACACACGGCAACAGTGAAAGTACCGAGACATATAGCCCACAGCACATCGGCTATCATTAAAAAAATGATCTCATAGATCGCAAGGTGAGCGGTGCCCGTCAACCCACAGCGCGATGGGGCTGACTGCTAGCTACCTAGCGCCCGGGCTTGTCCTGTCCAGTGTTAACAATGGTTCGTTGACCTACTGCCTGGACGGACCGGTACCACCAGCCACAGGGACGACGGTGGGGACGGTAAATGTAAGCTGGCTGTCATATCCCTGACCAGCAGCGCTATGTGACTGTCGGCAGACGGTGCCGTCGCCCCTCCGAGCCGCTCCGTCTACGGTCAAGACAGGCGGACTCGTCAAGGGCTGGGGAAAAAATGAATAAGTTGGACAACAGCGTGGTTTAAAAATGGTTAAGATTGCACTTACCCCTGATGGCACGATCTTCATTTAAAGTCCAATAACCTGTATGATGAGGCAACTTATCCAGTTTGAGATTCTCCCCTCCCTGCGCTGTTAGCCAGGGACGTTAAACCCGATTCCCCTTCCTCTTCACCCCGGCGAGGTCTAGAACCATCCGCGGCCGGCTACTCCACCATGCCCAGCGCACTAAGTTTGCTCAGAATCCGAACGGGCCACTCAAGGCGTCTTTGAGAACAATCAGCTGGTGACTAGCTGCCCGCTAACGTTAACTAGCACGCATTACTCACTAGCTAACCTTAGCCGAACGGGCTAGGCTAGCGAGTTGACAAAATGAACGCGGCTAGCATTAGCCCCGTTTGCTAGCTTTAGCTCCTTTCCTCCGAGCTAACGATTAGGAGCTGCCCGCTAAATAAACCTCGTCGTAAATTCCGATTTGTCGTGTCTCTAGTGCTAGTTTCCGCGACGGGTATCTTTTCGACAGACGTGACCGCTCGGCTGAATCCCGGAGGTCTGGATCGCGTCGCAAAAAGCGTGTCCTCTGATAATTTTTTGGATAAGAATTTTATGTCAATTTTCACAAAATGGCGCGCGGTCCAAACCTGCGCAGTGAACCGGCCCGGTGGACCGGAGACGCGGACCGCCGCCGCCGCCGCCTAACCGCCTTAACTCTTAATAGATCGTTTGCCTCTTGATTTTCATGATCCGTTCCACTCGACGCGTTTCTTTATCGAAAAATGTCAAACATATATCCAGTGACAGCATTATTCCGGCGGGAAGGGAGAAGATTTGAAAAGACTGAGGCTGGGGGGGAAAAAAACCCTTCTGACAAAATGGCGATGCTCTGGCTTGTTACCATGGCAACTGTCAATCAAAAATTAAAATACCCCGGATGTACCAATGACGAATAAAAATCTAACTATGCACAGAGCCACAGAGTTGTAGTCTCACATCATAACTCTGTTTTTTTTGCTCCTTGTTCTGACGCCAAATGAAGAGATCTGAAGATTCGGACCGTGTTTGTTTTCATGGATGTCCCTAGTTGATTAAGCATTTATTCATGTTCTAACAATGGAATATCCCAACGAATGTAAAAAAAAAATCTAAGGGTATGCATGCATGCTTGCCATGTAGTTTGTGTGTGTGTGTGTGTGTGTGTGTGTGTGTGTGTGTGTGTGTGTGTGTGTGTGTGTGTGTGTGTGTGTGTGTGTGTGTGTGTGTGTGTGTGTGTGTGTGTGTGTGTGTGTGTGTGTGTGTGTGTGTGTGTGTGTGTGGGTGGGTGGGTGGGTGTGTTTAGGCCTGCCTGTAATGGCTTACCAAACCTACAATTTCAACGTGATTTCACCAGATAGGCCTACCAAAAGCAGTAAAAAAAAAAAAAAAAAAAATGAATGGACACAGACATAATTACGGTTATAATATATTTCTACCATTTGGTGATCACTAGGAAGAGAGAACAGTGGAGGCCAAACACTGAAATCAATCCGTTGAAACAGTGCCATCACTGGTGAAACACCGGTCATTACAATTGCTCTTTCTAAAAGGTTAAAATTGGAACAGGGGGTGTCACTCTGCCAAACTGCTTGCGTTTGATCGCCTCCTGTGGCGCTATCGCTGAGGTAGGCCTATGATTTAAGTGTTTGATGGCTCATTCCCAGATTCAAATACTCTTTAAAAGGGATGTATTGCCCTGGCCCGAACAATACAATTAAGATATTCCAAAACCAACTTTACTATTTGATGAAAAAAAGGGAACATTTATTATTATATTATTAAGGCCTTATTGATAGGCCTTCATTTGAGTGGCTTTGGACATAAGAATGGCTCTGACATGTCCCTGCACCTCAATCTGAAGGGTTTATTAAAAAAGAATGATGTTGTTACTTCTACTTTAATCACTTATTTGTTTGCCTTCAGAACACGTATGCAGAACATTTCTAAAATGGTAAGACAGAAGTGTTCCATCTGGAGCTGTCATGATGAGCCTCATGGCCAAGATGACCAGCAGCCCAATAAATAAACTACATCCTATATGTGAGCCCAGGAATGGCATTTATCTCCCAAATGACCTGTGTGTTGGAATGACCCCCTTAATTGTAACCTTGATTTATAGGATTTATTTCAATGCCATTAAATATTATTTTCCATGTTTGTGGATATGTTGATTCTTACTTTCTTCCTATATATATATATATATATATATATATATATATATATATATATATATATATATATATATATATATATATATAGGCTATATATATATATATATATATATATATATATATATATATATATATATATATATATATATATATATATATATATATATAAATATAGTGATATATAAAGATTTTAAATATATGTATATTGTATGTGTTTGTATAGATACGATTTTTTTGGGCTTGCCTTGGTGATATGTTGTTAATTGATTAAATGGATTTTAAATTCTACATTTCTTCAACACGTTTGAATGTTTTACCCTGATTAGATAGCCATTCAGTTAGTGCCGTTTGCTACCCTCTCTTCTTGTTGGCCTACAAAGGCGCGCAAAGTTCTTTGGTCAAAAGCTCCAGACACAATTGCTAATGTGGGTTATAAAATGTTTAAAGTTGGCATGGAGAAATGTACAGTATGTATCTTTCTATTAACCGCTAATAAAGAAAATGACTGCAAACCCTTTAATGAATTATCAAATATAATTATCTCATTTTATATTTTGGACATTTTTTGGACAACTTCATTTATTGGGGTCATGAACTCTGTGCTTTGTGATGACGCAGCCAAAAACTTTTGTATCCCGGCTGCCAAATCCAATCAAAGAAACCACGGGTGAAAGGTGGTTCCCTTGAAGGATTGGGAAAAGTCGGACTCACACCATTATACTTCCATCATAGTTATTGCTTAAAAGGCGGATCCATGAAATATCATGTAATATATATAGCCTACTTCTCCACGATTTACCTGACAAATTTGTAATTTTCTTCGCCCAGAAGAGGGCACTATAACTCTTATTTTGGCACATTTTGAGTTGAATCCTTTGCGCATATTACACAAAAACAAAATAAACACAAAGAAAGCCTGGTTTATAGGCAAAAATTATTTTAATATTTTTGTACCGACATATTCATGCCTCTTTCTTGCATTCCAAATGTTTTTTTTTATAAAAAATAATTATTGCCTGTGTAGGCAATATTGCTGCTTTCCTTGACATGCGTCTAACTCATCCATAATGTATTTACTTCCAGTAAATACATTATGTATACATTTATGTTATTTCAGAATAGGCCAGCCGGAAGAAAGCGGAAATGTCACTTCATCTCAGACATTTGGTTTCATCACATAACATGGGGCACCGAAGTGCATGAGATCTTCTCACGCTCCAAAGGTGTAGGCTATAACTACACCTTAAGAACTTTATTATGAGTCCAATAACCATGAAAAAAGTTGACCCTTGCGAAAGTATTCATGGCTGGATAAATCTTTCTGCAGTTTTTATATTGTCAATTTGTCATTCTTAAGGGTGATATGCTCTCTATATTTCCAAGTGTGAGCTCAATTCCCAGGGATCTCATGTCTGATGGCGTCCACCTAAATCGCGTTCATCTCGAACAGCTGGCTGGCAAATTGTACAAAGGAAATTTAAAAGCCAGAAATCGGAAAGAAGTGATCAAAAGAAACGTGTTTCACATTGATCAATGGGTTCACTGGAGATCCATAAGTTGCCCTCCGCACAGCGCTTACCGTGTAGTGTGTTTCCTGGTCACAACAAACTCATACCCAAACCATTAGCAGTGCCTCTGGTCTAAGTGGTTTTGAAACAGCTCCACACACTAACAGCAGATGCTTGGAATTTATGATCCCCCATTACTTTTTAGTGCCGCTGCCATTGTGCGTGAAGGTTTTAGGGGTAGGACATGCTGTCCACGTCCACCGTGGCGGCCCCTCCGGAACCTGGAGCGAGGAAGTTATGATCAATGGAAAAACAAATAAAGTTTAATTAAATCTGTGCTCCGGTCTCATAATGGCCTTTAGATTATTTTCACCCACTGGTTCCATAGTTGACCAAAGTCAAATTGTTTATGAGGAGAGAAAGGAATCATTGCGGTCCAAATAGCGAATGTGCATTGTCTATCTGTTCCAACATTATGTAGGCTACAACATTCATGACTAACAGGCGTGGAAATACAATCATATAATGGGAGTATTACTTAAACATAAATTAGAGGTGTTTAAGTGTGTTGGAATGTCCAACACACACAGACATGATTAGAGGTTATTGTTTTTATTATTTTATATATCAATCACTATATTATTTTCAATGTGAATCTTTAGTTTCTTAAGACCTTTATGTATTTGATTTGTTTCGTCATCAATGCTCAAGAACAGTTTTACAAGGTGAAAACGATGAATAAACCAAATATAGTGCTACTATATTTACATTCATTCTTTATGTATTACTGTACTATATTTGATCGGTAGACCATTATAGTTGGCCAACACATGTATTGATCTTAAAAAATACATTAAGATATGACTTACACGAATATGTGGACTTTTTAAGCAATATCCATTGACTTTAGGTTAATAACGTATTCTTACAATGTGAAAAAAAAACACTTTAGACCAACATTAATATTCTTTGAGGATGCATTTTTTAAATGTACACTTTATTTTAAACAAAAGTACAAAAAACGAATGTCAAGATATTTACAATACTTGCATGGCAATGTTCATTTCTTTGGTCATATATCCAATTTGAAGTTCAACCCAATGTAGGGGATCAAACAGCACTGACACCCCAAGATATCTTAAATTGAATCTAAGCGGTCAACCAGACTATGAACACCCGACAAATGTCTGAATGAAACTACTTCATGTGAACTTTGCAAGTAATTGTGTAGCTGTTTACTTTCAACTTATTGGTGAGGTGTGTGTGTGACAAGCATTTTAAGCTAACATTAACCCTTGAACAATATAAATAACCAAAAGAAAAAATAATCACATACAGTCACAATAACATCCACGCTGGATAGACTTAAACCTACAATCCGTAATCACCGCATGGTGTGGGTTCACACTCCGGTTACTGACCGTCCCCCGAGGACAGACACCTCCCCCTGCTAGGGATGTTCATTTCAGTAGGTCACATCATTTAAAACTTCGCCCGTCAGGATCACTAGCTGATTCTCAAGCAAGGTGTTGGAACACCGCCACAGCATCCGTAACTTCTGAGGATAACATTTTGGTAGTTCTGTTTAGGTTCATCCAAAGCAGGTGGACAGTGACGATGACCATGTGTTGTTTACAGAGTGAGGTTTAATATTCAGTAACAGATCCTACAGATTCAGTAATATAGGCTAAATGACAACCCTGACAAAACTGGTATATATGTACAAACAGAGTCAATACTCTGTGTCATTCTACAGAAACCTGCCTTAAAACACCAACCTTCGGGCACTTTACACAACTCAAGCTTGTATGGGTAGATTTTCAAAAGAAGGCAAAGTGGTTTATAAGACGTTTCGTTAAAATGATTACCCACACTGATGAAATGAAAGGAGAGGCAATTAATTTGTCAGCGATAAGCACTCAGACGTTTACAATGCATCAGACGCTAAATAATCAGCAAAATGTTTTTGTTAAAGTACAGAAAAAGTAAACTGAATGCACCTGTATTACCGTAATTACACTAATGCCAGTCAGAAATGGTGTGTTATTACACACAACTTTTGTACATGTTTCTATATGTTATCTTGGTGTTTCTTTAACATCCTTTCTAAAATCTACCAGTCAATATGCAATGCGGTTGGTTCAATCAAATTTTACTTAAGGCTGAATAATGAAACAACAACAATATTTTCCTGACATGAACAGACAAGAGAGATTATGATCTGCCATGCACTCATGCCCCCATTCTTCCTACTTCCTGTCCCTTAAGAAGTCAGCAATCTGTCCATAGCCTTTGCAGCATTGCCTCCTCAAATTCAGCATATCAATTTGTGGCCAAAGTGGTAAACCTGAATGCGTAAAGTACATAAATAAAAAGATCGACATGATGTGACTCGTTACCCTCTGTAGCAACAACAGCTATGTTACTCTAACCCTTCCTTTCTGCCCAAAATGCAGGTACGTTTGTGACTATTTGCTCTCTTCTCTCACCCAAAGACAGCAGCGGTTCAGATTAGCACTCAACAAACAAAAACAAAACAAATAACTGCAGTTTCTAATCCCCAAATCCAATTTCCCTTCTTACATATTTCCAAACTGAATGTAATAACAGGCAAGTATCAGTAGTGCAGACAATTATGTATTTCACATATCCCTTCATTTTTTCAAAGAAGGAGAAAATATTCGAGTGGAATTAATTTTTAGAATCTAAATCCAATAGGGCTTCATCCAAATATACGGTAGTTTTGTCCAAAGCGAACAGCAAACAGAAATGTGCAATAGCTTCTTGTTACCACTTTGTCACTGCAGAGGAAGAAAAACAGGAAAAGTAGAACGTTAGACATAGAGAACATGAAACGTATGTATGTATATACTGCATATGTATATTAGTAATGAACCGAACTGGGTGGTTGAATGTCTGCTGTCTCACCGTCCACATTCCCACGAGACGGTGTCCTGTCTACATTTCTGCTTTTTGGCTGTTCTCCTCAACCTTCTCCTCCAGCTTCTTCTCCTCTTCAGAGGAACCGTTCTCCAGCTCTCCGGTCTTCCAGCTCCCCTGCCTGTTTAATCAAAGGTACAATGTCTTGATTACTCTTTGGGTGTGTACTTTGCAATACCCCTACTGGCTACTCATGCCTTGCTTTGACAGACTTCTTGTTTAGCAAACGGTCCACCCCTTTTCTTACTTTTCAGACAAATGTCAGTGGACTGCATTTATGTAGCACTTTTCTAACCACTCAAAAGTACTTTAGAATATTGTCTAACGTTCACACATTCATGCACAAATTCAAAAACCGACGGTGGTGACATGATCTATGTTGTGTGCATTGACTCTGAGGATTTGCAGGATCATTTGGAGGAACGGCAGGCGTCCTTACTTGGATCTCTTCATGTATATCCAGTATGCCAGGCCGACGATGACGCCAACCAGCAGCAGACCCGCCACGATGCCAATCGCAAGTTTGGTCTGGTCGCCGTTGTCCGACTGGTCTGTAAAGGAGAGGAACACAACATGGATGAGCAAACACTAGCAACACTTTGGAGACGAGGTGAAATACAGACACCATGATTGCATAATCAACGTTTATCTATGCAAGGATGAAAAGGTGTTAATGAAACATGACATGTTGAGTCATGGACACTCTGTAAGGGATTATGAGTGCTTTTTTGTGATTTTAGTTTATATTTTCTTTCCATTTCTCTCGTTAGTGAGCGGCTTATGGACAACACAGAGGATCTTTCAGGATGCTGGCAGCTCTAGTCTTCCCATGCCTCCAGAGTTTTTCATAGGATCAGAATCGGGCTCTGTGTTTGATGCCTTCCCATGAACGGTACCACGTGACTCTGCGTTCACCAGCTGAACCCCTGGAAGACTTTCCCTGTGTCTGGTTTAAACCGAGGACCTCTTCTTTTCCAGTGAGCCACAATGACATCAAAGCCAAGGTGTAGGTTGAGTGTCTGTACCCTTGTGCCCCATGTGGCATTGTTGTTCCTCATGACAGCGTAGCCTTTAAGCACTGATCCGAAAGGCTTGCTTAAATCATTCAGAGAAGAACCGAAAAAGAAGATAACATTACGTCTTTCTTCTTGCCCACTTCACCCATGAAGAAAAGAGTCTAGAACTTACCTTGTTTATCCATTCTCACCTCCTCAAATACTGAAATAAGATATGAAATAAAATTAACGTCCAACCAAAATGTCAAACTGTTTCTTGCGCCGAAGAAATAAACGGACAGACGCAAATGACGGAAGGCTTCCTCGGCGAGAGCTCATCTACCTCTACTCACCCCATGCACGAATAAACAATCAGTCATCATCATAATCAAAAGGGAAAGATTTAGAGTCCAGCATCCCGAAGTACACGAACAAAAAGAGTGATCGGAGAGGAGATGTGATGGGTTGTCTTAATCGCACACAAGATGAGAACGAGTGAAGGACAGAACTGAACACCGAGACCACCGTTCTAATGAGGAGCTGTGCTCCCGGGCATGCAGACGGGACACCCAGTGTCTGAAGAGAAGCTCCCGCAGGTAAACCACCATTTTGATAAGAAGACCACATGCAGAGAGAGAGAGACAGAGAGAGAAAGCATGCAAAAGAGAGAGGAAGAGAAGGAAGGGGAGGAAGATAGAGAGAGAAAGATGGAGAGTGAGAGCATGCAAGAGGGAGAGAGAAAGATAGAGAGAGGGAAATAGAGAGAGAGAGAGAGAGAGAGAGAGAGAGAGAGAGGGAGAGAGAGAGAGAGAGAGAGAGAGAGAGAGGGAGAGAGAGAGAGAGAGAGAGAGAGAGAGAGAGAGAGAGAGAGAGAGAGAGAGAGAGAGAGAGAGAAACAGAGAGTGAGAGAGAGAAATACACAGAGAGTGGGATTGAAACAGTGAGAGAGAAACAGAGAGAGAGAGAGAAAGATAGGGAGAGAGAAAAATAGAGAGAAAGAGAGAGAAAGATTGGAGATAGAGAAACAGAGAGGAGAGCACCAACAGCACAACATCCTTCCCCCCGACCGGGGACTAAGAGGACTGTGAGTTTAACAACAGGCCGTGGAACGGGAGGTGGCGGGTGAAGGAAGGTCAGAGGTCAGAGGTCAGAGCACCACCTCTAAGGTACTTACGGGATGAAACATTGATGCTCTGGATTTGCTGGCTGAACTGGTTGGAGACGGTGCAGTAGACGGTGAGGTTGGCGCTGGGCACCACGGTGATTTTCTGGGACACCTTCCCGTTGATGTAGGGGGTCTCTTCAAGCTGAATATCAGAAGAATAATTATTTTACCGTTAGCATTTGGTGAACTTTGAGCCTACTTGGTATGCTCATTTTGCATTGATTGCTGCTGTGTCGATTTACATCAACTTTATCTACTTATTTTATTTTTAGATCGATTTACATATGTATTGCTTTCCCCGAGACAATCTTCCTGACTTGGAACCAAACCCGTCCCTAGAGTAAAGGAGTGTGTGACGGTTTGCCGGCCCCTAGTGTCAAACCTTTAACGACCTGTCATAACTCAAACACTTAATCTAAACAAATTCTAAATCTAGATGTATCCAGGGAATCATCAACATGAAAAAGCACGTATAATCGCAGCTGTTGTAAACTGGGCCAACGACAAAGAATACATCGTTGTGCGCTACCAATTCACACCACTAGGGGTCAGTGTCGAGCCTGGCTGCGCCTGCCTGTGTTTAACAAAGAGAGAACGTGTGCTTCTGGGACAAAGAAGCTGTGGTCTCAAGGGGATCACCCTAGACACAATGACAAACTGCTAACACCCCTTTCTCAGCACTTCCAAACACAAGGTGGCTGCCTCCTAACAAGCCATCTGTAATTTAATGTCTTGTGTTGTTCTCTAGGTGCATGCTTTATGGAGGGCAGTGGTTTGGCATCGTTTCCTTTGTTTGCATGAGGGATGGAGGTATACACTTCAGGTGAACAGTGGATCCCGTCCCAGGCCCTCCCACCCACTGTTTAAGAGTTTAAAAGTGATTCAAATATGCAGTAGGTGTTTATCTTGGTGCTCGGTGTAGATTTACATACATCAATTCAGCAGAAAACTGATTTGTAAATAGCTCTGTGGAGACCGGTTTTGAGGAAAATCCTACCCCATCCACAGGCTTGGGCCACGCCCATGTGTGGTCTGCATATCATTTCAAACTAGCTTATTGTGCAGCTTTGTTACCCTACACACAATGAATCAAACCGGGGGATTTTTTGCCTCCTCACCCAGTGGCGCATTACAAACGGGAGTGAAAACACCATCACCACATGAGGAATGGTGCGCTCTCTTAATGACTAGAAAGTTTAATTAAAGGAAAAGTCTGAGGATCAAGGGGAAGGAGAGGCAGGCGCTAGAGGAGGGGGTGGGAGAACACGATGGTAACGTGTAGAACGAGGATCTCATTATAAAGACTTCAGGCGTCTCTCGCACTCCGACACATCGATCACCCATCACTTGATGAACACAATAGGAATTATAATATTTAAATAATAAACATATATTTATATATATTTTTGAAGGAGGGGACATTGTTAATGATATCCTGTTTCTTTCCGGCACTACATTAATCACAGACACTAAGCGATCTGCCACGCCCTTTTTTTTCCCCCACCCCAATTACAATTCACGCAACAAAAAAATAGGATATTTATGAGACACACTCCAGCGGTTACGGTTGAAAGGTACCAGAGCCTCGCAGAATAATGAATAATAGAACTTCAGCCTTTTCAACACTTTACTCGCATATACTACATAATCAGAGTAAATATTTCCAATTTTAGTGGAAAATGTGTTTTTCATGCGGCTTATGTAATACCCCATGATGAGGAGTCTGGGGTGTTGCATGTTTCATATCCCCCCCCCCCCTCAGTCAAACCCAAACCCCCGATAACAAACGAGGGCCTTCAGCCCAGCGCGCTCGGGCGGAAATGAACACGGACCTCCGAGTACATCTATAACACACAACACAGCCTTACAGTGAAGGATCATAAATAATAGAGGGGGACAGGGGGGGGGTGCTTACCCAGGTGCCGTTGACGCTCCAGGTGATGGTGGGCTTGGGGTAGCCCTCCGCCTCGCAGGTGAGGACCTTGTGCCGGCCGTCTTCTCCGAGGCGCTTGGTCAGTAGAGTGATGACGGGAGCGCCTGCGGCAGGAAGGAGCAACCGTCATCCAAACCGTCCACACGTCAGGATTTAATCATTGATTTTAACTTAAATACTCGCTATGTTGGCTTGCGTTGGCTTCTGTTAAATATTTAAAAACATAAGGTGAAATGGGAATACGATTTAGTTAGGGGGTGTTAGATGGTGCCCAGGTCGGACTATCAAAATGGACACGACCAAAAAGTTTTTATCTTATCTTATCTAAAGCTGGGGCGCTCCAGTTGTTCACCGGGTTGAGCGCGTACCATTAAAGCTTGGTTCTGATCGCAGAGACCCGGGTTTGATTCTTGCCGTGGTAATTTGCTGCGTGTCCTCCCCTCTATCTCCCATACCTTCCTGTCTATCTCAATCTATCATAAAAGCAAAAAAATGCAAGAAAAAATCGTAAAAAATAAAGAAATCTTATCCACGGTTCATTTGTATACCCTTGAAGTTATGGCTCGTGTGTTTGTTAGACGTCAGGCCACTTCCGGTCATGTGACCATAAGTAAAAGAAAGGGATACGAGTCGCGTGACAGAAGTTCTTACCTTCGACGACGAGCTGGAAGGAGACGACGCGGCGCAGTGGGCCCAGGGTCACCTGACCCTCGTAGACACCGGCGTCAGAGTACGTCAGGTTCTTGAAGGTGGGCACCTGGTCTGCCTTGAGGAGTCCGTTATCCTGGAGAGATACAGAGAACCACACGCAGGGGACGTCCGAGGAAGGGATTCAGTGAATAAAGTGAAACAGGTTGAAACCCAATGTGATGAGGCCCAGGGACAGGAAGTAGAAGCACGCAGAGAGGATGCCATTTAATAGAGAATTTAGATGTAATAGACTTTCATTAGCGACCTATGTTTTTTTCTTCATTTTATTTTATTGGTTGTATTTCAGTTTGTTTTGTTTAATGTATTTTTATATGTTGTATTTCTGTCTTTACCACTGCTGTAAACCCAATTTCCCTTACGGGACATAAAAAGTACTGAAATGAACTGAACTGAACTGAACCAAGCTTAAATGAACTGAACTGAACTGAACCGATGCCAGTGGAAGCAATTAAATAAAGAAAGTGAAATAGGTTGTAACCCAATGTGATGAGGAACAGGTGGTGAGTGTCTGTGCCCTTGGGGACCTTTGTACCTTGGTCCAGGACACCTTGTGGTCTCCGGAGGAGTCGACCTTCAGGGCCACCACCAGAGTGTCCCCCGCCTTCTTCACGACCTCCTCAGAGGGCGACAGGTCCACGTTCAGGTCTGGAGGAGAGAGAGGAAGTAGCGGTCAACCATGCGGCTCCAAAATTGCCGGAAATGAAGGAGAATTCCTTTAAAACCGCAAAGATAACATCGCCAGCTCTGCAGCTCCTTTACCAAGGAGCTTTGGTAGTTCACCGCTGAAAGCCAAACCCAGTGCTTATTTTTTTGTTTCCCACAAACTCAGTGTGCCTCCACGTATTTTTTAACACCCGCAATTCTTCAAGGCATGAAATGAAATCACACCTTAATCAAAACTGCCCACCATTTCACCAAGGCCTTCTCCCTTACATCATACTAGCCCAACGGTGTGCTGCTATGAAGCGGGCAGCAGTGTGTGATGCAGTAACTCACAGCTGACAGTCAGGTTGATAGAGGCCTCCAGCGAGGGCTTCTCCGCCAGAGAGCACTTGTACTCTCCGGTGGCGTCTCTGTTGATATTCGTCATGGTGTAACTGTCTGAGTCCACCACGTTCTTTACCTCCCCCTGCAAAGACATAATGGAATATATCCAGGCCATCAAAGATTGACCGATGATAATACTCAGACGGATTAGATTTATTAATGGCTTCGGCGCAATTAGGTTATGCTAAGATGCATTACCGGAAGGGGATGGGGAAGGGGACGGGGGGGTGGTAATGACCTGATTAATATCACGTGGATCGGTGACGTGGACGATTGATTGGCTGCTCACCTTGATGAAGAAGTTGAAAGTGGTGGGAGCTGGGTTGCCGTCGGCAACGCACCTGAGGGTGACGTTGTCCCCTTCCAGCAGGACCCCCTCGGAGAGCACCTTGAGGCTGACGTTCTCGGTGGGGTCTGATGGAGGAACACACACACACACATGCGCGCGCGCGGTGAGCAGGGGGGCGAGGGAGGACGGGAGAGGATGCGGGGGAGGAAGGGAGGGGCGGAGAAGGGAGGAGGGTGTGATAGAAGGAAGGTGAGATATAAGGTAAGAACCAAGACAAACAAAGGAAATGACATACAAGTGGGAACGGAGGAAAGTCGGGTAGGAAAAAAAAAAAACGAGAAGGAAAAGGAAGACACTGTGAAAGTCATTCTTTGTGATGAGCAGAATGAGCCCAGGGCGTAACGATTGTGGTGAAAAGCCTCTGTGGTCCAGAGAGTTTGTATGCCTTCATAGTATTCCTGCTGTATAGCATCATGGAGCCAAGGACACATTTGGGTAGCTGTCTCAGCCCCAGGCTCCGGTGGAAACGACATCAACGTTGAACTCCACAGATGAGACAAATGGTCCATATTTCCGCTCTGACTGTGCTTGACTCTCATCCTGTTCAAACAGGGTCTAGCAGCCAAGTGAATGAAGCGCTCCTAATGTATGCACTCCCCGTGCTCCATAATAAGCCAACAGCTGCAGTTCTTTGGAAAGGAAACCGAGTATAATCGACCTGCACTGCTAATCGCTTTGAAACCGTTAGATTCAATATAGACATAAATACAATGACGAGCACTTTCCATGACTGTATCCTGTCTCTTCCTTTCCTGTAGTTTTCACCCTCTGTCATTTCCTCGCTGTTTTCCTCCTCCTCATCGATGGTCGATGATGTTAACTGAACTCTACCGTTTTTGCAGGCTCACCTGAGCTTGTGCGTTGCACAACTGGACCCCCAGAACCTTGTTGATTAAAACTGGGAGCAACAACAGGGTCGAACCCAGACCTGGCTGCACGGACAGCGCCCTCCTTAATCAACTCAAAGAACATGCAAGCGAACGACAAATCCGCTCTTATTCGCAACGTGCGCCTTCACTTGTAAAAAGCAAGACACAACTATCCATAGAGCACCCAGAAGTCCTTGACATTCTGGATCCACTGAAAGGAGCAGGGGCCTTTTCAACAGTGGATAGAGAACTCTAAGTCTGGCCACGCTTTTGTGTGGGTTGGGTTGGCCGCAGGGAGCCATCTGAGACTGGGGGGGGGGGGGGGGGGGGGGCTGCTGCCTTACATGTGATGGTGAAGGTCACCGGAAGGGACACCCTGGGCTGACCCGCCAGGTCCAGCGTGCCGCAGGTGAAGCTGGCGTCTGCGTCTCCCTTCCCCGCTGAGTACCTCAGGGTGGAGGAGGTGGTGGAGAGCCCTGTGACGGCGTGCACCTGCACAGAGTCATCGATCACGATGCCTGGGAGGAGGGAGGGGGGGGGGGGGAACATTAAGCTTAACAAAGATGCAACAGCTTAACAAAGACGGAACCGATCAACGGGATAACGACCGTTCGCAGCGGAAGGAAAGTGCGCAGCCGAAAGAACAAAATAGTCGCTGGAACACCAACGATTAGTGTGCAAATGTGGAATATCTGGATCAATACAACCCCTGTGAATGCCGACATACCTTCGCCGTCATGGGACAGGGTCTTGTTGTTCTTGAACCAAGTGATATTGGCGGCTGGATTGGCGTCTATTGCGTTACATTGCCCTATCTAGACGAGAGAAAAGTACACACAAGAGAAAAAGAAACGGTTTTAAAATGGACATTTGAAAACGATTGAACTTTCAATATCCCATTTTGAAAAAGCCAACATGTTTGCCGTGGTACGTTTTCATATTGCGAATTTGCGAAATCTTTGAGTGCATCTATTGAATTTGCTAGTGCTGTTTTAGGCGACAGACCATGAAATGCATGCCCACAGCAATTCTAAAGCCCCTCTCCGTCAGATCTTCTGGATGTTTTAATTGCAGATGGTGTGTGGGGTCGCAGGGGGGGGGGGGGGATTCTTCTCACAAATTCATGAGAATCACTTCAAAGAACTCTTGGCTCCCGTGGAACCATCTAGAAAATGCCTCAAGGTACATGAGCCCCAGTCAAGGATTTCCCCAGACAGTTGACTGTGTAAAATAGTGTAGGCAGAAACACACGCACACCATCAGAACGTTACCTTAGCGAGTTTCCCGATCTCAAGTTCAGCCGCCTGTTCTAAGAGCTCCAGATTTGTGGGATCCTCTGCAATGCATCGAAAGAAGAAGAACTGTTATGAAACCAGTTTACCTTCACCGATTATGAGTCAGATTACAACAGCAAACACACAAATCCCCCAAACGCAGGATTCCCCCCCCCCCCCGTCAATGCATGACCCCTGTAATGGAGGCTTGCACTCACTGTGGACCACCACTTTGACGTGGCGCTCTAAGAGGCCTTGTAGGGTCACCAGCATGCAGATGAAGACCTTCTGGTCCTCCAGGGTCAGCGCCTCCAGGAACATGCTGCCGTTGTCCATCATGCTCACGCGACTGCTGTACCCATCCTTGGCCAGGACCTCGAAGGGCTTACCCTTCAGCTTCTTGATCATCATGCCCGACTCAGAGGGGTTCTGGAGGAAGACGCAGCAGCATAACAACGTCACGGCCACGCCCAGGAAGGATTGGACACTACACATTCTCACATTTAGGTGGTGCTGCTGATGCTTTTATCCAAAGTGGCTAACAACATTTTCTTCAAACATTCACACACCGACGGCGGGGTCGACCGCGCAGGGCGACAGGCAGCTCAATAGGAGCAGTTAGGGTGAGGCGTCTTACTCAGAGTCACTTCGACACTCAGATAGGTGGAGGGTTACCAGTCAACCCGCTCTACCTCCTGGGCTACTGCCGCAGTACAGCGTGGAGCAGCGAACCGGGTGCACACAACACTCCACAGGGAACCAACAGCTGGGTAATTGCGTGTCTCGGCCACATCGCACCGTCGAAGCGAGCCAAGGGATGAAATAATCAACTTACGAGTTTCCATTGGATGAACATGACGTCGTCTGGTGGGGGGGATCCGTTGTTGCAGGGCAGCTCGAGCGTCTCCCCGTAGGTCCCGATCACAGTCACCGTGCTGCTCACTGAGGAAGAGACGGAGAGGAAAATGCATTTATTTTTCAATTGCTTTTGGGGACCGTCTTTGGAACACTTGCAAATCTCTGCGCAAAATTCATTTTTTTTTTGTAATGAATAAGCAGAATGATGACTTTTTATTCAAACAGATGAGTGTCTTCTTGAAAACACAGCAAAATAACTTTTAGGGGACATCCTTCCCTGCTGCTATCGCAACTTGCTTCCCTTTTGAATCCTGTAGCGGCCTGAATTTAATTCGAAAACATTTCCATGGAGACTTACAGGCTTGAGAGAGGGAGATAGAGGTGGGAGGAGGAGGAGGAGGAGGAGGAGGAGGAGGAGGAGGAGGAAGGGCTGTGAGGGAGAAGGTTGGAGGCGGGGAGGTGGGGGGATTGTAGAGGGGGGGGGGGTATCTGAGAAGACACTCGGCAGTGAGTCGGCATGACACACTCGTTTCAAGGAGATGTCGGTGAGCAGTCACAGGGGTGGGGAGAGAAATGAAAGTTATGTGTTGTCATGAACAGAATTCATATGGCGTGCCTCTTCAACCGAGGTGTGATGGATTCGTCCTGAGAGGCAAACACTCAAGGGGGGGTCTGCGGTCCGAAAGAGTAGGAGGCAGTCCATTGGAAATGTATAAGATTGAAGGAGTGAAAAATTGAACTTCTATTTTGTTTGCTACAGGAGGAAAATACAGAATACTTCTTAGATGTTGTTGTCAACACATCCACCCAAGCCACGATTTCTTTGATTATAAATTTTAGACGCACAGTGCAACACCGCTTTGAGCAAAATGGATGAAATCCATCATAATTTATCATAACACTTGACACCTTAATGCCATACAATATCAATCTATATGTCACATTGAACAACATGGAGATTAATCAACACATTTTTCTAAGTAAAATGCCACATTGCCTGCCTTGTGTTTGAATGTGTTTGTCAGATATATATATAGACATAACACCATTCATTTATTCATCCCGATTTTGATCACAGATTTCATGTCATATGAGGCTGAACTGAAAACTTGATTGATTGCCTTTTTACAGTGTTATCTACTTTTAAATAACAGCAGCAATCTACCAAAGTGACAGGACGTATTTCCTTTATCATGCGTCCCACCGTTTGTAATCCCGGAAACAGTGGAAATGCTTTTACAGTGGCAACTGTTGTTCAGAGGGTCCTGGTGTGAAAATCACCACCCGTTCCACATGCACTTTAGGGATCGATTTACATGCATTGTGAAGACTGACAAGGCATAGTCTTAACACAATGGGACAGGAAATGACAACTGTTGTAGGACAGTGCATCTACTGCAGCACATCTTGTAGTAACCCCATTGAACCACACATTGCAGTATTCAACCATATACTGCAGTGTTCAATGTGTCTGGTTGCAGGAGCAATACAATGACTTATCTAACTAGCCGTGCTGAGCAAGAGCTGGCATCAATATTATGCCCGGAAACTGTTATCATGGCCAATCTAGATCTAGGTCTCCGGAATCCAGGAGGCAGAAAAACACATGTTTAATATTGATTTCCATCATCTGTCCTCCGCCCAGTGCGGTGCGTGTGGAAACCATAGCAATGTGAAGGCAGAATTGTATGAGCAACTGGTTGCCATTATGTCCGCAAGATAACACTCATTCACTTAAAGATCAGTGTCTCTGTGCTACCAAGTGCTCCTTATACACTGCAGCGACTCAAGTACGTTCAAACCTATTAGGGAGGGGGGGCAAAGGTTATCAAATTTACTTTACATAAAAGAGGGGCAACTTGGGATATAAATTCAAATGTGCCCGTTTTGAATATTCAAACCAGGCTGAGCCCGAGCCTCTCGGCGGGCCGGAGCGCTACGGAGTGAGGCTCCTCCTCCACAGATTAGGGCGGAGCACAATGAGGACCAATCACAATTGTTGAATGAGGCACCGACACAATGCCCCGCTCCCGGAGATAAAGTTAATCCTCCCACACAACAGTACGAGGTGACCGCTCACATACGTAGATAGAGTAGGCTACACAAAAGAACCAAAAAAAAAACATCATCATTCAGACTAAAATAGAACCCGTTTTTTTCCTGATGGGCAATGAGCGGCATTAGTCTGGAGGGTTGACCCAAAACGATCCTGAGCATTGATGCACGCAAACCGGTAGCAACCAGAGAACGAGCCAATCAAACCCCAGAGCCAGACAGAGAGGAGGCCCCGTATCGAGCAGGGGAGGAAGCTGTCTCGCCCGCGTGATACTGATTAACGTGGTTTGTTGCAGAGAGAGTAAGAGACAGGTAAGAGAGGGGAGACGGGGGCTGCTCACTGGTCGACCCACCAGGGAAATTATCTGTTCTCCTCCTCCATCAATCCCTCCCATTATTCAGAGCCCGGTTTATCTACCAGGTGACCTGCCACGCCCCCACCACCACCTCACAAAACCTCTCCTCTTCTCATTTTCGGGTTTCGAAAATTTCGTAAGTGAAAAAAGAATCGTAAGTGAAACAACATTGAAACTTATTGAGTTCCTCATGAGGAAATGAGGTTTGCGCAAGGAGTTGCTGACTGGAGGAGGGGAGGGAGGGCACGGGGGGGTAGGAAACAGATGTCCGCCGTCGGTTGAGATACGACAGCGTGATTCTCGATGGCATAGCCTGGACCGTCACCTCGGTCTGTGAACCAACAATGCCCACAAATGCAAATCCTACTTTACATATTGAAGTGCATGCAACCGCAGCTCAAAGCATGCATACTATTGTACCGCAGCCGATGCTCGGCCAGTCTCAATTTAAAAAGAAAAAACGTGAACTGCCCTACACATGAATGAGTGAACGAGTCGAGCGGGTTAGAGAATAAGAAGCGGCAGTACGTCAACTGTCTGTGTTCACTACGTGTGAGCCTTTCCTCTTTCCCCTCGCCTCTGGGGGGGAATCTCTGTCGCTGACTGAGAGGTTACTGACAGCGGACCTGCTCGAACCCTCCTCCCACAGGCCTCTTATGTGGGAGGGCTCCGCGACATTCGTCCAGCGCGTGGAAGACACTCCTTATTCTCCCCCAGCCCCTCTCTGCCCCCCCAGACCAGCCCCTCGCACTAATGCAGTCCCCGTCTGGGAGGGTATGGACGCAGGCTGGGACGTCCATTAGACCGATAATTTGTTTTAAATACAAGCCATCTAATCTTGATGCTGCAGTTCGGGGAAGCTCTTATGTCGCTCTGTTCTAGTCAGTCTAATGGGTGAATGTATTTACCTATGTCTCTTCTGTTCTGGGAAGGGAAAAGGGGGAATGAATCTCAATCGGATAAGGATTATTTTGCTGTGGCTGGGCAAAAGGTGCGCCTCCAAACCTAGGATGGCTGTCTGTGTTCCGTTTTCGCTTTGAGCTCGTATTACGGTCTAGCCTGTTACAACACGTTGAAAGGCTGTAGGGCCTTCCTGAGAAGTAGGTATGGATTGGAAACCAGCCCTAAAAACTCATCAGCGTCTTACACCACACAAATAAAGCAGAAGAATCAATTACATGACATGTCTTGGCCCGAACTTTGAAATTCTTTATGCGGTTTCAATTATCGCTCAAAATCTATAGATTTCCCAGGAATAAATCAATAGTTAATTGAAGCAACATTGAAAGTATACCCTAGATGAGTAGAAAGTTATACATTTTATTTAAATTGTTGAGTCCAGGTCTTTTTTATGAGCCTCATTTCCAGATTTAAAGTTATTTAGCTAAAACCAGCAAAATCAATGATGTCTTTGTCCAAAGTCTCACAACATAAGCGAGAACAAAGACACACAGAGAAAACAGGGGATAGAGAAACAAAGGCCTTCCTCCCTATCCCCACACAGAAATAACACAACCTGCGCACACTCCAGACCGAAGACACAAATCCATCAACACAAAAAAGTAGAAGACTGATAACATCTTAATACCCCACCCCCCACCCCGACCGGGGCAGCCTGTGTGTGTTCACCGACCACACCTGGAGCCACACACACAAGGTGGGTGGGGGATGGGAGATGGGGGATGGGGGGGGCTAGGGCAACTGGCAGCGCTACCACCTGCTCGGATTCTATTGTTGCCGGGGCGCTGAAACGCAGACTCCCAGTTTGCCAGTTTTTTCACAGCCGACCAGGCAGTTGCGCTAGTAACATCAGGGCAGAACGTCTCCTGCCTCGGGGTCGCCTTTCAGACTCGGTTCCCTTTCAGGAGAATGCGATGGCGGGGAAGACAGGAGATAATGACATGGCTCAGGTGGAGAAATAAAGGACAACCTTCTTTCCAAGTGTTCACGTTTAGCCTGCCGAAAAGATGTTGTGTTTTTTTCTTTTTTCTCGTGGAAGTGAATAGGCAAGCAAACAAAACCGTGTGGAGCCACTCAGAATGATAAAATGTGCCATTTTATCTCCCATGCCGAGCTCAAAGGAAGCCATCAGCGAGTAATGGGGGAAATCTGCAGAAGACTATGTAGTTTGTTTGCAGGTGATTCTTTTTTCTTTTTCTCAGTCCCTTTCCCCCAAGGACTCTTCTTCTGGCAAATCAAATTATGAAAAATGCATCTTCGCATTCCTAATGGACTTGGGCCGTGTTGGTGACGTTCGAGTCTCACAGCACGAGTAGAGCGATGAGTTCTACTCCACAGTAGAGGTCCACAGACATTTTTTGTTCAGCTATTTTGTAAAGACTCAATAGTCCGATGAAATCACAGAAGGCTCGCAGCAGACGAGAGGAAGAATGAATAGACTCACTTCAGGGGGAACTGCTTGAAAGTGGTCGATGACGCGCGGAAATAAAGGTTTTTAAACGGACGAATACACAATGGGTATTTAGTATTTAGTTGGGGTATGATTGAACATATTTCCAGACAAGGACTCTGAGAAAGTGTGTCATTCAGGTTCAGGAAAGAGGAGAGCGGAGGACATGGAAACAAAACAATAGACATTTTGATATTATGTAAGTCTCGGGCATTAGATCTTCATTACGCCACCAGGACAAGGAAGGAAATCATAAAAGCCTTATTATGAAGGAAACGGATAATCACTCTAAATGGAGCAAGCCGTACACTTTTGGTTTGAAATTGATCCTGTGGTATGATCATTAGTCTGTCAAATGGTATCCTCAACGCACACACTCAACCCTGTGAACCCCAAGCATACAAAAAAAAAATCTTTACCGCGTCATAAATTCAATCCATAGATAAGCTGCGAGGGGGGGGGGGGTAACAGAATGGCTTTTAAAACACCACCGGTCTTGTAGAGTGTGAGGGGAGGTAAGTGCACTCAGAAGAAATCCCCCCCATTATGTGGTGAATTATGTATTTGAGGGTGCTGGGGCCGGGGACCCCAGGAAGGGGAGAGTGGTGATGGGATTCCTACCGGGCCGACCGGACGGCTTCAAAGGAGAGCCCCCCGGTCCTATGCCCACTATAGGGTCACACACACACACACACACACACACACACACACACACACACACACACACACACACACACACACACACACATCCCTCGCACTGACAACCTGCCATTAAAGCTGCAGCATTAGGCCATTAGCAAAGAACAGCCACACCGCTTCCTACTGGTCCATTAACCGCAGCTAATCTAATTCAAAGGTCCTTGTTTTGCCGATGACTTCATTTGGCTCGGTTTCCAAGGGGCCACACCCAAATTAATGGGTTATGTAACTTGTGTATTAAAATGAAGTAGCTGTATTATTGGATTATATAGTAATATACATATTACACTTTTTGATGAAACTTAGTAAATCTAATAAATCGTCGCAACCTTTGAAATAAAGTTCACTGACACAGACTCACCATCAGCCTAACTTAGGCAATAGATCATTTACAATTTATTCATTCAGACTGACGTTGTTTTTCGAAACCTAGAGGCTTTTCAGAATACATAAAATGAAAGCAGCATTCGCATCATCAAAGCATCCTCAGTCCCCCCTCCCCCAACCCCCCTTCCGTAGGTACCACATTAAAGGGGACATCTATCGCTTGGCAAATAGGCCGTAAAATAACATGTCTCTCTGGCCTGGAGCGAAGCCAACTACATTACAGGAGCGAAAACAGGAAGTATTTCTTCCCTGCATGGCAGACTGACAAACACTTATATTTTTAATTGCATAATTTGCCCGTCAGGCATTCGAACGTGTAGCCGTGTAATAAGGGTACCGTCCAGAGACCCCACGTGGTCAAATTAGCGACAACAAAGTATAACACGCAGAATAAAATATAAAGGAGACAATCAGTAAATATGATAAGGGAAAGTACAGAAATGTTAACTTTAAATGTTAAAATATATTGGTGTTTGCTCTGCACCGGTGTGGACACACTCTACACCGGCGGTTGTGGAAGAACACCGTAAGGAACAGTGCGTATCTTTCCCTGCCTGATTCAGGGCCGGTGGGACCACAGCAGCAGAATCCCATTAATATCGACTAATTGTTTTTCCTTTTTTTAATTTTATTACGTGACGTGTTATTTAATAATAACTCATTAGCGCAAAGGAGCTGAACTACAAAATCTCCTGCTGAGTGTAAGTCAGGGGCGTTTGAATCCACGCAGGGTTCCTTCTCTTACTCTGTGACCACTGAGCTCCAACTTAGCCAAGATGTTTTTGAAGACTTGCAAATAAGGGGGTTTGAACATTGGGATGAGTTCGGATGAAATCTCTCGGCAGTGAAACACATTGGTGCTATTGTTCGTCCAAAAAAGGGAAAAATACGGTTAAGAATCGCCATTCAAAGCACCATGCTCATCACATTGGATGGTTATGAATCGCCTTCCAACGCATCGTGCACATCACACACATCCGTGCACAAGGACGTCTGCCGGCAGACACAGAGCCTATACAGTCAATGGATCCGACCATAGACTAACCCACACAACGCACAACTACGCACCCTGAACTCCCGTGGCGGGCCGGGGAGATGTTCGGTGCACATCACAAATAAAAGTATAAAAAACTTCTACTTTATCTCCTTGAATTCTGTTACGGCTTAAGCTAGGAACACTTCTCAATTTGACAAATATAATAACATAAATATGGATAATAACAGCCAAACGCTGTTTGTGACAGTGTGAATAAGCTCTGAGGCTGTGGCGGATCCAACAGCGCGCAACACTGTGACCGTTGCCAAAACAAACTTTAAGAAACCCACTAAAACACCGGCGATATCACCAGCCTACAGATCGGGTGGCTGAGCTACCTCTATCAAAGTCCCCGGGGCGTTCCTTATCCCTCACAAGTCCCCCTCTCAACCAGACACACACACACACACACACACACACACACACAAATTCCAAGAATGAAAGCAGCAGCCTTGTGCATTTGCATAAGTCCTGGAGGGGGCCAGCGTAGCATCAGTTGCTCCGACTGCACAGAGGTCAGCGGCCCCGCAGATCCCAATCAGCCCTGGTGACATAACACGGCTCTGTTTGGGCTAAGCCAAGCGGTGTCTCCCGAGCCGACAGGGAGTGAGCCAACACCCTGGCCCGGAGGTGAGGGGAGGGAGGGGAAGGAAGGGAGAGAGACATTAAGCTCCAACGTGCATCGCTTCTTCTGTGTGTGTGTGTGTGTGTGTGTATGTGTGTGTGTATGTGTGTGTACTCCAAATGCATCCACTTATTGATCTGAAAGAGGCTCATTACATGGTGCATGGGCTGGCACTAATATTTCCAAGAAACAAATGAATGATTAATGGTCCAGGGTTTACTTAGCGCGGGCTGAAGTTTTATTATTATTGCCGGAGCAAGAGGCAGAGACTAAGTTGACACGACATCAATAATGGATCTCAGTATAATTCCGTATTATCCTGGTATCCGAGGGACCCATATTTAATCAGGCAGGACTCTCTGTCATTGCTTAAGCAGACACCTCATCATACCCTCAACTTTGATACGTGATGCAGCCCAGCCCACTGGCTCACGTCGGTGGAGGCAGGGAAGAGTCCTGGCGCGCTACACCGCGGCCGTCATGACAACCCTGACCTTCGAACCCTGACATTCCTGCCCCACGCTGCCTGCTCCATTTCAATGAGCTCCCCCTCAGACTCTGGAGGGGGCATCTAGTCGATTCCTCCAACACAGGTCCCTGTCTCTGCTCATGACTCCTTCTCCCATGGCTGTCCCTGGAGGTATCCGAAGCCAAGACAAAACCAAAAAAGGATTGGACGACGATACACAGAATGAATGAGAGGCCAGCTTAATTCCTACAGATCAACATGTTCCCCCATACAGGCTGCTTTATGACAGGCTGGAGATTTGAATGTATGATTTTAAGAAAATGCCATCGGGAAATTATTTGAATGATGAATGGAGGTGGATTTATACAGAAGAGCAGCTCTGCTCTTTTCTGATAATTGCCAGTTTCTACTTTCCAAACCTTCCAAAATTGGATTTGGTTGCTATTGCTTTTGTTGCATTTCATAAAAAAAATTATTTAAAAGATTGGAAATTAATTCAATTCGATATTTAACCAAAAAAAGGTACATGAAACAAATCAGGGTTTTAATTGTGGTTTCCTCTTATTGCTTAGTTGCTACCATTCTTTAGTGAATAGCTTTTCCCTTTTCCGCTGTGATTGCCTCGGTTAAATGCATTTAGCCGGCAGTGCCGTCAAGGCCATCCGTCTTCCAATAATAACGTGACCCCCCCCTTGAACCCTTGAAGGCTATTCTGAAGCCCCTCTGAATAACATTTTCTATAAATGATGTCTCCTTCACAATAGGTAACCAGAGTAGAGAGAACATGTCCTCTCCACGTTCATATTATAAACGACATGCGAAAGAACAGTGCCCTTATTGGCTACAGCAACCCCATTACTCAGATGAAATCACTCAGGAGTTAATTTCATAATGTCCCGCTGCATGGATCACGTGGGCAGACTCCCTAAGATGACAATCATGGAAGATGTGCTTAACAGGGACATAGGACACGGCGGTCCGTCAGACCCCGTGAAGTACCCCCCCCCCCCCCCCCTCGGGGGTGCTCCCATTTACCAATAAAAGACTTGATCTTTAAAGAGCATGACTTCACTCTTGTACATGCAAGCTTTTACGGCTTTATAAAAAAAAAATTGGAGGGGAGGGGAGAGCAAAGGTCGCTGGTAAACCAGACCCGTTGGAGAGTTACAGTTGTGCACGTTCCCCCCGGAAACCTCGCTCCTTGCTGATAAGGAGGGCGATAGGGCAGAGCTGAGCATCGCGTCCAATTACTGGAAGACGGTGCACTTCACCTTCTGCGAGTGCTCGGGCTGCGGGGCGGGTGCACCCTCAGAGCTGTGAAGGGGCAACTTCACGGCCTAACTTCTCATGTCTAGTGGTGTAATGGCCGGCTCTCGGGCTCTCTGAATATAAATGAATGCAAAACAGTGTGGCCGGGGTGGCTGATGATGGCTGGGAGATACATCTCATTGCTGAGGAATACCCTCGCAGCGTTATTAAACGTGTGATGGGCTCCTTAACACGATGACCTGTTGGGAGGCGTTTCATCTGTCAGTGTAGCTTTCAAAGTAAAAACGGTGCACGGTATTGTGATAGCAGCATACAACTGCAGGTCACAAAGTCTTCGGTATACTCCCGAATTTGTTGGCACACACACAGAATCGCACAAACACAGATAAGCACGAGGCGGAGTAAAAACCCCTTAAAAAAGCGCCTCTGCCTTGAGATTCGGACCATGTATTGGATGTGAGCCCTTCGGTATTTATTGCATGCCCAGCTTGCGCACCAGCAGACATACGTTTGCCTGCCCGTCCCCTCGTGAAAAGGAGGCTCCCTTCTGAATGAGCGCTCCTGTCGGCTCCCAAGTTCAGCCGGAGCCGCATGTAATCATAGATAGCTCGGGGGCACCGTGGGGTGCTGCGGCATACCAGGGAGGGAGAAAGATGGGAGGCATCAGCGGAGCACAAAGCACCAGCTTTTAAAATGACCAGACTGTGGAAGCGAAGGTCAGCCGCGGACAAAAAGCCGTGCTGTCGAGTCCTCCGGGCGAAGAGCCCTACGACTACGCTTTCATGACAGGAACGAAGACGGAGAGAAAAACATGGGGGGGGGGGGAAAGCGAAAGCTAAAGAGAGTTTGAATGAATAGGCACCACTCAGTATCGGGAGGCTGTTTTAGAACCAACAGAAAGCAATTCAGAAATAAATAGAATGAAAACATTGCGTTTTACTCTCTGCCTTCCCAAAGCACCGACCCAATACTATCCCCTATTGTACAAAAGCCTCTTTCAGTCTCCCCTCGACCGGGAACAATTCGCCAAACATGTACGCTCCCTATTCCGTGATTTGCAGGTTTTCTGAGAGGGGCAGGAATTATGACTTTGCAGGGAGTGAACACTGGGGTGAACCCCCACCTCTGACCTCTCCTGGGGGTCAGGAGGGGGCTTCATGGAAGCAGGGCCCCAAAGGGGCCACAGTGTACTCCCAGTAATGGCTCCCATCGGCCCTAATGGAACATGATGACGGCTGTGTCTTTCCACCGACATTACAATGAGAATGGAAATAATAAAATCATTAATAAATCTCAAGCCCACAAAGATCCCCCCGTGGGACGGGGGCTTGACGACGGCACTGTGAGGCTCACCCTTCTCCTCCCTGGGGGGCTCTCTCTCTCTCTCTCGCTCTCTCTCTCTCAGAGCCATTAGATTATCAACCCAGATAACAAACAAGAGGCACTCAGAGAATTCATTAAAGACAATGGAGATGCGCCGGGGATTTTTTTTCCACTAAGATCCCGGGCCTTGTTAAAAATGGGTGTGGCCGCCCCGCTTTTCATATGGTAGGTGGTTGGGGGAACGCCCCCCCCTTCTCCCCCCCCCTCCTCCGGTGGCACACATGAGAACAGGCAGCACAGAGTCTGCGCCCTCGTGGAGGGGCGTGCCTCTGTGTGTGTGTGTGTGTGTGTGTGTGTGTGTGTGTGTGTGTGTGTGTGTGTGTGTGTGTGTGTGTGTGTGTGAGTGTATGTGAGTGTGAGTCTTTACCCTCGCGGAGGGGCGTATCTCTGTGTGTGCGTGTGTGTGTGTGTGTGTGTGTGTGTGTGTGTTTTGCTGTGTGCCTGTGTGTGTGTGTGTGTGTATGTGTGTGAGTCTTCACCCTCGCGGAGGGGCGTGTCTCTGTGTGTGCGTGTCTGTGTGCGTACGCGAGTGCGTGGGTGTGTGCCGTTCCATATTCATGACAAAGGGAGAGAGAGAGAGAGAGAGAGAGAGAGAGAGAGAGAGAGAGAGAGAGAGAGAGAGAGAGAGAGAGAGAGAGAGAGAGAGAGGGAGGGAGAGAGAGAGAGAGAGAGAGAGAGAGAGAGAGAGAGAGAGAGGGAGAGGGAGAGGGAGAGAGAGGGGAGCGGGAAAGGAGAAGTCACCATCACACATCCATTTGTTTTAAAAAAAGAGACTGCTTCACAAAACAGTCAGCGGGCGTCCACAGGAGTCCAGTGGGGGACAGCGGGGGACCGCATTAATGACAAAGGAGCGAAACAAACTCACTTTTTGTCTTAACACTAGGGCCCGGGTCTATTGGAGAATGCCGTCGCCCTTTCCCCAAAACCAGGGGTTACCTTCACGCATTACAATGGGGGAAGGGGGGAGCCCTGCACAATAGAAGTGGTGCTGCATGGAGCCCCAGTCACTTCTATCCTGATGTTAATTCTCCCTCTTCAGGGCTGAGACAATGCCACTCTCATTGCAGCCCTCCCCTGAATACAACTAAATAAAGAACTGCTTTCCTGTGGCACAGCACTGCTCCACGCTTCATTTCTCAACTGAAAAGGCGAACAGGGGATATTGTTTTACAACTGATAAATTATTAAAATAAATACCCCCTAATTATCCTTAAAATATTCAAGTGTGAACACTTGAAGCACAATAGTTATCGGTGCTTTTATGTGAGAGTGGATGGAGGGAGGATCGCAGCGGTACAATTAACAGTCTGTTACTGCTGTTTTACTGATGCCTAAGGAGAGTAAAACTGACACAAGAGGACAATGGACTTATACCATCATGGAGTCATGGTTGCTACTGCACTCGCTTTCAGAGCGCTTCCATGTTCTCCAGAGATGGAGTCCGTCATACCATTGCTTTTACTCAATGTGAGCCAGACCCCGAATTATACCTCTTTTATGTGTCACTCACAGGAAGTACAGCCACTTTGTGTGATGGCTATTATGATAGCTCTGCACTTCTGTCTGTGCTATTTAGGGCTGTCAAATGGTTCAAGTTGGATCATTCATTCTTGGTTTTGATTCGACACCGGTTCAATGGGTCTCTCCTCCTGACTCCTAAATTGAACATCTGGGCAGAACGTCTGGGTTACCGGGAGACAATAAGGAAGCACAAGAGCTCGCACAATCCCAGCCTGACAACCGACAGCTACCCACCTGTTCAGTCATCCATTTTACAACACAGAGGCACAAGACCATAAACTGCACAAGCCCAACCGCATGGTGCGTGAGCTGCAAAATGGGGAAAGATAATACCACTCCAGACATAATGTACTCAAACCGAAAAAACTGTTTACATCTGCGTGGATAGCAGTAAGTTGATAGTTTTTCGGATGGTGAGCTCAACCAACAGGTACTAAAATATTGTGCCACTTTGGAAAGTTTAAAGATTATAATAATAGCAGAAAAACTCTGTGAATCCTTATCGTGCGCCACAAAATATTGGATCTTTGGGATTGCTTTGTGTGTCCCCCATTCAAGTCCTCTGGAAAGCTTTGGATAATTATCCCCAAATTAACAAGCGCTGCAGCACCAGGCAATTAAACAAGAGGGCTGGTGGTGTTTGTATTCATGACCACATCCCGGCTGGACCTTAATAACGCTTCTCAATATGACAAAAAAAAAGTGGATCTAACTATTCGATAACAGACACAAAGGAATCCCCTCCTGGCAGGGGGATCACAGCCTCCCCAGGTGGAGATAATTCTCCATGCAAACAAGACCAGACACGCAGGGGCGCATAGATACACAATGGTGTGCGTCCGCGATGCAAACCAGAGACACAAAGCCAGCCCGCCTCACCAGGATGCCGCCATTACGCCGTCACATGTCAGGTTTCGACATAAACTAGTTATGGGTGAGCGGGAGGAAGGCGTAACTATCAGGTGAAATGTTCTGATTCTCCCCCACCTCCCCCCCCCCCCCCCCCCCCCCCCCAGTCTCTCTCTCTCTCCCCCCTCCCCTCTAAAGTTCCACACCCTACACACACACACACAGATGCGCACACACACACACACACACCACACACACACACACACACACACAGACACGCGCAAATGCACACACACACTCGATTAGTGCATTAGCAAAGTGAGAGACCCGCTGGCCGGACTGGTAATACCAGCTGGAACACTGAGGGCTGTCTATTCAGGCGGGAGGGGGGGTTGGCTGAGCGCGGGGAGGGGTTGGTGAGAGACAGCGAGGGGGGGAGGGGGAGAGAGGAGAGGAGAGGGAGGGGAGGCTGGGGTAGGAGGGAGAGGCTGTGTGAGTGCGGAGGAGGGGGTGGCGGCGGTGGACAGAGAGAGAGAGAGAGGGGGGAGGGATGGAGAGAGTGGAGAGGAAAAACCAGATGCATCTTTGCAGACTATTTGTTCTTCAAGCCTTTCAGGGCCGCTGTGTATTATCTGTGTGACTCAGGGTCGTGCCCCCCAGTACAAGAGGAGCCGGCCCCCCTCGCCCACTCCTGCCCCCCCCCCACCCCAACCCACAATGTATTGATATGGCTTGAATTGCTAACCCAATAAACTGTCCCAGCAAGACGTTCCCCAGGCCTGATAATTCAATAAGGAATAAAGGGCTGTAGCCTCCCATGTTCCCGTGTTAGACGGGCATGTGGGGGGATCATCAGGATGTTTTCTTGGTCAACGAAAGACATAAGCAGTAGACTTACGGTCTCCTATGATTAAAAAAAAGAAAGAAGACGTGCTACCATTTTTTTTGGTCGTGTGCAGAAACATCAACAACGGTATAGTGCGCACTAGTACACAACACAAGAGCCCGGGGTGGACAGGGTGAGTCACAGGGAGTCGGAAACGCTTTAAAACCATTACTCGTGTTCTCCATCTCGAAACAACCAGGCCCCCGAGCGGGAGTAGTGACAGGTGTGGCATGGTATTAATTTACGACAGCGGTGCCTGTCGTGGGGAAAGGTGTCAGACGGGGAGAGGGAAAACTAAAGTAGAGTGCTCCACCTTTCCGCCCCCTCTCTCTCTCCCTCTCTACCGGCCGCTATCTGCTTGAGTATAGCTTCTGCATCTAAAACGGCAGGGCAGCAATACGACAACTGGAATACCTACCTGTTGTTAGGGGCGATGCAGCCCACGTTTAAAAAAAAAACCTCTTCATTTTTACAAAATAAAACAATTTTGGTACATGTACATAAATAAATATCTAAAAATGTAATAATGTATTAATCGATATATAAATATATATTTAGATAAATATATCTCGCCATTATGCAAACCCCATTGTGTTTTCCACCACCACTGACTAATGTCCACCGAACGGCTGTGATATCACGTGGCGCCACTGGGCCGCCGCCTCCACCTTTAATTGTAGCTGGCAAAGTTTCCAGAATGGACCAAACGAGAAATAACAAAATATTACAAAAATCTAGTAGGAAACCGTTGCTCTTCTATAGCTTCCAATTAGCTAGAACCCAACGGCGCACTAAAGGGTAACCACATAGTCTGTATGGGGTAACACGTGTGAGTGCGAAATGGAGGGAAGGCAGTGCTATCTCTCACCCATCATGTTACTAACGGTGAGATGGCAGGAAATGGACAATAGGTGCTGCATCACATTCACACCCAACCAACATGTGTTTGGTTGAATGGTCAAGTCATGGGGATCTGTACGTATAGTGTGACTATCCAGATGCCCCAGCTGATTATAAGAGAAGTTTAAACAACACTTCAGCCTGGAGTTATTGAGGAGATCTATCCTAGCCTAGAGACCTGCTTTCTGATATCCCGGCGTGGCGATGACGCCCTCGTCTCTAGTTTGAATCGGCCCATAAGTTACAATGCGTGTGCTGTGTTATGCACCCCAAAAAAGTAACGGACACCAATGCACAACAGCCAATATGTAATTTAGGACGGATGTGCACCTCCACCACACTGAGTGAGCCCAGAACTTACCTTGATAGACGATCCCGAAGAGCAGGACAGCCACCGCGCCGGCAGACAACAAGTGCATCCTTGCAAGTATCGCAGACTCTTCACTGTGTGGTTAAACGTGCGGGTTTTCTGTTTAAACGCCTTCCACAATCAGCGCAGCTTTTAACTAGGTTTTCTTTTCTTTTTTTACTTCCAGGGAATCTCAGGGCTTTAGATGATCATCGAGGTATGCTGAGCCTTATTCTTCTCCCTGTGTAACGTGTAGTCACTGAAGTCCCTGGCAGCAGTAGTGCAGAACAGGTAACAGCGGAGCGGATGAGGAGGGCGGAGACCTCTGCCTGCAACTCCGCCTATGCTGCGTTCACACCAAAAAAATAAGGGGCCGCGCGCATCCGTACAAAGTCAATGCAAAGACGCGTACAGAGGCGATTTTTTTTCTCGCGCAAGCAAACACGCGACAATGCGAAAATATTCGCTTTTGGTTTGAACGCACTAAATCCAGACCCAGCCCCCTGCTGTAGAGAGCGCCACTTCTTGCACCATTAACGCCTGGCCCATAAACGACCCCGACGTCCAACTTCTTGAATCTTACGGGTCCTAAAGGCTATAAGCAAGCGACTCCTCGTTATTTTTAATGCCTTCATTTACATATTATTATTTTCCATCTCCATTCCACCATGCGCCTACACAGACGTTTCTGGTTGTCCAACTCCCTCCTATCTTCCATCACTTAAATCAGTCTTGTGTTGGCGACGCTGAGCACCACGTCGTGAATCCTAGCCGCCCTCAGATGTTACAGAGGCAGAGAGCTTATGTCATATAAAGTTCACACCATGAGGGGAATTCCATTCCCGTTGGGAAGACTTTTATCTCTGTTCAGTGCGTGGTTGTCCCCGCGTGACACAGTGTGTGTGTGTGTGTGTGTGTGTGTGTGTGTGTGTGTGTGTGTGTGTGTGTGTGTGTGTGTGTGTGTGTGTGTGTGTGTGTGTGTGCGTGCCTGCCACAGTGTGTGTTCGTGCCTGCCACAGTGTGTGTTCGTGTGTGTGTGTGTGCCACAGTGTATGTCTGTGTGTGTGAGTGTGGTGAGTGCCTCTGTGTGTACATTAGTGTGTTTTATATGTGTGTTGGGACTGGATTTTGTGCCAAAGAGTAAAAAAGTGTGAGTGTTCAGACTGAACGATGACCATGCCTTGACCCCAAATAGAGCAGTCGCGATGAGATGAGAGTGGCTGGACAACTGCACATGGATGTTAGGGGCTGTTTATATCATAACACTTACAAACAACACGGCGCATGCAATGCACTTGGTCTCGGATGGAAACACAAATGCATCTGAAAGCCCCGGCCGGTTGAGACAATGCATTTATGGAGAGAGGGAGAGAGGATTTTCAGGTCTGGGAAGGGAGATACCACGGTGAATAATGAATTACAATACATCACATCATATCGGTGACAACGCAACAGTCTCCAGTGTCTTTCATTTGATGAAAGAAGGACTGTTCCTCTTTTGACAACAGTTCCTGCTGGCAGGACGGATGCAAAGAGCGTTTCATGCGTTTGGGGGAAGAAAGAGTACGCATGGCATTCATGCAGCAAACTGACAGATATGTGAACTGTTTGTTTTATCGTTCTCTCTATTGGGCCTGCTGCATACTTATGTATCCTTGCTTTAATGTAGGAAGGCATGGATATCTTAAAACGATAATGCTGAAAGACGACTTATTGTACAACACTGTTTCCGTTCTCGTTAAGTTATTAATGCGTAGAATCACACCGAATCGTTAGCCTAACTACACTAAACATGTATACAAGAGTATAAAAGCGTCTGCTAAATGCACTAAAAATGTAACTGTATTGCCAAAGTTAACCCTCTGGTAGCTAATATATAACACACTATAACTACATCACCCCGCATGTAAAAGCTGAGCCTGCCACATTGGATTCAGGGCCATGTATGTACCTTCAAGTGATGTAGCAAACTCAAAAACGATGCAATGGTGTGAATCCCCCCCCCCCCCCCCGCACTTCCACCCACGCAGAACCCAAACAGAACCACTGGGCCGTCCCAACGCCCCTCCCGCGGTCTGGGGGATGATTTATGAGTGGTCAACAGAATGGGTTTTAGAGCGGAGCGGCCCGCACTAAATGACCCTGACATTTTTAGCGTGCGGGGAGGAAGGCAAGGAGTCCCTTAATGGGCCCGTCCTGCCCCGGCTGGCAGGCCGTGGCGCGCTGACGATCAATGATTGCTTCATTAGTTAATCAGTTTGGCTGTTGGAGCGCCTTGTTAGTCGATGCTAAGTTACCCCGTTAGCCTGTGTCTCTGGGGGCGGGGGACAGAATCGATCAGAGGACTTTGGAGTTTAATTTCTTTGACCACATCCCGGCTGGACCTTAAAATACTTGGAAAGCAGCTTGAATTATTTTCGAGCTTTTTTTACATATAGAAAAGAGATGTCTCTAACGACATTAAACCTTTCTTTGATGACCGGAACGGATCCAGGGAAATGGGAGGGAATCATTTGTATGTCGACGAGTGTAAAGTAATTGCATTGATTCCAAATGCCATTTGTATTATGTCTTTGAACCACAAGCTATTAGAAAACATGAAAACTGATGAACCTAGGCTCATGAATCATTTATCCCAATAGGTGGCCTTTCTGTTTTTAAATGATCAGGAATGCTCCCCGGCAGGTCAGCTGCATAGTGAAATCTGATCTGATACCTGTATCTAATCTCAGACAAACTAAAATGTGCTTTTAAAAGACCAGAACATCCATGATAAGCATGTGTATCTTTGGTAGCTATTCAAGGTGCCTTACTGTTATTCGAACCTACTTCAGTACACGTTCTCCTCTAAACTAATGCCCACTTCACAACTTAATGTACTAATACTAATTTGGGTAATAATTTGGTGTTTAAAAATGTTGCTTAATGCAGTGATGCCAGACCTATTACCTTGAACATTCTTCCGTTCTGAATGTATGCTTGAGCTAACGTTATACGTAAATGCTTAAAATACTTAACCTTTTATAATATGCTGTAAAGATGTCAGAGGATATGTCACGACGTTACAACATGACAGCTCACATTACATGCCTTAGTCAAACCTGTATTGTGGGGCTATGACATGTTAATTAATGAGGCCCGTTAACAAGGTCATATTTCTCTCATGAATAAATGAAAAAATGCTCTGTTTTGTTGCTCTTTGAGAGGCCTTATGGGAAACGGAAACTGAGAATATTAGGACGTTAGGGTGTTAGGATAGACTGCTTCATCGTTAAAACATATGTTGCAGTGTCCGACAGAAAGGGACAATGTTGGGCTGAATGTTATAATATTGGACAGAATTTTATGTGTTATGTGTTACAATGTGTTACAATATAAGCCGTACATTTTGGTCAAGCCATGCCCCCATTCGTAAGGCTGGATGTTAGACTGGTTGTGAGTTTGTAACTGTGTATGTTGTGTTTTTTCCCCTGTGGTTACCTAGATGCTGCATATGCATCAACGGATTTCCATTGCAGGGAGAGAAGGCAGAGAAATTATTCATGAAGACATAGGCCAATGTGCTACAATGCAGACAGCTGTTGGCTGTCTGCATGTTTTTATGATTCTCTCAAGCCTGAAATGATCTGTTGATTTGTCAGCTAATCGGCCAGTGCCTGTGGTATCAACACTACTGGATGCCTTCTGCGGTGTGCTTGGAAATCCACCTTGGAAATCAACTGAACAGCAGATTTGGTTTCTTCAGTCAGCACTTTTATTTAAAAAATGATATTATTTCAATTGATTTTGTTATCCAACGTATTCCAGTTGCGTCGTCTGAATTCAAAGGCTATGTTCGATAGTTTTTTCTCTATGTGCCAGTGGTTGAATACTCCGTTTGTCAACGGTTCGCTCTGGTGAAGCACGGTCAGATTATATTACCCTCTTGATCTTGATAGAGAGAGGGAGAGAGAGAGAGAGAGATGGAGAGAGAGAGAGAGAGAGAGAGAGAGAGAGAGAGAGAGAGAGAGAGAGAGAGAGAGAGAGAGAGAGAGAGAGAGAGAGAGAGAGAGAGAGAGAAAGAGAGAGAGAGAGAGAGAGAGAGAGAGAGAGAGAGAGAGAGAGAGAGAGAGGGAGAGAGAGAGAGAGAGAGAGAGAGAGAGAGAGAGAGAGAGAGATAACCATCAGGAGCATAAACAATGTCTCCATGTATTTGAGGGTTAAAAGGTCATGTTTAGAAGATCAGACCAATCATGACCTGACGTTCGGGACCTCTGCGTAAAATATGTGAAGATGATAATCTGATGATGATAAAATGACTAAATCAACATGTTATTTAGGAAAAACAATAAGACCAACCCCATGGTGACCATTTGCCTGAAACGAATAACAGGGACGTTTGTAGTTTGGCTGTCTACATTCAAACCAAATATCTGATGATAATATTTCTGAAATTAAACAAAAGGGGACCTATTTACATTCAGCCTATTATCATGGTGAATCCAGCACTGTGGTTAAAGATTAGGGCCAAAGCTTTACTACGGTGTGTTTTAAGCTCTGTAGGCTCCGCAAAGAGCAAACAGGTCTAGATTGTATTTGTAGCCTATTGTTTGCCTGGCCCAGCCCTAACATTGCCCTTACTCGTATTCATGTAGCATTTCGGTTTCTGTGATGCGTATGCTGAAGTGAAAGCTGAGATGGAATCTAGTGGAGGAACAGGTTTCCAGATACGCAGGATAAATCCAACCACAGCATCAATAACAACAACAGCAACACCAACCACAACAACTTGACCGCACAATGGCAGGGTAAACAATTCAAACAATTATATCCTGACATCATATACCTCAATATATATCATACTTTAACATTATATTTTTTTGAGCTCATGAATGCTACGATGAACACACTTGTCAGACAGCTGGCAAGTGCGGTTTGTCACTTTTGCATGATCCAACTGAATCCCCAAGGCTCAAATGACAGTCTGTGCTTTGTCCCGTCCCTCTAATTATGCATTTTAATTGTGCATGACGTCATATTGCGATAAGGAGGAATTGCTTTGAATGTAATTTCACACAGTCTTCAAGGAAACATACGCCCACGCTGCAAGTTTAAACAAGCCAAAGAAACATTTGTAAGAGTGACAAAGTTACAATGGCATTTTAACGGCAACATAAACAACAGAAGTTCAAACCAGTAGTTAAGATTCTGTGTCCTCAGCGTTTCACATCCGGCTCCTAAGTGATGTCCTTGCTTGTTCCCCCATTAGGAACATTTAAGATTGTATGACGGTTAACCGAAACAGGTCTTGACGGTAAAATATCCTTTCACCACCACAAAACTTAACACTCCAGTCAGGTTGTGTTTGGGGCTTTGTTGAGATTGAATCAATAAAACACAGTGATAATCTTTCCTCTCATCAACTACAGGCTGCGACTCTGAGTCACAAAATATATTCAAATCGTATTCTCTCTACTGGGTACGATGGTGTGGTTTTTTTGGCCCACGTATGCTTGTCGTTTATTTTCTTACAATTACAGTTGAAGAGTTTCCAAACACGAGAGCTTTGATGAATGCTGTTGTTCTTGAGAAGCATATTCCAAGTGTTTCTAAGCAGCATATTCCTAGTGGCCTATAAATAGTTTGTGGTTTCCTGTATTTTGAATTTCTCGAAACAGATGCGGTGTCTGAATGCCAATGAGATCCGATTTTTTCGACAGCAGAGCCAGATGCTGGGCCATTTAGCCTGCTTTTCACCTACTAATGCGACCTGTGAGGTGGAAATTATATTGTATTATGGAAAAACGGGATAACTTGATCCAAGTGGGCCGTGATCAAACAGAAATTGCCACGTGTGCAAAACAAATCTTTTGCAATGTATTTTTTCTGGCCGCCAGCTGACTTCAGAATGCAGAATAAGGATTCCTTCGCCCAATTGCTGTGCGTAACCATGGACATAAACACAGATAACCAGTATTATTCAAGATAAAAAGGAAATGGCTCTATTATTGTTAGAATGTTTCGTTGATATCTGCAGTTATGGAATGCATGATCATTAGGGGGTTCCACCAAACCTTGATAAGGGCTCCACCATTCTTGCCTCTCATTGACCCACCTGCACCCATAACCACTTGTTTTACCTCCAAACACAGACAAACCCGCTGCACCGATGCTGCGGACAGAGACCGGGGCATGTTTGATGGGAGATAACAGTGGAGATAAGGACCTTGCCCTCTGTCAACAGTTCATCACACAGATCTGATCTGACCCAATTACACCCGGAGCCAGCCGACCCAACAGGGCAGATTGGGCGAGGCTGTATGGGATGTGTTGCACTAAACCCTTCCCGGGGTCTATAGGTCCGGGGGGGGGGGGGTTTGTTTACAGGTACAACCAGCAGCCAGGGAGTTTCTATGTAAAGGGGGACTGGGAAGGGCAAGGCTCCAGCCAGGCTGCCATTGTGTGTACAACGGCCCCTGGGCTTCTGAATAACAACACGGTGACCATAGCTTCCAGGGCCCACCAGCGGGCGGCAGAGAAAGGAAAGGGAGCAACGCCCCCTTTTACACCACACCTCCAAACAAGTTTGCATTAACATAGCAGTAAATGCTGTTTTCAGGCAAATGTCCCCTGGTAGCCCCATGCTGTGCCCATGACAATGTGAGCTCGCAGTATAACCCAGATGGCGCTCGGAGTGGTTGAAATATGACACTTGGGTTTGAATTTTAATGATCCAATCGGAAAGGCCACAGAGTTGTCTCTCCGGTCCTATTGTGGATTGTGTATATGTTGTATATATTACGCATGTTTTGTACACATTCTCCCTGCTGAATATCATGTTAGTCAAGCTATTCCCTGCTGCACTAGGGTCCCTATCCTGTTTGAGTAATGTGCGCGAATATCGCATTGACCTAGAAAGAAAAAAGGTACCTCTATATACAGACACTTAATTATCGTGTAACCAAAAACACTCATTAATCATTATTAGATCATATCGTTATATTCTGGTGATGGTATTATCATATGTGGTCCTATTTAGTTGAAAAACAGTTTTATTCACCGGGGGAAAAAACTGTCTTTGATAGGATTATTCTAATTTGGAAATCTATCGAGGGCAGCTAAAATAAATTAATGCTGGTAGCATTATAGCTCCTTAGTAACCGACGTTGAGTGAGAACAGAACCAACTGCCGGAGCCATTTATAGAGTGATGCAGCTCCTGTCGACGGAGGAGTCCCTGTATACCAGTGTTATCATGACAACAACTCATCTCAGCCTCAACTCATTATTCCTCTGCTTGTGAATTCACTTCTCATATAGGGATAATGGAAATGTAATATTCACCCGTCTCCTGTCCGAGTGCAATCCCGAGGCTTTCTGGTGGTTTTTTTATGGTTTTTGTTATTGTATACGGGGCCCTATATGGAAGAGTGTAGGCGGATTATAGAACAGGCCAACAATTTAATGACAGAGCAGTTACTGTCAAATTCGTTCACAAGGCATTTGTAGCTTTGTTTGAGTTTTGCATTGAATGCCGGATTAAGGAAACTGTCCTACTTTTGCTTTCTTTCCACATTATGTTCCTTCTGTGTCACATCAAACTCTTATAGCGTTTCATATATATATATATATATATATATATATATATATATATATATACCAGTTGTGTAACCAGGGTGGTTTAATCTAATTACCCAGAAAGTCTCTGCTGCTTCTTCTTGAGGGACAAGGTACGTAAGAGTGAAAAGACTAATTTCATATCCCAGTAGTGCGTATGAAAGGACTTCTCCATCAGACACTGCGTTTCATTCATCCTCTATATTAAGAAGAATCAAACTGTGTTTTTCATCATCGTCACTGACATTGAGTGTTTATAAATAAGCCTTCTCTGATTTAATTCACTGTCAAAGGTGAGCAGTACAGATTTTTAACACAGGGCCTGTCACGTTAAATCTGGTTAGCTTTTAATAAAACCCAGTCAGGCATTTATTTGCACTTCAAAAGAAACCTTATATTCTGTCCCAAATCTACACGCATTATATATGAAGGGTTCAACATCGTACAAGCAGTGGTCTAGTTTAAAAGTGTTCTGCGGCCAGAGTCTAATTGTCCTCCCTACCTACCTCAATGCAGGCGAGAAAGGGAGGGGGAGAGTTGACTTCGGTATGGATTCGGAGCTCCAGAATCAATTTAAATGGACATCACAGGCCACTCCGCACAGAGCCACCGACTGTGCTGAGCCTCAGCAGGACCACACAAGGCACTAAGGTGCATTCTGGTCATAGTAACATGAGATTATCTAGCCGACTACGCTAAATAACCCCTCATTTTTAAACAGCAAGGGAAGATTTGAAAGACATAACATTGTAGTCTAGAAAAATGTGCATGCGTAGACTGTATGGTAAAGAATCTGCATATAAATCAACCTAAATTGAGATGTTTACATTCATAGAACTCTTCCATGCTAATGTTTAAAAGTGCTGGCACGCCTGTTCATGGTTCTGAGATTTATTTATTTATTCATTGGGTTATCTCCATGTCATGGAGAGGAACTCTAAATCCCCCGGTATTGAACGGGACTGTCATTCCCAATATCAATTAGACGGCCTCTTTAGATGTCTCTTCCTCCGTCTAACCTTTCCTCCGCTCCACAAAGTCACTTTTCATTTTTCAACTTCCTTCCGCCGTGCCAAGTGGCACAGGAACAACAACTCATTAATCTAACCCAGTGTGTGGACAACATAATGGAAGCTCTCCGTTGGGGCTGATGCCTAATGGTGGAGCCGCGACTCGGGGTCTGACATACAGCCAGACTCCTCCATGTTCTGTTAGAATGCATAACCTCATTGCAGTGTATTATATGAGTCCGATGAATCATTACTATTCTTTTATTTAGCAGGGAGAGCGTTGGATCGAAGAGACATGGATCAAAAGAGAGTTTGCTCACAAAGGCCTTCAAGTAGACTGTGGACCGTGGGGATCGAACCCTCAACCTTTTAGCTGTAGTTCTCTGGAAAGCTGTGGTAATCCCTTCCAGGGATGTGCATTACGTAACGGCACTCTCTCTTTCTAGCTATCTATCTATCTCCCTTTCATTCACTCTATCAACATACTTATCTATCCATCTATTTATTTTTCTATATCTATCTCTATATATGTACATACCTACCTATCTACCAATCTATCAATCTATAAATGCATCCATCCATCCATCCATCCATCCATCCATCCATCCATCCATCCATCCATCCATCCATCCATCCATCCATCCATCCATCCATCCATCCACCGACCGACCGACCGACCGACCGACCGACCGACCGACCGACCGACCGACCGACCGACCGACCGACCGACCGACCTACCTACCTACCTACCTACCTACCTACCTACCTACCTACCTACCTACCTACCTACCTACCTACCTACCTACCTACCTATCTATCTATCTATCTATCTATCTATCTATCTATCTATCTATCTATCTATCTATCTATCTATCTATCTATCTATCTATCTATCTTTTTCTCTATCTCTCCATTTATGTATGCATGTATGTATGTATGTATGTATGTGTGTGTGTGTGTGTGTGTGTGCGTGCGTGCGTGCGTGCGTGCGTGCGTGCGTGCGTGCGTGCGTGCGTGCGTGCGTGCGTGCGTGCGTGCGTGCGTGCATGCATGTATGCATGTATGTATGTATGTATGTATGTATGTATGTATGTATGTGTGTGTGTATGTATGTATGTATGTGTGTATGTATGTATGTGTGTATGTATGTATGTATTTAGCAGTGTGCGAAATACCCGTCAATATTCGGGGGGGTCCCATCCCCTGATTGTTGCGGAATACCGATCTAAATGATCTCAATATGCAGTGGACCTATAACATTACAATATTTCATCGATGCAAGCAATCAGTCTATAGCCTACATGACAACACACACACTCACACAACAATTGTCGATAATCCAATATGCTATAGTAGCCTATTCGTAAAGCAACACTTCAGCCAATGCAGCCTCCTATGTCAGTGCTGACATAGGAGGCTGCATTGGCTGAGTTAGCTGGCTGAGTTGTTTGGATGCACGATGTTTTATAACAAGCATAGGGTAAGTTGTGCATTACAATGCAAACACAACAATAATTGGCACCAATATGGCGCACTCAGAAGAGCAAGACCGGCAATCACTGCACTTGCGAATGAAAGCCTGCAGTATAGAGCCCGACCGATATATCGGCGGGCCGATATTAGCCATTTTCCAAACTATCAGTATGGGCTGATAAAAAAAGATCTGCTGATGTTTTTTTTGGGGGGGTTATTGTGTTTTCGTTCAAAGGACTTTGAGATTCATATCTTAAGTTTGTATTTATTCATTTTATTTATCTGAACTTTTATAAATATCGATTTCGACTTTTCTGTTGTGACAATAAAACAATAAAATAAAGTTCATTTTTAAAATGCATTACCTTATTATTTTAGTGAGGACTCATAAATAACTACAAATAACCAATGTTAGGGAAATCTGTTTAAGTTTTGTAACGCATTTCTGGAATTTATTTTTTAAATATATATCGGCCGATATACCGGAATATCTGATTTTTAAGACACCAAATATTCGTATTGGTATCGGCCTTAAAAATCCTTTATCGGTCGGGCTCTACTGCAGTATGACCGATCGTGTGACATTATTTTTTACCATGCATTTACAGCAAATACGATCAGACAGATACATCATTGAACACATACGCAAAGCACATTCGTCCAACCACGGCGGATGCAGACAACATTTCACGCAACAAGCCAAACATCACCACGGCAGGTGCGCTCTCTCTCTCTCACGCTCTCTCTCTCTCGCTCTTGCACATAGCCTACGTAAACAATTAGGCCTACAACTCCAACTTGCAAGACTAGCTGCTTCACTAAGACCACAACCAACCACAACGCCTTCATAACCAACCATGCAGTATGCCGAGCCAGAAAGGACATGCACGCACACAGTCGGACCTTAACCAACTACAACGCCTTCATAACCATGTGGTATGCCGAAGCCGGAAAGGACATGCATGCACACAGTCGCGCACACTCATCTTGTGCACAGCGCACCCTATGTCCCAGTTCTATCATCACAATTCAGTCACTGTGCAAAGATGTAAAAGATAGCCTCTTACCTTTTAGAATAGACCCAAAGTGTGTGAGTGAAACACTCTGGTTTAGCTTTCCCTTGCTAGCCGTTTTTAGTATGACTTTTCAACATCACGTCTTTCAGGACTGGCTGGCTCCGCATGGCAAAAAGTAACATATTTGTGAATAAATGTTTTGAATTCTGAATACTGGACATGGTGAGCTTAAAAACATTTAAGTGCCCATAAGTGACAATAAAATATATAGACTATATATATATATATATATATATATATTTTTTTTTTAATTTGAGACTCCCCTCAAATGTTGCTTTTGAGGCTTTCAGGGGGTCTCATTGGTAAATCGGGGGGGTCGAGCCCCCCCGGACCCCCCCGTATGACGCATACTGTATGTATGTATGTATGTATGTATGTATGTATGTATGTATGTATGTATGTATGTATGTATGTATGTATGTATGTATGTATCTCTCTCTGTCTCTCTCTCTCTGTCTCTCTCTCTCTCTCTCTCTCTCTCTCTCTCTCTCTCTCTCTCTCTCTCTCTCTCTCTCTCTCTCTCTCTCTCTCTCTCTCTCTGTCTCTCTCTCTTTCTATGTATCTATACTTGCAGCCGTCTGTCTGTCAGATCCTATAATGTAATCCAACCCACTCGTCCTAAACCACTGGGGTACATTTCCAGAGGCGTCTGATCCCGTTGAACGTGACTGTGTCTTCCCAACACAGGCCACATTCAATACCGGAAGGTCAAGGGTCATCCCCTGGGCCCTTCCACCAGCCCTGGGGCCCTTCTGGGGTTCCCACCCTCTCCCTTTCAAAGACACTACGCCGCAGATCGCCCGGCAACAAAGATGTGTTTGTGTGTCCGTCCCTCGTGTTCCCCATGACGATGTAACCCAATCCCAATTACTGTAACACCGATTCGCTCCTGTATTCCCTCAATGCCCCACAAGTTCAGTGTGGCCCAGACCGAGTCACACTCAGCCAAACACAGAGACAGCACGTTTCAATAGGGGCGGCAGGTGGCTCAGGAGCTGGAGTGGGTTGGCTTGGGACCGGAGAGTTGCTGGTTCGCTCCTCCTAATTGAGTGTTGAGGTGTCCCTGAGCAAGAAGCCTCATCCGTACTGCTCCTGACGAGCTGGCTGTAGCCCTGCATGGTTGACACCGCTGTGGCATTATGAATGGGTGAATCTGAGGCAATATTGTAAAGCACTTTGAGTGGCCACTGGTTAGAAAAGCGCGATATAAACGCAGTCCGTTTACCAATTACAATTCAATAGTCACGCGTTCAGACGTTCCAATAGTCACACGTTTTGATGTTTCTAGTGTCAAACGCTATGATGTTTCAACAATGGTCAGACGTTTTGATGTTTCAATTGTCACACATTCTAACACACTGACGGTTCAACAGTCACTCGTTCTGACATTTCAACAGTCACACGTTTTGACGTTTCAATAGTCACTCATTCTGGCGTTTCAATGGTCACACGTTCTGACGTTCCAATAGTCACACATTCTAACGCCTCAATAGTCACACGTTCTGACATTTCAATAGTCCTACGTTTTGACGTTTAAACAGTCACACATTCTAACACTTCAATAGTCACACGTTGTGATGTCACACGTTGTGATGTCACACGTTGTGATGTCACACGCGACCTACGTGGATTCAGAATCATGTGGTCATTAAGGAGGCGGGTTGCAAGGTTAGGCCGCCTGCTCAGTGAGGCCTATCCCCCGATTTGGGCTGAGGACATTGTGGGATCGAGACCACAGCCCTCCGGCTTGGAGGAGTGGATCGACTCATCCACCAGACTAGACTATCAGGCCCACAGAGGATTCAGAGGCTCCTTCAGGGATCCGGCTCTCTCTCACCCAGCCTCTGCCTCTGTCTTTGGGTCGGTTCCCAGACAGAGAGACATCCACCGGAGAGTTTACTAATTGGTCCTCAATTCATTTTTTTCCACTGCCAGTCGTGGATTAGATGACCTATTTGAATTCATAATTTCAAAGATTGCACCTTCTTCCCATCACTAAGTCATGTATATTTGATGTACTTATAAAACCCAGAGTGTTTATTTCTTTATTTCCTCGACGGGTGTGGAATTTAGAGAGCTTTGGTTCAATCTCCAACAGAGGGACCAATTAAAGGTCTCTCGTTTGGTTCAGGAGAGCAGGGTTGTAGGAATAAGTAAGCAAGGATGTCATGCAAAGGTTTCATTACAGAGTGTATAGGGGTCATTGGATGGGGGTCTTACGCACTGTGAATAACAGCAGAAGCCATGAGGTATTTGGTAAGGGTTTCCAAATAATTAGTCTTCTTGATCCGCGGGGGTATTAAAATATTGAAAATAGAGAGTATATTTGCCCATTGCCTAGTGCGGTAACACGACTGCAGCTAAGACGGCAGTTCATTACATGCAGATCAACACTTGGTTTGCTGAGGGGTGTGAAGGGGTGTGTGTGATGAAGAATGGATCAGGGTCACATCTTGTCCACTCATGGGGGTAATCTAAGCCCTCTCTCTCTCTCTCTCTCTCTCTCTCTCTCTCTCTCTCTCTCTCTCTCTCTCTCTCTCTCTCTCTCTCTCTCTCTCTCTCTCTCTCTCTCTCTCTCTCTCTCAAGGAGAGTACATGTTTGGAAAAATAGCAATGATGGGAAAATCAATCCCACCGCCATCGACCGCCCGTGTTCTTCTCTGACTTTATTTACCATTCTGAATAAGTCGTCGTGGACGAATGTGATTAAGAGCCACCGTGCATCGCTGTGGCTCTGCGCGTCGATACCAGAGGACGCCCCATCTAGCCAGCAGCCCAGCCAGATGCCCCCAAGTCCTGAACAGCCCTCCACCGCATGCAGCCGGAGATAAAGCAAACTAGAATACCAGTGAATATGTGAGGGAAACATCTTTCTGAAAAGGTATAAATCTTTAATCACACAGCAGTTGGCTACCACCCCTCTGGGGCTGGCACCGAGAGGGAATGGATGCCATGATTTCAGATCTGGCCCATTTCTCCCACACGGGATAAACCCTCATTCTCTCTCGCTCTCTCTCTATCATTCTCTCTATCTCTTGCTCTCTCTTTCTCTCTTGCGCTCTCTCTCTCCGTCTCAGTCCCTCACTCCGTCTCTCACTCCCTCACACTCTCTCTCTCTTTCTCTTTCTCTATCACTCTCACACTTTCTCTCTCTCTCCATCTCTCTCTCTCTCTCTCTCTCTCTCCCTCTCTCTCCCTCTCTCTCTTTCTCTCTCTCTCTCTCTCAATCTCTCTCTCTCTCTCTCTCTCTCTCTCTCTCTCTCTCCCTCTCTCTCTCTCTCTCTCTTTCTCTATCCCTCTCTCTCTTTCTCTCTCTCTTTCTCTATCTCTCTCTCTCTCTCCCTCTCTCTTTCTCTCTCTCTCTTTCTCTCTCTCCTGCACTCTCTCTAACTCCGTCTCTCACTCCGTCTCTCACTCCATCTCTCTCTCTCTCCCCCCACCCTCTCTCTCCTTCTGTCTCTCTTTCTCCCCCCCACCCTCTCTCTCTTTCCCCCTTCTCTCTCTCCCCCACCCTCTCTCTCTCTCTCCCTCTCTTTCCCAAAGTGTCACTGAGGACAGGTTGGCTCTGGAAGCGCTGAAGCAGCAGCCTTTTGGGGTCTCTTTTTTTGAGAGGGTTCCCAGGGGACCACCAGAACTCTCCCAGCATCTTAATAAAGGACATCGAAGTCGGCACAGAGGAACAGGAGAAGCACAATGATTATCATTTCGCCAGCGGCCGTTTCTGGTGGTTTTCGTACCTCTGGAGTTGTTCTCAGTTCAGTGGGGAGAGAGTATTTTTGAAATTGCGGGGAAACTAAAAAGTAATTGTCATTCCTGAGTCTTCAACGCATAAAGCTCAGCGGGGAGATCTTTTAGTTATTTTAAAAAGGGAAGAAAAAGATTAATAATATAACAATGTTGTGTTTAGAGGTTTTTCTGTGCGGTTGTCTGTTTGAAGACTATGTTTATGTCTCACTTTTATCGTTTAAAGAGTTTATAGAATACCCTGAAGCGGAAGTTTCCATTTGGTCATGGAAGGGGTAAAATAGTCTGTCACTTGGGATGAAATCATTTTGTTCGTTGTTGTTGTTTTGCTTGAGGATTTTAATAATTGGCATCCTGAGAATTCAGTCTATGCACATCAGTTCAAGACTCATCTCCACATCAAATGAAGCCCAAGCATACACATGGGCGCTACCACCAAACACCAGCAGCGGAGGTAGTGTCTATTAGAACTGAGAACAATGGGGCTTACAGTTAATCAATTTTACTCTGAAACATTACCAGATCATCTGCATACACTCCCCAAGGGATTCATTCATCAAGGCCCCAAAGAGAAAATTACAAATGAAGAATATGAGAATCCTATATTATGTCTTGATTCACCGTATACGCCAGAGGTGGGAACACCATGTCATTTGCATAGTGTTTCTAAATATGGTTGAATACGGATTAGCCCGCAAAATATGGATCTGTACGCATATTTTAATGTTGCTCTTTTCCCCAGAGCCGAGATTCTTACAAGCACCCAAGAAGACTTCACATTACTCTGATTTATCTTACCAATATCTTACATTTTTCAGTTTCAGAAGTATATTATTTGTTAAGCTCGTCTATTAACTCACACATCTTAAAGAATCTTGCGGCGAACAATCAAGTCTAATAAGCGAATCCTCCCACACATGTTCTCCTTATCAAAATATGTGCTTTATTCTATCAGCGTAAAGTTTTGCAATTAAAATGATCCACTTGGACTCCATGGAATCAGAGTCCAACGGCAAGACTGGAATCGTCCAACCCCTTCTGTTTGCTAGTCATTTAAATTCCAGCAATTTGCTTACTCATTCTTCCCAATAACACTCTGACTCCAACAAAACAACTTTGCCCTTCTACATGGGTAACAGTTGGATTATATAATGTGGAGCCTGTCCACTCCATTGCAGCATTACATTGACAATTACATTGAGGGCATTTAGCAGAGGCTTTTATCCAAAGCGACTCACAGTCAGAAGAAAGGGAACATCAATATTTCGCAATCGGTAGAGAATAGCATTAAATAGCATATCTATTCACTACAAATATGTATTTACAATATATATCGATATATACTGTATACATATATATATATATATATATATATATATATATATATATATATATAAATCTATTATACATATTTAAGTATGCCATATGTGGATTACCACCACATTTTGGTTGCAATAATTTGAGTTGTATATCTCATGCATGATGCAGGGGGCTGGCAGGTCTCAGCTAAAGGCTTGTCTGTCTGGGGCTGTCTGTCCCCTTACTTCTGGCTGTCTGACTCCTTCCAATAAATTATGAAACGCCAGTCCCCTGCGGCCACAGATGGAGGGGGGGAAATCGGACCATCTCAGCAGAGTTGTGTCAGAGGGCATTTGTACGAGCGTGAGTGGGAACACTGGTCCGTCTAAGTGGGATGTGCAGACGGGTCTGCTCCGCACCCGTAGGACTGCATTAGTGCCAGCCTATGAGAGCTGAGGCTGGGTCGACAGGCATTCCTCGACTACAAAAGGCTCTGGTTTCTGTTTGCTGTTCCTAATTGGGCCGCCCTTCACTGCCAAATCAGTTCCTGCCTCCAACCAGTTTAGTGTTTGTCTCGTTGTTGTTGTATGGGCTGCTCCAAAAATATTTTGCCAACACTATTTGTTGATATTTTGGGAACTGCAGCAGATCCTGTTTTTCACATTTAAATGCATGCTTTTTGTCTCATAGAAATTGCACCTTTGTGGCCCCAACACCATCTCTATCTACTCTACAGCTCTATGTTGGCAGAAACAGTAAACAGAGTGGATTTATGGACAGTCATAGTAACGCTAACACCAGCTGTATTTCCTGTTTATACACTTTTAATACTAAGTGCATTTCCTGTATAAACACCACAAACACTAATTGTACTTCCTGTATACACACCATAAACACTACCTCTACTTCCTGTATACACACCATAAACACTACCTCTACTTCCTGTATACACACACCATAAACACTACCCCTACTTCCTGTGTACACACCATAACCACTACCTGTACATCCTGTATGCACACCATAAACACTACCTCTACTTCCTGGATACACACCAGATCATCCCCATCCTCCCATGCAGCCGATGAGCTCAGACTCATCACAATGCCGGGAAAAACAGATGAGTCAAGGCAGGGATGAGTCAGTGGTTCGAGTCATTGAGTTGAGTCAGTGAGCAAACCCTGGGGTAATGTTCTACTGTACGGGAAAACACACACACACACGCACACGCACGCGCGTGCTTCACGCTTCCGTGCCTCCGAGTACATACAAGGAGGGGTGGGGCTGCTTTGGCGAAATGGGTCGCCCCCCCCCCCCCCCCCCCCCACACACTCTTGGCAGTACATTATTAATGGGGCTTAAATTGAATGTGGCTTTGTTCCACCCAGACCTCGGTAAGACACCAGGCGTGTGTCCCCCCCCCTCCCCTTCCTCCTCCCCCCCTTCCTCGCCCCTCTTCCTCCACCCCACAAAAAGAGGGAAGGGGAGGGGAGGAAGGGAGGGAGGGAGGGGAGAAAAGGAAGGGAGGGGAGGGAGGCGGGGAGGGAGTGGGAGGGGAGGGAGGGGAGGAAGGGAGGAGGGGAGGGCGAGAGTGGGGAGGGGAGGGGAGGGAAGGGAGGGGAGGGGGGAGGGAGGTGGGGAGGGGGGAGGGAGGTGGAGAGGGCGGAGGGAGGAGGGGAGGGGAGGGGGGAGGGGGGGAGGGTGGGGCGGAGGAGGGGCAGGGTGGTGAGATGCAGAGTGGTGGGTGGGGCGCCGGGGGCGATGGGGATGGGCGAGGGGGAGGGGGAGGGGGAGGGGGAGGCGAAGGTGACACACCCCCCGTGTCCCCGCCCCCCCCCCTCGCTGGCGGAGCGGCAGCGGAGCCCATCCATCACATTAGGAGGTGTCGTATCAATCATTAACAAGTAGCCCCCTGTTGAATGGATGACGGACAGCTCGGCAAATAATTGGAGGTGAGGCAAGGAGACCTCAGACTGAGGACTTTTTTCTCTAAGTAGAGCTTATTTGTTCAAGCACACACAATGGAGCTCCGCAGATGTTGCCGCCGGTGGAAGTGTGTGAAAAGAAAGAAGAAAAAAAAAAAGGCACGGAAATTGGCAGGATGCTGAAGACCGAGAGGTCTCTCAGAGTAGTGTCTCTTGCTCACCCGCTCTCTCCTCTTTCTCTTTTCTCTCTTCCGCTATCTGAACTCTTTCTGTGCTCTGTCTGTCTCCTTTCTTTCCTCTCTCCCTCTCTCTCCTATATCTCCACCCCGTCTCTCTCTCTCTCTCCCTCTCTCTCTCCTCTCTCTATCCTCTCTCTCTGTCTCCTCTCTCTACATCTCTCTCCCCCCTCTCTCTCTCCTCTCTTTCTCTTTCTCTGTCCCCTCTCTCTTCCCCCCTCTCTCTCCCTCTCCCCCCCTCTCTCCCTCCTCTCTCTATCCTCTCTCTGTCTCCTCTCTCTATCTCTCTCCCCCATCTCTCTCTCCTTTCTTTCTCATTCTCTGTCCCCTCTCTCTTCCCCCCTCTCTCTCCCTCTCCCCCCCCCCCCCTCTCTCTTGCTCCTCTTTTCCCCTCTCTCGCCCCCCCCCTCTCTCTCTCCCTCTCTCCCCCCCCCCTCTCTCCCCCCTCTCTTTCTCTCCCCCCTCTCTCTCCCCCCTCTCCCTTTCTCTCTCTCCCCCCTCTCTCTCTCCCCCCTCCCTCTCTCTCCCCCCTCTCTCTCTCCCCCTCCCTCTCTCTCCCTCTCTCCCTCTCTCTGAGGGCTTTAGAGAAGACTCCAGGAGAGGATTCTCCTCTGAGCTCTTTAGAGCGTCTGAACCACTGCTGCTGCTGATCGCACTTAATACCATTCTCTTGGGTGGCCGGTTCGTTATTTGGAAATTCCTCTGGCTTTCTATCCGTACTTACCCAGCTGCGCCCTTCTATGATAATCTAGAAGCCAGGGGGAGAAAACAACCCCCCCAAAAAAAGGGGAGAGGATTTGAAGCGATGCAGGAAGCGGCCCGCTCATCCCGGGCTGGATTATGCTTGTCTATTGTGGGATTTGCCATCCTATCTGTATTTATCCTGCCCACTGTTTGCACAGAGAAGGAAACCTTAAACCCAGCTATATTTGTCTTCTTTCAACACGCCAGGCTAGTGCCTTTTAGAGAGCGACTCAACCGCAGCGAGAAGGTGCGGAGATCGGCAAGACAGGGCGGGGAGAAGGGAGGAAGGGGGGAGTTTTCTCCCAATTGCGTGCGATTGCCTCTCTCCTTTTGAGGTACTTGGGTTTCTCCCACCGCAGCATGTATGGTAACTCCAAAGCATTACGCAATTTCTTTCAGTTGCATAATATAAGTTACAACTTACACTATTTCTAAAAGGATAAAAGGTAGAACAACGATTCTGCCCAGGTGCCTTGCAGACAGCAGCGTTCTGGCATGGAGACATTAGCTCCATGCCAAGCTGATTAGAATATGCAGAACACTTCATTCGCCATTGAAAGATAGCTTAATTGCAGGCCACAAGCTTTAATTGTAGGTTCAAGCACACGTCAACATCCAATTAGATAATACGCCATTTTCCCCCGCTTCCTTTGTCATGATAATTCCACAATTAATTAATAGGCTCAATCTGTTTTACCGAGGAAGTGTTTTTTTTAAATTGTGAGCCAAAAGGTATGGCTGCATGGAGGTATGAATAAAAGATGGTAGCGTGTGAGACATAAGGAGGATGGGCCAGATACCGGTGTGTAATTGGGGCAAGCCACCGCCCATCACAGATGTTTCACAGTATGAGCCCTACAGCTAGAACATCCCAGCTATAGGCAGCTGGGCCCCTGATACCTCTCCACACACTCGTCACGCCTCTCGTTACAGATCAACACACACTCACTCACTTTATAGCCTGCACTACAAATACTGTTGCACTCCACTCGTCCAGTCTCACACACCATGCGTCGATACCCCAAAGAGGCGGTGTGTTTAAAGGTCCCATGGCATGCTACTTTATGGATGCTTTTATGTAGGTATTAGTGGGCCCCTAATACAGTATCTGAAAACGTTCAAGGAATTCAGCCTTGGTGCAGAATTACAGCCACTACGAGCCAGTCCCACAATGAGCTTTCCACAAGAGTGCCGTTATTTAAAGGCGTGTCAATGTGGAGGGTTGGGGTGTGGCCCTGAGCAGCTTGCGGCCACGGTACCATGCGTTCGTGTTTACAGTGGATGCATCGCAATGGCTCCGATTCATAATATCATCCGGAGGCGCACACAGCTTTTAGGGAGTCCTGGAGCTCTATATCTAAATAGTATCATATTATACATAGATATAGTATGTATTATCACGGCCATAATAAAGTGATTTTCATGCCGTGTGACCTTTAAGGAAAACGTCTCATTCGCTTATACCTCCTCGCCTTTGTGTCGTGCGTCTCCACCTGCGGCTGTGTTGTGCAGCCTATTGTGTTGAGGAATATTTGCAACACTATCTGCCTTGGACCAAAGGCGATATTGTCCACAGTGAAGCAGCACTCTTGGTTGTCTGAGTCTGAGGGGAAATTAAAGCAACCGCAGGCTTTATTTAATCATAACAATACACTTCAAGTTCATATGCCTGACCTAATTTAAAGAAAGCTGCTTCATCAATTTTTTAATAATTGTCCCCCTGCCTGCTAAATCAAATCTATAGCCGACAGACTGACTCAATGAATATTAATTAGAAAAGACCGGTAAATTACGAAGCCAAAAAAACACTAGCGAGTGGGAAGTCCAACCAAGCCTGGATGGAGATTTCAACTTCTAACGTTTATTATAACTTTGTTTTCGTTTTTTTCACCCAACACAGGGGACCCTGAACTGTGATGATATGGCTAGGTGTAATAATCAAATGGAAACATGAGTAAATAGTGTGTTAACGTGGTTCATATTAATCTATTTGGCCAGTAGGGTATAGCAACAGGGGTGTAGTTACAGGCTCCTCGCTCCCAGAGGGCTCTCCGGATATCACCATATAAGGAAAACCGCCAGCTGGTTCTTAAGGTTAATGTCCGCGCCATTAGATAGAGGGCGAGAGCACGCTCTCATCTCTATTATTTTAATTAAATTGGGGAAAATCACTAAAAGTTAGTTGATTGGGGAGTATATAAGTATATACATATATATACTCCGCAATCAACTAACTTTTTTTATATACTCTCTCTCTCTCTCTCTCTCTCTCTCTCTCTCTCTCTCTCTCTCTCTCTCTATATCTATATATCTATATATAGATATATATACCCGCAATCATCAAGTCATGCGTCAAGTGGGTAATCTACTAGTCATTAGTTAGTAGTCATGGCCTACTTTACAATACTTAATATTATGAGGATTATATTGATGGTGGCTGCTTGTCTCTCCTTTACATAATGAAGACATCTCACCACCCATCGGAAAACATCTCACAGGTTGGAAGACAAAAGATTAACGGACGTAAAGTCATCCCCTCCCCAGGTCCACACGCCCACATGTAAAAAGAGCTGGCACCAACACTCCCTAACATAATGACGTAGGCTGCAAAATATCGTCTTTACAGTGGTAAGCTATAATGCATTTCATCCTCTCCCATTAAGCGTGATATTATTGGAAATATGCACAAGTAAACTTCTTTGTTTAGAGTCGAAAGTGAAAGATTGTGTTCAGGCTCCCCCTGGTGGAGGAGGAGGTAACGACGCAATTTGTGCGTTTTGCCCAAGTATCTTACTAATTACTTTATATTTATTCATGAGGACTTTGTGCTTTCTTATTTGTCCTGATATTGTAATAGTGTGATTGCTGGATTAAAGAATGATATGACTCAGCTGCATGGCAAAAAAAATTCACACAAATGTTCCTCCAAAAAACAGTCTGAGTTCGTTGGGTTAGGCCGATGGGGGGAAAACAGAATTCAAGACAGTAGCACAGCATATGTTTCAAACATTTAATCATGCATGATATCTGCAAGCAACATGCAACAAGAATGACAGAGAAAACAGGAGATGGAGGACTTTGCTAATATAGTAGAAGACCAGCTGTTCTCAGCAAGCTCCAAACATGACGATTAGTTAGCACACACATTACCCTGGAATCTTTCACAACTACAATGAAAATGTACAGTACATAATGGTTCATTTTCATTACACCTTTCTTTCTATCATTTCGTCTTTATCAATCTCCAATGTAGTATGGCAGTTGATCTTCTTTATTCATTTATCTTCCCCTTTCCATTTAGTTATAATGGACTTTTAAACAGTTGTATTGACACAGTAACTCAGACCTACAGCTATAGTCCAATAATTCCACATAAAGTGCTACATTATGCCAGCAAGCATAACATATCTCTATACTTTCTCCCAGTCCTGGATCTTTGAGACGTCGTCTAGCTCAACCGTCTCATTCTTCGGTAGAAGGTTGCAGCCGTCAGCATCGCCGCGGCTCCGACAAGTAGCAGGACCCCTACGGCGATGCCAAGACCGATGGACCCGCCGTTCTGACCCTGGCCACTAGGGTGCTCTGTGAGCGAACAATAAAATCTTAATCAATACGTCGTGAAACAATCATACATGTCATATCATGCATAATTTAAATTCGTGATCAAATCACAACAATTGTAATAATTTTGGTGGCGTTTTTTGAGAAAACATGCTTACCCTCTTCTTTGGTCGTAGTGGCTAGAAAAGATATAAGCAGTGTAAGTAAATGGAAATTGCATCAAATTATGATGTAACAAGTATAATAGGCCACAGAGAAGAGATTAAATCATTGGTGTCAAAGAATTTTAGCTTGTGAGGCCCTTTGAGACAAAAATGCGATTAAGGCTGAATAAATGAAAGTTAATGTGATCAGTTGTAAGACAATAGCACACGAGTGACACATGATATCTCTCTCTCTCTCTCTCTCTTTCTTTCTTTCTTTCTTTCTTTCTTTCTTTCTTTCTTTCTTTCTTTCTTTCTTTCTTTCTTTCTTTCTTTCTTTCTTTCTTTCTTTCTTTCTTTCTTTCTTTCTTTCTTTCTTTCTTTCTTTCTTTCTTTCTTTCTTTCTTTCTTTCTTTCTTTCTTTCTTTCTTTCTTTCTCTCTCTCTCACAGTCTATCACACACAAACACACACACACACACACACACACACACACACACACACACACACACACACACACACACACACACACACACACACACACACACACACACACACACACACACACACACAGGGCCGTAGCACCAAATCCTGGGCCCCTATACTATAGGTACTAATGGGCCCCCCTGCGCTAAGTTGTTGACGGGGGGGGGGGGGGGGACGTGGCCGATACGTAATTATTATGATTATAATTTTTTTTTTTTTTTTTTTTTTTTTCATGGGCCCCCCCCTCTGCCTTGGGCCCCCCCACAACTGTCCCCTTTGTCCCCGCAGTCCGTCGGCCCTGCACACACACACACACACACACACACACACACACACACACACACACACACACACACACACACACACACACACACACACACACACACACACACACACACACATTCTTTGTTTATCCGTAGACTAGATCCACTTTTCAATTATTGTGATATTGTAATTTAAAAAATCTTGCTTTACTTATAGCATTCTTTAATGTAAATATAGCTTTCCCATGCCAATCTAGACCTGAATTGAATTGTATTGGATTCAATCGAATCGAATCGAATTAAACTGGACAGAACTGAATTTAATTAAATTTAATCGAACTGAATTTAATTTAATTTAATCGAATCGATTTGATATGAACTGAATTGAACTGAATGAAGTGGAATTGAAGTGAAGTGATTGAGCAGTTTGTGGCGGGATACGTACTGCCCTCCGCCTTGGTCTTAATAGGCACTGTGAGAAGGGACGGCTCCGTCAGCCCCTCCTGCACCACTGCGGTGGTCACGCTCCTCCTCCTCCTCTCATTGCACGTCTGAGGGCACAGAACCCAACAGGCACGCGTGAGGGCCAAAGTATACCACTCCGACTCTGTAATCCGCAATCTGACTCCGTAACTACGGAGATCCCTCGAGCATTCATAGTTTTCCGTCGGGATGTCGGTTACGCAATACCATTCGCGGTCCTATCGATCTACAAACCATGGAAATAGTGTTGTAAATAAACGTCCAAAGCTTTTCAAATCTTATTTGGTGTTTATTGGTCCTTAATGTGCAAAGTAAACAATGTACAAAGTAAATAAGGTGCAAAGTCAAAGCGGGAAAAGTGATTCCGGAATTATTTTGTTAGAGGACCAATCACAGCCCTTGCCGTCTCCGTTGCGTTGACGGTTAGTTAAAAATATTGGATGCGCACGTAAGCAACGGAGAGGGTCTCCGACAGGCTCCCCAGCAACGGAGAGGGCTCTCCGTGTCTACGAACAGCACTTTACAGAGGACTATACACCAGCCGCCTCACGCCTCGTGCCCACTACCTCCGTCCGTTGACTGATCCCCATTGACTTTGAATGGGGACGGACGCGCAATGCATTGTGGATCCGTCCGTTCCGTTGGAGCCTTTGGCTCCGTCAAAAAGTTGAAAAATGTTCAACTTTTTCGGCAGCGACGGATCCGTCAACCAATCAGATCGCGTATGCAAATTTAAGCACTGTGACGCGACTCAGGCTCTGACGATACTGGAAAGCGGGAAAGCGGGTCATCTTGCATCGCAACAAGCAGGAAGAAGCGGGAAGAACCCGGCTTTGTTGTTGTTAGCGGGAAGCGATTTGATTGGCTGACGGATGCCTCAGCAAAGACTACTCCCCCATCCGTCAGCCACGCCTTCCCACGTCCTTTGACTGACGGTGCAGTGGGCATGAGGCGTCATGCCCACTGCACCGTCAGTCAAAGGACTCAGAAGGCGTGGCTGACGGATGGGGGAGGTTTCCAGGGTCGTCAGAGCCCGAGTAGTGCACAGTGCTTACATTTGCATACGTGATCTGATTGGATGACGGATCCGTCGCCGCCTTTGACGGAGCCTTCAGCGCACGGATCCACAATGCATTGCTCGTCCGTCCCCATTCAAAGTCAATGGGGATCAGTCAACGGACGGAGGCAGTGGGCACGAGGCGTGTGTGTTCGAGATGCCTCGTACACCACCCGGACGAGCTGCAAAATTGGGAAATCGCTGAGGCTTTCTTGTGGCATTTCACCAGGTTACACATTTGGGTCGTCATATCTTGGGATTCTTAGGCCCCATCCACACGGAGCAGATTTTTTGGTGAAACCGCATGAAGGCCGATTCATACCTCCGGATCAGGACGAAATTCGTCCGTCGCCCCAAACAGCATCGACAATCGCAAACATGACATCTGTAGAGATGATTTTACTTTGTGTCATCCGAAATCGGCAAAAAAAAAGTGCAAAAAGTGTGCGGTGTCATTTGACACCCCTCACCAACCCGCAGATTATCTCCTCAAAATGTTGTTAAATAACCAGTTACAACCGGTTACAGCCAGCACGTCGGGAGCGACCAGTTACAACTCAAACGTAACGCCTCGTTTCCACATACGTATGTTTTTCGTATCCGTGCTTCCGTAAATTTACTGAAGGGGTCGCTAGTGTTTTACGTACGGACATGAATTTATTTACGGTCGGCCAAAAAGATTGGGGAATGTATGATAATGGCCGTTTTTAGGAGACCGGTATTTTGGAACATGAGGATCGACATATACAGAGATAAAAACAAAACCAACCAGGCTTGGAAAGAGATCGGCGAGGAGTTTGGCCTGCCAGGTACTTACATGTTTTGGTAAAAAACCTAAAAACTTTCATACGGTATCTCCGTAAAACGACGGCGAAAGTTACATTTTTTGAACGTGTTTTACGAACATACCGGACAGAAATTTTACGGAGGGGAGGAGTCTCGGAGGAAAAACGGACATCACGGAGAATCACATAGGAATGAATGGACTTTCGGTCGGAGACGGTTGGATCGCATACGAGAATGTACGTATGTGGAAACGAGGTGTTAAAGGCCGATCCATACCTCCGGATCCGGACGAAAATCGTCCGTCGCCCCAAACGTTGCCCCCGGAACTACCCTTCATACCTCCGTCTAGTTTCAGCGTTGTTATGGATGTTACGCAATAAATCCTCTAGAGGGCAGTGACAGTCGTTTCACAAATTAACGGCATCGACAATCGCAAACATGACATCTGTAGAGATGATTTCTCTTTGCGTCATCCGAAATCGGCAAAAAAAAGTGCAAAAAGTGTGCGGTGGCATATGTGACACCCCTCACCAAACCGCAGATCTCTCCTCAAAATGTAGTTAAATGACCAGTTACAACTCATTGCCAAAGCAGGGGAACAATAACAATAAACAATAAAATAAAAATGTCAGGTATATAGTATAATATAAGTACAAAACGTCAAATACAATATATATATAGGCCTATATATATATCAGATATTATACTACTATCTATTTTCGCGAATGGTCTGACTTTTGACTCTATACTGCCGCCTCGATTTCCGGTGGTATTGCTCCGGTTCTCCCGGAGCACACCGGATTCGTAAGCTCAGAGGCGACGGACCAATTTACGGACGAATCACCTCCGGGACCGGACGAAACGGTCCGTATCCGTATTTATCGTAGGGTGTGAATGGGCCTTGAATCTTGTGCGTTTCGGCTGACCATCCAGACGGAGCCGGCGGATCCCGAAACCGCACATTTCTGAAACCATGTCCCAGGGTGGTTTCAAATATATGCGTGTAGGGTTTGTGTGGCGCCTGAAACGCAAACGATGACGTCATTGCCCCCCCACCAGCTGGGCAATGTCAGAGTTGCGTTGAATTTTTTATAATTTTTTTTATTTGTATTATTTTTCTATTTATCAAGGGGCTTTAAATACAGCCCCTTGATAAGGCTAATGTAGCTAACCATAACAATGAAGATCCAACGACTGTTCTTCCCCGACATGCGATGCCCACAAAGACAAACAGGAACGCTGTAAGTACTACGAGCGAGGAAATGTCATCACAAGAGCAACTCGTGCGGGTGGTGTAAGATGCATCTCGAACACACCCTCACCTGTGCCTGTTGGGTAGGGCCGTCACTCACCTGGAAGGTGCTGCAGGCAGCGTTCTCGCAGAGCCGGGTGATGCAGTGCAGGTAGTAGGTGGACACGGTCTCGTTCTGCTGCTCGATGAAGCGGAAGGCGGAGAAGGAGAAGCGTGCCGTCTGGCTGTCGCCGTTCTCCATCATGGTGGTCAGCGGGTCGATTGAGCACCTTGGGGCGCATCGCGTAAATACAGACGACGATTTGTTAGTAATAATAATAACGATAATAATCATTTTCAAAGATTTAGTTAAAGGGCCAGCTCCTTGAGGAATTTGCATAATACAAAGCATTTTTCTTTAAAGGTCCCATAATATACCACCAGGTGTGAGTGTGATAGCCATTATCAAGGCTTTGATAATCTGCCTCTAGTGATATCACAAGTGGGCGTGTCCACCTAGATGTATGACGGATAGATGACCAACGTTTGCTGCAGTCCACAGGGTAGGCTAGTAGACTGATCAATCCAGCACACATGTAGGTGGACACGCCCAATTGTGATGTCAGAAGAGGCAGATTTTCAAAACGGCTGTTAATGGCTGATCACACTCACACCTGGTGGTATACATCACCCTTAAGGCATATGTTACATAACGCTGTTACGTGTTCAGTTATCATGACTTACGGGACAAAGAGGTTGAAGAAGGTGGAGTCGGAGGGCCCTGGAGAGATGGAGGCGTAGCAGCGGTCCAGGAAAACATGGAACCTGTGGGACAGGAGCGGGTTCAGGATCACAGGCAGTCCTCCATCTCTCTCTCTCCCCCCCCCCCTCTTTCTCTCTTTCTCTCTCTCTCTCTCTCTCTCACGCTCTCACTCGCGAACTCACTCATTCTCTCTCTCTCTTTCTCTCTCTCTCACTCGCGAACTCACTCATTCTCTCTCTCTCTCTTTCTCTCTCTCTCACTCGCGAACTCACTCATTCTCTCTCTCTCTCTCTCTCTCTCTCTCTCTCTCTCTCTCTCTCTCTCTCTCTCTCTCTCTCTCTCTCTCTCTCTCTCTCTCTCTCTCTCTTTCCTTCATCAGCGTATAGCATCTCAATAAACGTTCTTACTGGGACGTGAGGTTGGATGCGACCACCTGGACGTAGATCTTGGTTCTCAGTTCCACCCCCAGACTGGGGATGATCAGGGGAGACTCATAGTTGGCATCCTGGTCAAATAAATCAAACAAAAGAGAGAGTGCTGTGTTTGTCTTTACATTGACATTTACACTCAGGGCACTTAGCAGACTCTTTTATCCGCAGCGATTTACAACAACATTTGTCAGAAGAATTTGAAACAATATGTCTCTGTCGGTACAGTTAGGATGTTCATAGCTAGGTTAACCCATTGCCTGTATACAACAAAGATAGCTAGGATTAGATGCTATTTTTAAGCGCAGGGACATCGTCTCCTCACGTCAAACAGCTCCATGCGCAGGGTGCTGACGAAGCTCCCATTTTTGTCCTTCAAGGCGACGGAAGAGGCTGACCTGTGAAGGAGGAGGTCAAACACGGGGATCAGAAGGGTCAAAGGTCACACACAGAACCCTAAACCCTATTAGCCATCGGATGACAGTCCTAGGTAACATTTCACAATCAGGGTACATTTATAAACCATTAATCAGCATTAGTGCCTACAGCAATAAGTATAAACTAACAGTAATTTAAAAGTTCAATAATGGACTACTAATCATTTATGCACAGGGTTCATGTTAACTGAGGTATTCATTTATACAGGATTTAATAGTGTTAAATACAATTCAAATTAGGGCATTTAGCAGACGCTTTTATCCAAAGCAACTTTCATCGGTTAATACACACATTGACACACCGACGGCAGAGTCAACCATGTAAGGCGACAGCCAGATCGTCAGGAGCAGTTAGGGTTAAGTGTCTTGCTCAGGGACACATCAACACTCAGCTAGGAGGAGCTGGGGATCGAACTAGCAACCTTTCGGTTACAAGACAAATGCTCTACCTCTTAGCCGAGGGTAAATAATACCCTACTATCCTAACCTATGTTTGTGCTGTATAATATAAGAATTAATTTAATCTACTAATGTTAATTAATGGTTAATTATTCAACCCATATTGTAAAGTGTTACCATGTTCTATTTGTAATAATACATATATAATATTTTCCTTCTTTAGGGTTTACACTAGTATTCTGACGCTTACCAAAGCTCCAAGTTAGTGCTAAAGTGGTGGATGCCAAAGATGACTTCTTACTCACACGTCTACTTGTGTGTTGTTGACGAGGTACTCCAGGGGGTAGGCACAGGAGTAGTAGTACTTGAGCTCGGCGTTGTAGGTGATGGTTCCGATGGTGGGGTCGAAGGACTGGACTATGCCACTCACGTTGACATTTTGGGTGTTGGAATAGTCGGAAAAGATCCCTGTCCCGGGTGAGTTGGTGGTCTGAGGAAAAAAATAGTTTTTTGGGAATGTTGCTTATGAGACTTTTTTGTAAAAGGGAGCCAGAATAAAATACCTGGAGATGTGTCAGGTTAAGGGTCTAAACATCCGAAGTCCAACTCAAATGATGATCACCTTTTTAGTCATTTGGCATACATTTGACTTCAAAGTGACTTTGATGGCTTATAATTAAGGACCCAGTAGCTTTGGGGTAGAAGTCCAATACCCTAACCACAAGACCTTGCAGCCCCCCACTAGACAACCCATGTCTCATCTAAACTCTTCCAGATCAGTTCTTCTCAAAGGTTGTCGGATTTGTGCAAATTTACTCAAATTCCTATAAATTGTTTTCGCCCTGTATAACACCTGTCAAGAATCGCGTGTTCTGTACATCGCGTGTTATGGGTTGCCAGATTGGGCAGGAAATCTGGCCCAATCGGGCAACACTGGTTCTCGACCCACCTGAAAGTTGCTCCCACAGGCGTTGCCGTCCCTGATGGGGAAGGAGAACTTCAGAACCGGGGGCACCGCCCAGACATCCAGGGTCCCCTTGCAGGTGTTGTTGTCGTTGACGAGGTTCAGGAGAAGCAGGCTCTCGTTGTAGCCCGTGTAGATGGCGGGGCAGATCTGAATGGCCAGCTCGATGGCCGAGGTCCCACACACCACGGAGATATCAGTGTATTCTGGCCAGAGGATGAGGGAGGCAGGACATGTCATCACCTCAAAGGTAATATTAAATGGATTGCATTTATGTAGGGCTTTTCTAACCAGTGGCCACTCAAAGCGCTTTACAATATTGCCTACCAATCACCCATTCATGCTAACATTCATGCACCGACGGCGGTGTCAGCCATGCAAGGCGACAGCCAGCACGTCGGGAGCAGTTAGGGTGAGGTGCCTTGCTCAGGGACACCTTGACAATCGAACGAGCAACCTTCCGTTTAGCAGCAAACCTGCCTTACCTCCTGAGCCACATAGCGCCTCAACAGAAACTGTTGATTGAATGATTTATTTCACTTTTCTCATAGGAACAGGGGTGGTATTCACTGTAGAAAGTACAGTCCTTTAGGCCTACTTCTTCCATCAATAGACCACCTGCTCTTCGGTGGGACTGTTTGAGTACATGCAGTGTTGACTGCATTTTCCTCCCTTTATAACACCCTCTTGGTCTTAAGCCCACCACCATCAATATAATATGAAGTCTTTTAATGTCTCAACAACTGTTATGTGGGATTACCTAAACATCTTGATAGCCGCTAAGACCCTATTCAATTTAAATATCCTTCTGTTGGGAGCTGAATGTATTTAAAAGTGTCCTTCCGGTAAACAACTACAATTTAGGCTGCAGCCAAAAAATCTAAACGTAGGGGATTACAGTGATTCAAAGCTGAAAAAAAAGAAAAAAGTTTAGCAAGCAAGTGTGGCTTGAGGCTGTGGGCCGAGATAAGAAAGCAGAAAAAGCCAATGAGAATAAATTCAGCGTTTTACCGGGTCTTCTACCAAACGGTCCACATTCAGATAAGGAGAGGGCCTCGTGGCCCGCAATAAAGAGGGACGTCAGGCCGAGCAAGCTGATAAGAGCCATCGCCCCCATCAGGCTCTATAGAAAGCTGGAGTCAAAATATAAAGAAAACCAATAGCATCAGTGGAAGCATAGGCTGGAAACCCCAAATCATGCAGAGCAGAATATCTGTAGGGTCCAGGGTGGTCAGCTGTAAAAGAATGGAATATGGTCCAAATTAAGATGTAGAATCCAATGAGGTCAAGCAAGAGAGGGCAATTTTGGTTGACTCTGTCTACGGTCCGAGTTATTTGAACTAATTCTCGAGCTCTTACCTCTTGCATCTGTTTTCTGATTTAATTAGTGGGGGCTGCGGGTGCAGTATATATGCGACACGGAGAAGAACTATATAGTGTGTCTGTATTCTATAGAATTGGATGGAAACAGGGTCTGTGTCACTTTGGTGGGGCTACCCTGGGTGCCTTAGAACAATTCTCTTTTGTGGCTTAGGTTTAGTGGACCATTTCCTGGAGGCAAATCCTGAAACCCTAGTCTTCAAAGTAACATGGTGAGACCGTAGCCCATACGTCTTTGTGGATTTTGTGGGGCAGAAAACCCCCCTTTGGGTGAGTATATGAAACTTAATAAAGTAAGAGAGTGCATGGTTGTTTGTCTCGCGGGACATACACAACAATGAGAAATTAGGTCCAATTCTCCCCAAAAGGGGCTTGTGTAAAATGCAGGTGGGGCTTGTGTAAAAGGCGGGTCGCATTTTACACAAGCCTGTCATTGAAAGTAATTTTAGATATGAAATGTTGTTTTTTACTTCATCCATTTGTTGCATAATCCTTGGATCAAAGGTTTAGGGTTGGTGATTGTATGTTCTCAAAACAACACATTTTTCTATTAATCTTGAAGATAAGTCCTGGCTGCAATTAAAAAAACAATTATGTCGTACATGTTTTGAATTTAAAAGCAAATGTGATTTTTTTTATTTAAGGTAAACTAGATAATATTCAATAATTAGTTTAGTCTAGTCACGTGTGTTGGATGATCGTAAAAGCTCTTAAAACTATGATACACAAGTTTCAATGTTTTCAGTGGTCTGTCATTAACCAGTACAATCTCAAACGTCAAAAGCAGCCTTTGATGCGAGAGGGGGGTAATAAACCAAAAGATTGTATTTGTGTAAGGTGACCCGGTGAGGTGAGTGTGGTCTGTGATCGGGGTCAGACCTGACCATGGGTGTGGCTGTTTGTTGAGCTCAGTCGACCTCAGAAGAAAAGGAGTTTCAGACCAACCCAGGCTGTGACACGCAATCTACAACCTTCATGCACAGATATACACACGTACTCACAGAACATTTAAATCGGGTCACAGTGAAAAACATATTGACTCCTAATCTCATTTTGAAAGGTGAATTTGGGCTTGATGTCATGCACACCATCACCCTGATAAAGACGGCCTCGCCTGATTTGGATCAAAGGTTTGATTCGGTATCAATAATATGTGTTTATATTTCCACATGAGAAGTCGATATGTGGAAATATTCATTAAGTCAATTTTTATCACAAGTCATGGGGCTGAACTGAGACCCAACAAGGGTTTTATTTATGGTTCTAATCTCAGTAGTCAGTCAATGCAGAGGTTGTACTAAAGGCAGAAATTATAACCACACCTTTCAAAATAGATTCCTTCAGATTTTGTGATTCATTTTTATTGAATGTAATGGAATAACTTATATATTTTAAATTCATACTGAAATTTGAAACCATAGAAAAATGAAAATCAGCACACGCACATTTTATTTGATGAAATAATACATATTTATAATATGGCCCAATGCAAACTTTTGTATATATATCTCCCATTTGGATTTTTTTTAATCTGCCATTTTTTTGCTTCTACTTCTTGTTTAGTATTCTTGATACAATTTTAATAATTCACATTAACATAAAATATAAAGAAAAATGTTACAGTACTTATGTTTGATAATACCAATGAATAGCAAAGAAATATGCAGGCAAGAACAAGTATACAGTTTATATAGTATATGAGTATATATAGTATATAACATTCTAGCACCGACTATCCTAGTTTTACATTCAAAGAGTACACACACATATGGATATAATGGTGACACACATGCTTACATACAGTGTACAGTGTACAGTGTACTCCTATGATCAATTCATTTGAAGGTTGGGTTCCAAACCCCTGATGATGTCATCGTTGGGTGGCGGGACCTCCGAAGGAGGCGGAGCGCAACCAGGACAAAGGCGAGGCTGGTCCCGCCCAGGATGACCACGCCCGATATGAGGGCGCTGGTCGCTGGGTTGATTGGCAGCGAAGAGTCGTTTGATCCTGCTTGATAAAAAACAACAAGAAGAAAACATGAACATGTGTATCAACCTTGTAAAGTGCTTCATTGCCGACCAATACAATCCATATGTAGGCTGGTAAATATTTTGTAATGTTATATGTCACTATCTAGATGTAGGATACATAGAAGGACTCACCAAGTTGTGAATTAGTGGCTGGAGTTTCATCTGTGGACAGATTATTTTATTTACAAAGCACGTTGAAAAAATGAACCAGGTTGATACAAAAGTACTGCACAGATAGTGTATGCTTTAAGACAAGTGAAAGAGAGCGAGAGAGGCAGGGCAGTACAGAGAGAGAGAGAGTGAGAGGGAGTAGAAAGAGTGACAGAGAGATGGTGGTGGAGAGAGGTAGAGCAGCACAGAGAGAGAGAGAGAGAGAGACAGACAGACAGACAGACAGACAGACAGACAGACAGACAGACAGACAGACAGACAGACAGACAGAGAGAGAGCGAGAGAGAGAGAGACAGACACAGAGAGAGAGACAGACAGAGAGAGAGAGAGAGAGATGGTGGTGGAGAGAGAGAGAGAGAGAGAGAGGGAAAGAGAGAGAGAGAGAGAGAGATGGTGGTGGAGAGAGGTAGAGCAGCACAGAGAGAGAGGAGAGAGAACCATACCACTCCTGGTGATGATAGGCCCCGCTGAGAGGACCGCCTTATCAGACGAGGCGAGGCTGGATTCTTGGCTTCCTTCCTCCTCTCGTCGTCTTCGCCGACCACAGATCTATCCAATCACATCGTCAATAAACCAGAATCCATCACGTTCACACGTCACCACACCCGATTCAGATCTACCGCTAACTGTGTTTGTATCGGCCGGTGGTCCTATCTCCTCCTTACGGGCATCAGCAGGATGCAGTCGTCGGCGCGGCACAGCTTGGTCACGCAGTGCAGGAACACGGTGGACATCTTCTGGTGCCGGTGCTTCACGAAGCGGAACACCTCGAAGGCGAAGCGTCCCGACTGACTCCGCCCGTTCTCGAACACCGTAGTCTGGGGGTCCTTGTTGCACCTGGAAAGCACCGATTCAACTAAACTTTATTTGGGTAGCACTTAATCACAGGTACAGTCTCAAAGTGCTTAGACGGCCGTGTGTTTATGACACCCCCCCCCCCCCCCCCCCCCCCCCCCCCCCCCCTCAACCATAGACCACCCAGAGGGCACCACATATACAGATGTAAACGTTTGTGCGTCTTTGATTCGATTCAGTTCGATTTTATTTTTGTAGCCCTTAATCACAGGTACAGTCTTTAAGAGTTTAAGGGGTTAACAGGCCATGTGTCTATGACTCCCTGACCCCCCCCCGACCCTAGCCCCCCAAGAGGGCAAGACAAACTCCCTTAATAAGCAAGGAAGAAATCTTGAGAAGGAACGCAGCGTTGACCATCTCCTTCCAGGGATGACCATGGGTGCAATGGGGGCCATAATTCACATACATACATACATACATGCATACAGGTAAAACATTTTTAAATCAGTGGGGGGGTGCTGGCCGGTTAACCGTAAGGAGAGTCCAGGCATTCATTTGTTTACACAGAAACATGTTTTATCTGGGGGGCAGGGTAGTGTAGTGGTCAGGGTGATCAAACTCACACACAAATGTCCTCTAGAAATCCTAGAGCCAGATACCCTACCTGCTCCCTTTTGATGTATCTGCCCCAAAACCCCCTCTAAGTCGCTTTGAACCAAATCATCTGTTAAATGATGACATTGAAACAAGAACTAGCTGTCTGTAAGTTTACTCAGAGAGAAACAAGGTGATTGTTCAGGTCAAATCTCTTAAATCCAGACCACATTTCTTAAGGGGCCCACATTGCGAATTGAAAAGGATAATAAGCAAGGAGAGGCCCTCCACTTGTATGGTTGATCAGCCATTCATGGTCTGGGAAAGAAGCAGAGGAGAAACCGGCGAGATTACCCGAAGAATAGGTCATAGCGTAGCTCGTCGTTTGGGTTCCCTGAGGGGGTGGTGTAACAGTAGTCCATCAAGATGTTCCATCTGCAGGAGACACACTCAACCATGAGAGCCTATTGGAGGGCCGGGATAGAGATCTAACCTCACAGGGGGAATGAGAATGACTAATCTGCCCTGCTCTGCTCCTGACTGGCGCCTTCAAGACCTGCAGTCACATAATGGTTTGATACATGGAGGATGGCGACTGAGTTGATTAGATGAGATAATATTTTTGGGGCGAGGCAGGGCAGTGATGTGAATGAGTGGAACAGTTAAAGTGACTATAATGACATGATGGTCTGAATGCTGTTTGACACACATACTCAGTTATCAGAGTTTAAGCAATAGATACAGCATTAATGTAGGTTTGGAATCAATATTCAAATGTTATCTAGCACCGTTTGTCCAGGTTTGTGGCTTTAACCGCAGCGAATACTCTAGTTTTCAGAGCCAGGCCAGCCGTGGGGATGGACAGAGGTTGGTTATACGTTGAGTCCTGGAAGAGATGAACAAACAAATGACGAAAAGGTTAATTTTATATATCTAAACGAGTGTTGAGTTACACTTTTGAATCACAGCCCTTGTTTAAACTTAAGATTTCAATGAAGGAAATGCAATGTCAATATTAGCACAGTGTACAGTAAATACTTACGTTGTACAACATCATACTCATTGTGCTCACAAATGTACCATTATTGTCCTTGACTGAAATGGCCGCAGATGAACTGTGGGGAAGAGACATGATACAGGTGTCATTGTCAACTATTAGATTAGAGAAGGAAAATCTGTATGTATTCTATCAATGTAGGCAGACTGTCTGTCGTCTATGTTAACATTGACGTCACCTGGCGGAGGCTTTTATGCAAAGTGATATGCAAGTCAGGCTGACCAGAGCCAAACCTCACAACCAATAATAGAGCAACCAAAAAAAAGTGTCTGGAAATCATTGACATTCATCATTCATCATTCAAAACCATCATTCATCATTCATCATTCATTCCCCATTCGCGTTGACATTCATCATGGAAAAATAAGCCGTGTGTACTTGCATGTACTTATAAGCTTACAATCGTAAGTTTTATACTTACAAGAAAGTACACACGGTTTATCTGTTGGTTTACACGCCTATAATCACGACATCAATAATGATACCACTCATGCATATATACATATATATAGAGATACATCTTGTCCAGGAAGATCCACTCCTGGAAACGTAAAACATCCAGTCCCCTGTGCGTCCTCTCGGGTGTACTCACGACGCCACCTGAGAGTTGTTGACCAGGTACTCCAGGGGGTAGCTGCAGCTGAACTTGTACAGCAGGCCAGGCAGGTAGCTGATTACCGTTGCTGGTTCAGGGGTGTCGAGATATCCCGAGATATTTCCGATTTGAACGAGGGAAGTGTTGCCATAGGCGTTAGATCCATAGGCTGTGGTGACCTGTGAGGAGCAGAACGGTGTGGTTCAATCCACTCAATCGGACACGTACACAACATAGGAAGTGACATTGCAATGACTACTAATTAGTTATTTAACAGACGATTTAGGCCACGATCAGGTGTAGACATTGGGGTCGAACCCGATGCCTTTGGGCTGGAATGAAACATCGTTATCCCTACTAACCTGGCAGGACAGCAGAAGCCCTACACATCTACCGTCAGAGACTGGGAAATGATCAGTTCAGAGTGCATCTCGGGGCAGGAGAAATGCAATAAAAAATAATAAGAAACAATAACAATTCTCGACCTACTGTTTTTAAACTGTAACACTTAAAGCAGTTTGCTTCTTATGTTCTTTGTATGTACTGGCATGCCCACATTGTAAGTTGCTTTGGATAAAAGCATAAGCTAAATAAATGTACTGATACTATCCTCCCCCTCCCCTTCTGACCAGAATATAACATTGATGTATAACCCATGATCACTGCTCGTTCTCTGCTCATGAACTCGCAAGCCTTTGTGTTTACCTGTGCCCATGTGTGCGCACATGTGCATGCGGGGCGCGCACGCGTGTGTACGTTTGTTTGTGTGTGTGCCCAGTTGTGCGCACAAGTGCATGTTCGCTTGCGTGTGTGTGCGCGTGTGAGTGGGTGTCCTTACGACCAGACTGTTGTCACAGGCCTCCAGGGTGTTGAGGCTGATGCTGAACAGCACCGCCGTGGGGAAGGTGTTGTTGTTGACGAACCCCCGGCACTGGGCGTCGCCGTGGCGACCGTTGAGAGCGAGGTCGGCCTCGGTGTAGCCCGAGTACAGCACGGGGCAGAAGTTGATCTTCAGCGTGATGGTCTGAACGCCGCAGTACACGCTGACATCCCGCTCCGCTGAGAGAACCGATGGGAAAACCAATGGAAAAAGAGCAGGGGGGAGAGGAGGAGGATGAGTGGAGGAGCAGAGGAGGAGAAGGGAACACAGAGGAGAACCAGGAGGAGGAGAGGAGGAGGAGAGGGGAGAACCAGGAGGAGGAGAGGAGGAAGAGAGGGGAGAACCAGGAGGAGGAGGAGGAGGAGGAGAAGAGGGGAGAACCAGGAGGAGGAGGAGGAGAGGGGAGAACCAGGAGGAGGAGGAGGAGGAGAGGGGAGAACCAGGAGGAGGAGGAGGAGGAGGAGGAGAGGGGAGAACCAGGAGGAGGAGGAGCGGAGGAGGAGAAGGGAACACAGGGGAGAACCAGGAGGAGGAGAGGGGAGAACCAGGAGGAGGAGGAGAGGGCGGAACCAGGAGGAGGAGGAGGAGGAGGAGAGGGGAGAACCAGGAGGAGGAGAGGAGGAGCGGAGGAGGAGAAGGGAACACAGGGGAGAACCAGGAGGAGGAGAGGAGAGGGGAGACAGGGGAGAACCAGGAGGAGGAGGAGGAGAGGGGAGACAGGGGAGAACCAGGAGGAGGAGGAGGAGAGGGGAGAACCAGGAGGAGGAGAGGGGAGACAGGGGAGAACCAGGAGGAGGAGAGGAGGAGGAGAGGGGAGAACCAGGAGGAGGTGGAGGAGAGGGGAGACAGGGGAGAACCAGGAGGAGGAGAGGAGGAGGAGAGGGGAGAACCTGGAGGCCTCGATGCTTCTGGCTACTGGCTAGGGTGTACACCTCTCTGCATTTGCATAAAGGTTGTGGGTTTGACGCCTGGTAACCACATGTAGGCGTCCTTGAGCAAGTAGCCTAACCTCAAAACACAACTAAGTGGTAAATACTATTTAGCAAAAGTCTTGAAGCAGAGATAGGGGATGACACAGAGGAGGTTGAAGACATAAATATATATTTTGAATGCAGTTTAGTGAGGAGCGAAAGCCGGATCTCGAGACAGGTAAGACAGCCAAAGTTTTCTTACCAGGGAATCGGCTGTGGAAGTTGGCGTCGCAGTTGTATCCGTTGAATTGTGCGAGGCTCGAACTGGTATTACTCATCAGAAGACAGAACAGAATCAGGGCCCTCATTTCAGTTTGTGGGACACACTTATATCCAATCATCCTCAAAATGTCTGCTTTCACTCCACAACATCCCTTAGGCAATGAAGGGAATTTAAAAACACACAGCTTGGACTTCAGAGGATATGTGGCCGTGATAGCCTGCTGTCTGGCCTCTATTTTCTACTCGAGTACACTCCTTGTCCTCCCCGCTGTCCGTGTGCTACAGGGTTCCCCGCTAATCTGAAAACTTTGCTCTAATGCACCTGAGTCCCACTTACCCCCCCCCCCCCGCTCCAGTCCCCTGAAAACCTTTTATCAAACCCTATTTAGACTCATGTTGGGGCCTTACCCACCTAACCCCGTCTCCTCTCCCCACTATGACTCTCCCGTCCCCGCCTAACCCTCCCCATCCTGTCGGTCTGTCTAAATGGGCTTCTGATGGATCTAGTAATCCATTGTACTTGTCTGTCATCAGGAGTTTGTAGCGAGAGTCCGGATCAGCGGCGGGACGCATGAAGAATCATTAAAAGGGCCTCTTTCAATCTAGATAAATCTGGAGCCCGTTTAGATAGATGGACGGGATTGGGGAGTCTTATTGCAAAATCAACTCAATATGCTTGTGTGTGTGTGTGTGTGTGTGTGTGTGTGTGTGTGTGTGTGTGTGTGTGTGTGTGTGTCTGTGTGTGTGTGTGTGTGTGCGTGTATGTGTGTGTGTGTGTGTGTGTGTGTGTGTGTGTGTGTGTGTGTGTGTGTGAGAGAGAGAAAGAGCAAGTGTGCATGCGTGTGTGTGTGTGTGTGTGTGTATACGCAGAAGTGTGTGTGTCTGTGTGTGTGTGTGTGTGTGCGTGTGTGTGTGTGTGTGTGTGTGTGTGTTTGTCTGTATGTGTGGGTGTGTGAGAGAAAGTGTGCATTCATGTGTGTCTTGTGTATGGGCACAAGTGTGTGTGTGTGTGTGTGTGTGTCTGTATTTTGTGCACATGGGTGTGCGAGAGAGCAAGTGTGCATGAGTGTGTGTGTGTGTGTATGCGCACAATTGTGTGTGTGTGTGTGTGTGTGTGTGTGTGTGTGTGTGTGTGTGTCTGTATTTGTGCATCAGTGAGTGTGTGCGTGCTTGGGCTTGTGTGCAATCCTGTTGCAAACCCTGTGTAACATGGGAACCTGTGTCCGGTCTGAAAGGCCGGGGCCAGTCTTTTCAGGGTGCCCACAGAAACCCAGGTTGGATCTCCCAGAGTTCCCACTCATCTCCCCGCGGTCTGATCGCCTTCTGTCAGCGCGGACAAACGGAAGGCCTCCGCGGTGGGGGCCAGGGGTCCTCAATTAAGCTGTCATCAGCAGGTACAGCAGGCGAACCACAGCCTGCATTCACACAGAGGTACCACGGCCCAGTGTCCACGGCTGGGCTGCGCGTAGGCAATCCTGAGGCACAATGCCTCGTTTTCCCTGAAGGATTACATAGGATCGCCCTTTCATAAAGATGTAGTTACTAATTGCACATTAAAAGGCTTTGTCTGAGGATTCTCACAACGGCTTCTGTCAATAATGTCGTATTATCTTCCACCTCTTTTATTACGTTTTTTAAACTGGATGCATGGTTGATGAGTTTCCTATTAAAATGAATCTGGGATCAACGTAGCCAGCGTCTTTTCTTGATTCAGTTTACATGTTTTTTGTATTTTATCATAGGGCATAGCGAATAAAACGTATAGTAACCATATATAACTTAAACTAGATAAATTTATAGCAGAGACTTCTTCAGAGTACATCTCTGTACCCTGTCTCTTCTGTGTGTCTCTGTGTGTGTTTATATGTGGATGTGAATATATCTGAGGTCATGTATGTGCCAGTGTACGTATATCTGTGTGAGTCATCACCCTTTGCTTCCAGTGAATGTCCTCTATGACTTGCTGCTGGATGCATGTGATCATATGTGAAGTTTGTGCGTGACTCTCTCAACAGACGGCCCGACTTGATTGGTCCTCACGTGTCACAGGGTTTTGTGTGACTCTGAACATCAGGCTCTGGGAAACACAACAAGCTCAGGGAGACCGGTATTCTATACTCCCTTGCATCCTTCCCGATGAGGAAGAGCTGAAATCAAATAGGACACGCACGTACAAGCAGACCAGCGCTATTCAGAGCCCACAGGATGGCTGCATTCACCTGTAAAGAATAGATGGTAATGGTAAGCAAACCCGCACCAGCTTACTTTAAACATCCCACCCACTCGATGACCTAGTTGACTTGCACATAGAATGCGCTCAACGTCTGTGCTTCTTCAAAAACAGGATTAGCTTATTGATGGGCCCTTACCTGACCTGCAAAATAACATTGTTGAAAATTTGAGAACGTTCAATGACGTTGATTTCATCCAGTATTTTTCGATCGATGCAGGATATTCTTCTATTTCAGGACAAAATCTGTTTCGGAAAAGTTTAATTTTGATTATTGCACCGATTGCACTTGTAATTCAGAAAGAAGAAAAAGACAAAAGAAAGCAGAAATAGAAGTTAATAAATCATATTACACTATGCTTCACTATGTAATACTTTTACTATAGTAATACCATGTGATACTATCATATCTCTTTCTTTCATCTCCTACTCCCCTCTGACTTCTTTCTCCTGTTTTGTTCTCTATGAAAACAAATATATCCCCTATGGATTATTGTGTGTGTGTTTGTGTGTGTGTGTCTGTGTGTGTGTTGGTGTGTGGGTGCGTGTTTTTGTCAGTATGCATTTGTCTGAATAGTTTGTATGCTTGTGTATCCCTGTGTGTATTGGTGTGTGTGTCTGTGTGTTTGTGCGTCATGCGTTGTGCGTGTGTGCGCGGTGTGTGTGCTAGTGTGTGTGTGTGTGTGTGTGTGTGTGTGTGTGTGTGCGGGTGTGTGTATGCGACCGCGTGTGTGTTCCCTATATATTGTGTGTTCAGGGACTTTCCACCGCCATGGCCAGCTGGCACAGGTAATACCTGGCAGATTGAATCTAGCCTATCTGATCAACCTGCAGCTCTCTGATACAACAAACACACGCATGTCTCATACATCTCTGCTGTCCGCCCGACCCCAGGAGAGCTGCTATAGGACACGCAAGGTTTAAACATAGCCAGGAAGGGAAAACAGATGCTTACCACTGATTCTGTTATATTAGTTAATTAACAATCAACAGTTCTATCACTGTCCACCTGCTGTTAGGAGCCAATCAAACCGTCTTCAATCCACCCACATGACCATTATGCACATAGAAAGCAAGCTGATTGTATGGAATATATATTTATTAAATGGAGGTAATAATGGTGTACCTAGGCAACGTGGCTGAAGTAGGCTTTTCTCTCTTCAAACATTTCAAGTATGTACCATTTATATTTGAACAATATTGTAAGGGAATCACAAGCCCCACTACATTTGATAAAATCAATATTTACTTTGATGTTCATATTGACTCTGAATACTGGGATGCAATGTTTACACTGATGTAAAACATATTCATCGTTTTAGTTTTGGGTAAATAAAAAGTTGTTAATGTGTGTACACATTACACAGAAATAAGTGTTGAAGGATTGGATAATTGGATTGAGGAGCATGAGGTAATGCTTTAAGTACACACAAGGGGTCTGATTGTTTGTTTGCATTCTTACTTACTAACCTAAAGGCCCGGTAAAGAGTAAGGGCGGTGTTTTTTCTTTCGTTAAGGAAGCTTGAACAAATTACATAGGTGGGAAAACGACGGCAGCTGGATGGCTTTTGTTGATGTTCGTAACCCAAACCATGTGGAATAACGTAAGGTATCTGACACACAACAGCGCTATGAATAGCATCAGGAAGTAAATAGGTTAATGATGACAGTCTAGAGATAGATACTACTATTGAACATGGGGGAGGGATAAAGTAGTTGACGACATAAAGCTACTTATTTTACAATATCGAATGGTCTGTGACACATAGATGTTGGTACAGTAGAAGCCCCACAAAGGGCTCTATGTGCAACAACTGACAAAACATCCTCATCGAAAACAGAATAAAAAACAGCCTAGGGGATATAGACATAGATACATCAAATACACATGTTGTCACAATTGTGGTGGATTACACACTTAATGATCACAGATTAAATTCAACAAAAACAAAGGATTAAATTGATTGAACTGTGTTACCATGGAAATGGGCTGCCCCCTTGTGTTATCCATGTGCAACAACGCAGGTGGCTCTATTGGGTAATACCCTTTATTTATTTGTACCGCATTACATTGGTGGTACAAAAAAAATCAACACTTGTCCGGGCATGTGCCATATGGAAAAACACGACTAATTTTGCTAACTCACATGGTTTTATGTTAAATCGATGGTAACTGTGTGGTTGCTCAGGGGAAATAACACCTTTTTTAATTATAGCCTACTATTATAAACACGGCAAAAAAATAAATGAAACTGCAACAGCAGCTGTGCCAAAAGGTCAACAATAAAGGAGACCCATCCTATTGGTGCAGTTATTAAAAATATATTTAAAAATAAATATGCATAATACATAAAGAGAAATTTGGGGAAAACAGGGAAAACAGTTTTTTTTTTCTTCTTTGTTTTTTATATGCGTTGCTGGAGTTGTGTTGTGTTTTTGGAGCTCAGCAGGAGGGTATGGTCCTAAGGGAGGAGAGAAGCGGGTAAGGTAGAAAGAGAGAGAGTGACAGAGAGAAAGTGTTGACAGTTCAGTGGGTACAACATGGTAACAAGTGTTAAGGAACAAATCAAATAATTCATTTAAACAACCTTTGTATTGCTTGTGCGAATAAAAGCAGGGTTTTCTACATTTCAACCACATCAGCCACAAGCCCCCTTTAGACCCCTACGAAGGGGAGTCCACAAAGTGGGGGTCCGGCATTGCACCCCGTTCCATGCCAGAGCCCATTTTGATGTCTCCGTAATGGACAGCTAGCCTGAGGTTGTGGAGGATGTCCTCATTGCCCACTGCTTCCTCGTGTTGCAGGGTGCTCTTTGAGGTGTGAACCTCGGTTGGGGCTTGATTTGAAGCAATGCAGCCTAGATAGGTGCCCTCTTCTGTATTGATCAGGACAAACCTACCGCTAGACCCCCTTGGTGAAGTCAGAAGTGTAGGGGTTCATGAACATGCCAATGTTTCCTCTTCTTACAGGAGGACAGAGCGTCTGGTTCTCCCATGGAAGGAATTGTCAAGGACTTTGTCACAGGGCCAATATACCAGGAGATCTGCATTGAGGCGGGTTCCTTTGATGTCATCCCTTCCAAGGATGGCTCTGATGAGTGTAGTCAAGCAGAGGCTGGAACACAATCATCTTCCAGAGGGAAGCTGAGACTCTGTTGGCCAGCCTTCCCTCCGCAAGGTCTTTGCTTATGATGTCAATAGTGTACTGCTGGGTAGTGTCTCTTTTGACTCGCTTGGGTGCACAGGATATTTCAAATTGGTCAGCCCTCAATGTCCTCTGAGGGTCAAGGGGGAATGAGGCATTGAAGCTATCTGCCTTGATGTGAGGAGGGTGGATGAAGAATGGAACCTCCGAGTCCTCTTCCGAGTCTGCAGGCGCAAGAGCTCGGGGACAAAGACCAACAACATCCCTGACCTGAGCCGGCACATACAAAGAGTTGATGTCCCTAGGGGAGCATGTAGGGACATCAACAGCTTGACTCTGGCGGCTCTATTAGGCCGGGGAGCTAATATGGGTATAACGCCCCCGCAGGAAGAAGGGACATTGGCCTCAGTTGGACTTCCACTGGGTCGGCCCCTGTAGAGTGTTAGAAATGATTGGGGAGGTGGTGTACAGTGATCAGCCTCCGCCTAGAGGCAGAAAAGTGGCACTGCATAGGGAGAGGCTTGCCCCTTACGAGGTGGGGCTCCCCTGACACCGAACTCCGAGCCCCCCTTCCCCTGTCCCCCCGCAGCCCCCTGCCGCTACACCAGAGAGGAACCCGGCGTCTCAAGACAGTTTTGCCATTCCCCAGCTGGGGCATAGGCCACCGTCTCCCAGCTGGTTTGAAGACTTTGTTTGCCCCCTCGGGGACGAAGGACTTTCTTGAGGGGAGGGGGGGGTTCAGTGTTAGGGTAATGATTGGGTGTGTTCAGAAGGAGGAGGCGGGCCTTGGGGAGCTGAGATAGGGTTAGGGTAGAGAGAGAGAGAGCTGAAAAGTGTTAAGTAAATAAGAGTACATGTTCATCGTGGTTATGGTCTACAATAATGAGCAACGAATAAAAATGTTCATCTAAACAACCTGTTTGCTGCTTGTGAATATATACAGGGGCAGGTTGCGCCCTATAATTGCCTAGGTAGTTTGCCTTTAGAAAAGCCTGTGGCTCTCCTTACTAATATGATTTCATTATTCATAACATTTAGTCCTCTTATAAGTGTTGACGTTTCCAAAACTATCGGTGAATTTTGATAGTCCAAGAACCCTATTTGGTAAATGATTGTGCAACAGCTGTTGACCAACTGTTGTTTTGGAGATTTTGGAAATGTTTTTTGGAAGTGTTCCTGTACTTAGTCTGTACAAATCGTTAGCGTGTAGCGTGCGTTTTGTCATGTGTGTGAAGAGCTAATGCAAATGATTTTCTTGTATGGGAATTGAGGTCATTTACAAATAGGTCAACCACAGAAGGGATATCATTATCCAAAAGTTCCCATGTGTAAGCCTATTGTGTGTGCAGGCCCACATTCAAGGATAATTACAATGTACACCTTCACCAAAGATAATTGCAGGGGAGTCAGTCAATACTAGAGTCTAAAGTCTGGCTCCGGTGTGCTGAACGTCATACACTCATCTACCCAACACCCTTACGCTATGAGAGCAGAGCAGGCCCGCCATTTCCCTGACTGCATGTAGCACTTTAAAGCCAGCAGCAGGAGTGGCGACTACCGACACGGACCGAAACGCACCGGGATCTAGAGATCGGAATGAGCGATAGACAGAGACGGCGGGGCGAATGAGTCAGCGAGTGGACCCTGTGCTGCCAAATGTACCGCCATAGCTTTATGAAATATAATTTATTCGCAAGCGGAGTTTGAATTGTAGGAAACGGAGCGGCCGAGCTTATATATTTATTCATATTTATGTGGATCGCTTCTCTTTCTTACGCCCTCCTCTGGTTCTCGTCTGGTCGTTCGTCTTGTTTTTTTTTTTTTTTACCATTATATTTCCCAAGGTGGGAAAGGGGTCGGGGGTTTGGAGGCTTGGATAGTTCTCCTGGATCGTTTTGAAAGCAGCAGAAGAAGGAGAGCCGGTGTGTCGCTGTGTCTGTAATTCTTTGTTGCATCCATAAAGGAAGATGTCGGGGCAGAGCATTACGGACCGGATCACCGCAGCCCAGCACAGTGTAACGGGCTCGGCTGTGTCCAAAACAGTATGCAAGGCCACGACCCACGAAATCATGGGTCCCAAAAAGAAACATTTGGACTGTAAGTATCCCGAATAAAACCCCAATGTGTGGCCATTCTGCGGATTAAACGCATAACAGCAGAGTTATTGCGACGGTACCAACAGGGCCCCAAAGCCTCGACAGAGTAGGCTATGCTGTTGACTCTTGATGCGAAATCGCCCTTTTAAAGCGAGGTTGTGTACCATATAAACTACAAATACTGAAGTAAACCCAGCAATAGTGCTTATAACACCGACCTTAAAGATATTATCGTCACGTATTCGTAAGAAGTAGTTCGCGTTAGTTGAATTCCCCCCATTCAATCGCTGTCAAACTCAGGTTAGCTAACGTAGCAGTCGTTTAGCGCTGTCTACAATGACTGACCAGATTTGTTCTTTTTTTATTATAACACAATATTGCATGACAATTTGACTGCATTTGGTGCATTCTTGTCGTATACAATGTAAGGAGACTCTTTTTTGCTCATTGTTATACAACAGAACAGGCTGTTTGGGATGCTAAGATGTAGAGTTGCCGACAGGGCCCGTTATGGGCCTAGAATTAAAAGTTACAATGCGATCTATGCCGGTTCCACTTCCATCATTATTCATTATTATCTATAGCTGTTGCCACTGTGATTGGGGCAATCAGATACATAATTGTTTTTTACAGACTAAATAAAGCTACGGCCTGTATGACACATTTCTCATTATGATCTCGTTATATACAAGGGCCAAATTGGTGTAATCCGTTATGCAGTATTATTGCATTATTTCCCTATTTACATGTAGGATTCTTCTACCCCCACCACACATTACCCAGGTTAAGACGATGTCAGAGGACCACAGGATGGTATTCATAATAGAAAGTTAACATTATTTTAGTCTGCTCGTGATAGACATAGATGATGTCCTGGGACTCGAATGGTCCCAACGTATATAGATAGATATAGATATATAGATGCATTCATCGTCACTGACCTACTCTCTTTTAAGACGTTGGCCTGTGGTGTCTGTATTTAAACCCTCCATACATAGCAGCTATAAATGTGAGGAAATGTTATTGAACTTGAATAACTGGATAAGCGATTGAAGAAAGTGGTTTATCTAAACCAAGCATGATGTATTTTAAAGTGGCAGGGCTTTAGTCTCTATTGATATACCTCCACACCTGTTGGCCCAAGCAGGTCTTCTCTGCTGTGGCTGGGATGAGTTAGGGGGAGCTGGCAAAGCGTTGAAATATTGTTGGTCCAGCCAAACATAGCTATCCACTCAATGTGTGACTCGAACTCACTCCCTCCTACTTATACACAGAGAACAGAGAGCCTGTATACAACCATTCTCTCTTGTTCATGCATACACAGTACAATGGGTTTAGGTCACTGTCAGCACCGCTGTGTTGCAAACCACTAGTTTTAAAGAAATGTTGTTGGAAAGGTATTGATTTATCATTACGTTTTCTTCTAGAATATTTTAATTTTAAAATTTTTTATATTTGTCAGAGCAATATATTTGGATGGGAAATATATAAATATTGATTGAAATTAAATTTTATAGTCTCACCCAGCCCTGCATAATGGAAATCTCTTTCCTGGACTCACTATACAAAAAATGCGTTTTAATTCATGAATGATCATGCAATTTGTTTTTGCTTAATTCCTGTGCTTAGATACAACACAACACAGTGCTCCTTAAAATCACAAATGTTTTTTATCAGGTGATGTGACTAAATGCAGTAAAATTAGACATCACAATGGCTGCAGCTGAAGTTTACATATTTATTGCATGGACAAAAATGAGACAATGTGTATAAAAAAGTTGTTAGGGACATTTTTTATGAGGTTGGTTGACACAGTCTGTGTCTCAATGGGAAACTGTTCCAGGGTTTAGTCCGCAGGTACAGTAACAGGCAGCCCACCCCTTGAAGACACTCAGTTGAAAACACAAATCAGTACCAAGATCTTGTGTAAGTGTATGTTCCATTAGCCTCATTAATATACTAAACAGCTTTCAATGTTCATTGGGAGAGCAAGCTCATACAGGCATGACTTTGAGAACCTTAGATAGACCTACTGCCTGCCTCTGCTTGCTACCCTCTCTGGGTCATTCAGGCATCTATCCTCCTCATCCTGCTACTATTCCGGAAGGTTATCCTGTCCTACTTTAAATCCTGCTTTGACTCCAGAAAACTGGCAAATATAGGGCAGAAAGTGAGGCCCAATTACACTGTCAATCCTGTCACAGCAGTGACTGGCAGGGCCAATAGCAGCCCCCCTGGATTTGCTGTTCGTGCTCGCATCGATAAACTAGCACTCTTTGGGATGAACGCAAAGAGAAAATATGTTTTTTTGTAAGGAGGAACTGGCATTAGAAAAGCCATGCATTATGACACATTAATGCACTTGTCTTCCAGACATCAAATGCTATGGCATTCTCAACATAATCATTGTAATGATGTACTCATCTTTAGGGAGTTTTTGACATCCCTTGTTCTGATGGTGACATGCGTTTGATGACACGACACAGCTATACATTATGACAGCCATAGTTTCTAGAGCAGTAATTACTACTAGTGAGTGGCAATCAATTAAAAAAAGTTAACTCATTCCATCCTAATCTGAATTCATTCTATTCCTATTGCTTTCAAAAAATGTCCATGCATCGGTATAGGACATTTATTAACGAGTGGGCCAGGTGATATGGCAGAATGCAAATGGTAGGAATCAAAACCCTCTGTGGAATTTTTTAATCATTTAGTCTAATAATGATTAAGGCTGCATATCAGTATATTAATATACGACAATAATATATGTATTATGTATATATATGTTCCCTGACCTTGCAACAACACTGATATGAAAGATAATGCTTGGTTTAATAAGGTTTCCCAGGCACAGATATATTGTGTCTATTCTGGATGTTTGGACTGCACACTAATCTAAGGCCCTGCATTATGACCTGGACATAAAGTTATTTTATGATTATCAGGATATTGGGTTATTTGTGCTAGGCCTACATGAATTGGGGTGATACTAATTTAGTTCCTGGCCAGGGTTCAAAGACCAGTAATAAACGGGCATATAATATGTGTTTGCGATGATGTGATGGGCGGGTGTCCAGCCTTGTAACAAGCAAATTTCTGAGACTAAAGTGAGATTTTTTTTGGAGAGGCACATCACATGATGATCCATGACGTCCATGATATAATGAACAATTGGGCCTATTTAAAATGAGAACTGGTGAATCACCGTGTAACTATTCTCCTGTTTACAAAGCACTAAGTTCCTGGCCATTGTGTTGTTACTCAGATCTGATCCACTGCACCAACGAGATGAATGTGAACATTCCTCAGCTGGCGGACTCACTGTTTGAGCGGACCACCAACACCAGCTGGGTGGTGGTCTTCAAGTCCCTCATCACCACACAACACCTCATGGTCTATGGCAATGAGGTGAGCCCGGTCAATACAACGAGTATTTACTGTCCGATTTTTACTGCTTGCTGTATCTAAAATGTCAACTGCCAAGTATATCATCAAAAGCACCATAGCTTACAGAAAACTAAACTATAATCAATGGCTGTCATTTTATTTTTGTTTCGTAACAGCGTTTTGTCCAGTACTTGGCTTCAAGGAATACATTGTTCAACCTCAGTAATTTTTTGGATAAAAGTGGGCTACAAGGTAAACGACACACTCATCTTCAATCAATCAATTAGCTTCCGGATGTTTACTTGTTATACAGTTAAGTGCATGCATGAGTCGTTTTGGAGTCAGAGGGACTAATATCTGTGATGTCTCTTGCAGGGTATGACATGTCCACATTTATCCGGAGGTATAGTCGCTACCTCAACGAGAAGGCAGTCTCCTATCGACAGGTGGCCTTTGACTTCACCAAAGTAAAGCGAGGGTAAGAATTGAAAACTACAAAACACTTAATGGCTTTTAAAAGATTTTTAGCTTTTGAGTCAATGATATTTACTTATAAATATGGGTACAACAAAAAAATTGTCTGATGCTGAATATTTCTCAATCCCCTCTCTCTCTTACTCTCTTTGCTACCTTTATCTGGTGGGCGTGTCTTCTCTCCTGACCCCTTCCCACCCACTCTTCCACTACTACTTCTACTCTATGCAGGGTGGATGGAGTGATGAGGATGATGAACACAGAAAAGCTGCTCAAGACCATCCCTATCATCCAGAACCAGATGGATGCCCTACTGGACTTCAACGTGAGTAGTGTAAGGAGAAACCAGATGCTACTGCATGAGTTCTTTTTTTAAGTTCCCAACCACTGGGCAAGGTTCATTTGCATGAAGTTTAAATATATATTCTTTACGCCATTGGCGTCTTTGCAAGGCATGCTACATAAGTCAAAATACATTTGGATTCCGTTCTTCCCTAGGGTTGGCGGCACTGTAATTATAAGGCAATCATATGTCAAACTATTTTTGACAGACAAATAAATATTAATAAATAATCATTCGTAATGGATAGGGAAGTAATATAGATTTAATTGTAGACTACATTAATGTACAAACAAAATGTTAATTTCATTGTTAAAATGAGTCAGGAATTGTTATTAGAGATAGTATTTCCAGGGATTCAAGATGGTAAAAATAGTCTGATAAGAGTTTCTGTGAGTCAGTGGTTTTTCGATCACCCTTGCTCTGTAATTCTGTCTGCAAAGACTGCAAATGCACAAGCTGATTGTGAACTCACTCTGGTCTCCTCTCCTTCAGGTCAATGCCAATGAGCTCACTAATGGAGTCATCAATGCTGCGTTCATGCTCCTGTTCAAAGACTCAATCCGGCTCTTCGCTGCGTACAACGAAGGGATTATCAACCTGCTTGGTAAGAGTAATTACAGGATAGCTTTTATCCCCCCATTAACCAACTTTTGTTCTATTAAGTCAAAGTGGACATTGCCTCTTAGTAATACACTAAGACATATCCATGTTGTATGTTCCAAAGACTAAGAAGTACCTTTGTTTGTTACAAATGCAGAAAAATACTTTGACATGAAGAAGACCCAGTGTAAAGAAGGCTTGGACATCTACAAGAAGTTTCTCACCAGAATGACCCGGATATCAGAGTTCCTCAAAGTAGCGGAGGTAGCTATCAAACGATGCTCTTAGGTTTTATTGAACGTATAAATGAATTGTATAAATGAAATTTAGATGCCATTATTACTTGGCTAGAAAAGGGAACAGTACATTGATTGTGTGATGATGCTAAGCCAATATATATCAATCAATTCTGTTTTCCGTTTAACAGCAGGTGGGAATTGATCGAGGGGACATTCCGGATCTTTCTCAGGTAAGCATAAAAACGCCGGAGCAGTAGTTGGTATCAGACTTGCAGCAGGCCTACACAGGCAACGTACAGCGATATGCTGCCTAGTACCTTTTTCTTTTGGGCTGTACAAAGATAAGGCAGAACCTCTTTCTTTCACTCTATGTTTCTTTCAATTATTTTGCCTAGAACGTTTGCCTAGAAACAGTCTACATACTGAACAAAATGCATACACCCCACCCTGTACAAATGTTCCTTCAAGATAAGACACTGCATGATATTCTTTATCGCATGTCGCCAACAAAGACCCTTTTTCCTCCAAGTCTTCCTCTACTTCTTTTCTATTTGTTTGTGTCTTTTAGCGCTCTCTCTCTTCCACCTTTTTACATTAAATAAAGGTGATAAAGGCAAGCTTTCGGTGAGCTGACTAATTCAGATGAGAAGGCCTGCTACTGCAGTCAGAACTTGTGTGTCTTCACCATGTGTATTACAAGCCCTACATTCTAATCGAAGTGTACATATTGGGGTATGTCAATTGTAAGTTTAAACAAGTCACCCTCTATCCCATACTGTAACAACGACACAGGCACACACAAACACTCGCACACACACGCACACACACATAACTGGTCACTGCTAGTCACCACCTTTATATTCTGTATTTTCCCTTTATCTTTCCACTTTAGTTCACAGTTTGTGTAAGTACTATCATCTCACTCTTCTTTCGGTGTCTGTGACTTGCTTTAGTGTTGTCTCTTTGCATGCTCCTGCTCTGACTCTGTCTCTCCTACATCGTGGTGAAAAACAGTTGAAGGAAAAAAGTCTCTCCGTGGTAAATCATGTAATTCACTTTGTGTCCCATGAGGTGTACCCCCCCCCCCCCATGTAGCTCATGTTGACAATGGCTGCCCCAATGGGCATTGTTACAGCGACCAATGTCCGAGCCACGCTGCTTGGACATTGGATCGGCTCCGTGATGGCCAAGTTGTGAGGTGCCTCATTTCACATACGTCGTCTTCCTCGCTCATCCAAAGTGGCTTCTCAGCTGGAATGCAATCATTGCACAGCGGTGGGCTAACTCATAACTCAACGTTTTTGCCATTTCTTAACATTTAACTTGACTTCAATGCACAGAAGGGCACCATAGTCACTTGTCAACACGTTGTTAGTATAGTGTAGCATTTTTAGTCTTTAGTCCTTAGAAGAACTACATAGAAACCCCCTAACATTGCCTTGCCCACCCCTGGCTCAGCAGTTCTTGATGCCCAAACAGACAGATGTTCATGGTGTGAGATCGATGCTAACTTGGTGCTCTTGGCCCGCCAGGCTCCCAGCAGTCTCCTGGAAGCCCTGGAGCAGCACTTGGCCTCCTTAGAGGGCAAGAAGGTCAAAGACTCCACCGCTGCCAGCAGGTAGGTGCTTCTCCGGTCTCCGGCTTCAGTTCCCTGAACCTTTTTGGCCCAGGACCATCCTAACATTTTGTGCTGTTAAACAAGGAATGAGCTCACACCACTCCAATGCACTTATTGTATGTTGTACGTCCTGGTACTTAATGTGCGCACTTATTGTGTGCGTACACTTGCACTTAAAAATAGTACATAGCATTGTGTAGCATCTTCTCCTACCCTGTATACAACCCTTTGTTGTATACAGGGGTTAACCTAACAATTGTTAGTGCTTGGCACTTGGTTCTATGAACATCCTTACTGTACCGACAGCAATATATTGTTTCTCTTCTGACAAATGTACTTTTTGTAGGTCGCTTTTGATAAAATCGTATGCTAAATGTTAACGTTAATGTCATAAGCAATTTACTAGAGAGATGGTGTTGGGACACTCTCCAATACAGTATTCACAATTCAGTCCTCAAATACACAAATGTTATACAAATGTGTTTTTTGGTCTCCAGGGCGAGCACCCTGTCCAACGCGGTGTCGTCTCTAGCGAGCACGGGGATGTCGTTCACTAAGGTAGACGAGCGGGAGAAGCAAGCGGCTCTGGAGGAAGAGCAGGCTCGGCTCAAAGCGCTTAAGGTACGGCCGTGGTTGAAAGGACTCAGAACTGTTTTTTTTGCCAAAGTATAAATTGTTCAGGGTTTTCATCTTGGTGCAGCTGTTAGCATTTATTCAGGGCAATAAATACAAATATGCAACAAAGGGTATGAGACAATCAATAGGAATACAAATACGGTATTTGCAGCAGTATTTGCAATGTAATATGCATAATTAAAGTTCAACAGATCACAAGGGAGGGGAAAGTAATCCAAAGTGTGTCACTCGGCGTGAGTTTAACCAGGAAAACAAACAAACAACCACACGACACCCCATAGCAACCGCAGTACACAATAACAAGGGCGTCAAAACGCGACCGCCATGGTGGCTTTCGTTGGAGGTTCTGAAACTTGTCCTTTTCTTAGGAACAGAGGCTGAAGGAGCTGTCTAAGAGGCCCTCTTTCGCCACGACCGACACGTCGCCCGTCTCCACCACAGGGGGCACCATCAGCACAGCCCCGGCCATCGACCTCTTCTCCACCCCCAGCTGCTCCAACGGGTACACTCATTAGTGGCTCTGTAGATAGAATCGATCGTTTGTGCTTTTTAAAGCGAAAGATTCGCGATTTAACACTTGCCTGAAAGGTATTTACTTGATTTATGCCGATGAAAATCCGGGAATATTTCGGTGGTTGCATGCACTCTTTATGTCCATATATAAATCTTGAGTAAAAGCTTTTTTTTTATGAAACTGTGGCTCTTAAGCGCACCATATAATACTTAATAACGCCACATCTTACATTGTACTTAGCTTTAGTTTTCTTATTTCTAACCAATTCCAAATGATATCATGGGTGTTTTGATCGACGGTTGAGGTGACAGGGCGTTTTCCTTCCCGCAGTGCTCTGAAGATGGAGAGCGACCTGTTCGACCTGCAGTCCACCTTCCAGCCCTCCATGCAGTCTGGCTCTGCGGGCCTCCCAGTAGCGACTGCCTGGGCAGGTAAGGACCCATGCCCCACCACGTCGCAACACCCCCCCATCTCCACAATCAACTTCAACCAGCCCTCCTACTGATCTACTCTGACCTGTTGTGCATGCTCTCTGATGTCCACCCCTCTTACCTTCTCGTTTACTTCTGCCTGTCTCTCTCACTCGCTCTCTCTCTCTGTGTCCTCCCTTCCTCTCTGTGCCTTCCTAGATCCTTTCACCTCTGCCGAAGCTGGGGACGACTCCATGCCAAACCTTAACCCTTTCCTCTCAAAAATCGTTGTCGATGCCGCGCACATACCTGTCGTGTCTTCGGACGGTGTTAGCTTTCCCTCTAGGACGTCCGCCCATGAAATGTTTGGCGGTAAAAGGCCTTTTTTTTGTCTATCCCCCCAAAACCCCTCTTGTCTCTCCTGTAGCCCCACTGGTGTTACTTGTCCGTAGCAATGCTCAGTGTCTCACATGCATGGTTAATGTGTGAAGCTCGATTTGGAGCGTTAATAAGCTATATCTGTGTGTAAAGTTTTCCTGGTTATTATCTTATTATTATTATCTCTTTCTTCCTCGTCTTTAATGTTATTTATATTTATTTAATAATTCATGCCAATTTTAATGGTCACAGAATACTGTGCATTCAGCCAATCAGAAAGACATGTGGGCGTGTACCAACTCCCAGTAGAACCCCTCCTACCCTCCCATCTCCGGCCATACGACACAACGTGATATATGCAGAAATATAGATCTAGATCTATAGAAATATAAAGCAATAACCATAGAGGTAATAAGTTGAAATCTGTTTTTTCTTTGACCAACACTATGTTTGATCCTCCAGATCGTTACAATCCCTTTATTGACACAAACTCGTCCGTTTCAACCAATTACAAACGTACAGTGCGGATAGAACACTCCATGTCAGGTACTTTGATGGACCCCCATCTAAGCCTATGTTTCCCCACTTGGTAAACATAGGGTGTTTCTTTATTTTGTTTTACCCAATACAATCCCATGGACCTTATAAAACGTTTTGATACAACCCTCATCTAGGTGGTTTAACCTGCCTTTGCTATCCCTTAATTGATTGCAGAACTGGATATAAATCCCTGATATCCTCCCTCCCATAGGCTATTCTGTCTCTGCTACTTAAAATTAACCAAATTGATCTTAAACCTTGAATTAAAATCAGCCTTCCCTTATTTAATTATCTTCTCCCGCTGTTTTTCTTTCTGCCCTGGCTCGTTTACCGGCACTGTCCTGAAATCCCTTCTCTATTGGTCTGTCTCCTCTTTCTTTCTACTTCCTACTTTCTGCTTCCGGCGTCAGACTCCTTCTGTGGTCCAGCGCCAGGTCCCCAGCACCACCACCAGCCTCCCTACCCCACCGAGTCCTCTGCCGTAGCAGGTCTATTCAGAGGTATTGTACCTAGCTGTACGCCCAGGACAGAGCTCCAGCCAGACCTCCCCTAGGAGAGGGGTAGAAGCCCCACGTCGGAGGGGTTCACTTTAATCACGGCCATCCCAGTTTATTTTTAAAGCTCAGCTGTGATTTGTTACCCCTCATAACACAGAGTACAGAGAGTGACACACACAGCAGCCTGGTTTAAAACAACCCCAGTCAGGTGGTTATAATCCAGTGGCTAGGTCGTAGGTCGCTGTTGTCTATGTACATAGCATCTAGGGCTGCTCGGTTATGGGAAAAATCATAAACACGATTATTTTGGTCAATATTGAAATCACGATTATTCAAACGATTATTTTTGAGTTTGAAAACATGTTGTATTTATTCAGCATGTCTCTCCCCAAAAAAACTTTGGAACTGAGAACCTTGAAAATTCGCCTTAAAAAAATACACAAAATAACAAAAGGAACTTTGAAAATCGCCTTAAAAAGAAAATCTAAAATACAGATATGTATCCAGCTGTTCTGCCCTTTCTATAAACATTAAATAAAAGAAAATATATACAAAAATAAATAACTAGATTATGTTAATTTTGTGATCGTTTGACGCTATGATCGAAATCGCGATCAAAATTCGCCCAGCCCTGATAGCATCCATGACTAGCATCCATCCATGACGTCTTGAGATTTATTCTGAAATGGTGCGCCGGTGGTGGTTTTCTAACGGCGTTCCCTCACCCCCTCCTGCTGTGTCTCTCGCTCCCCTAAAGGGTACTCCACGCCACAGCCTGCCTCCCAGCAGCCCACCCCGTCCGGGGGCCTGCAGGTCGACTTTGAGTCGGTGTTTGGAGCCAAAGCGGCCGGCGGCAACGTCCTGGTTTCTGACGGTGAGGACACACTCGGGCCCCGTTCACACGAAGCCGAAACGGGCGAAACCGTTACGGTTTCGATCTATCCGGTTTCGAAGTATCTCCGTAAAGACGAAGCCAAGCGAAACCGGGTAGATCTGTAGAAACGCTGTAGTACACATTCCAGGCCCATAAGGGGCGCCTCTTCTGGTACAGAAATCCAGAAGAAATGAAATAAGAAGAAGAGGCGAGCATGCGCATAAAGGCTGCCCTTATGCGCATGCTCGCATGTGATTTCTGAGACTCCGCGGGCTTAAGAGCCATTGGCTAGGAGGTCGAGGGGTGGGGCGATGACATCATGGTTTGCGGTTTCAGTCGGTTTCAGGCGTACACACGAATCCAAAACGAAACCGGGTAGATTTGAAACCACCTCCGAGGGTGGTTTCAGAAGTTTGCGGTTTCGGTCAGCGGATTCACCGGCTTCGTTTGTACGGAAGGCTGAACCGTACAAGACCTTTGCGGTTTCGCCATGAAATCGGCTTCGTGTGAACGGGGCCTCAGACACACACCCAGGGAGAGAGCCCTGGAACTGACATGGGGTTTAATATTTAATGTGGTTTCTGTGTACTCGAGGTAGGGCTCCAGGTTGTTTGAGTTCAAACAGGGCAGATTCCAGGCCCCATTCCGTCTCACCGCAGTCGATACAAAAACATGTTTTCCAAAGGGAGAGGGTCACGTAACAGTATTTAAATGAAGTCACGGTTGTTTGTTGTTTTGTCATATTTTGAGAAATGGGTCACGACCTTGATAGTCAGGCCAGGGCGTCGTGTCAGCCCAACGTTGAATACACTCCAGGAAACGCATATTCATCTATGCAAATTATGTAAACGCACATCCACCCAATGCACGCACAAACATTAACACCAAAGATTAAGATATGAATTGCTGTCCTTCCTGAGCAATGGTACAGGCTTCCTGATCGTCGAAGCGGCACTGTATTTAGCCAATTAGGATACATATATACATTAGCCTGTCATGGCTGATGTGTTGCCGCTGGTTTATATGTATATATATATATATATGTGTTAGAACCACCATCTGTTACCTTGCCAGATATCTCCGGGAGCATCCTGAAGCCAACTCTTGCGGGGTCCAGCCAGGGTCTGTGTTCCATGACGAACCAAGACCGGCTGGTGTCAGACGACCTTGACTCCTCCCTGGCTAACCTCGTGGGCAGTGAGTATCCGAGTCTAGTTCCTGTGATTTACCATTCCCTTTATCCTTGTCTTTCTGTCAAGGGATGTTTTATATCTCTCTTCCCACATTCTTATCTTGATAATGGCACTGAACGTCTCCGTACCGTGATATATCTGTTTTTGTATTAAGGGTAATATGATAGTACATTCTTTTTTAAACGCCACACTATCAAAGCAATCTCAGTGGACGCGCGTAGGAGAGGAGACGATAAGCGGAGATTATCGTATGATGCGCAACATCGTGTTACATAATCCATGTCAGCAGACCAACAAATCACGATAAACAAATCACACCGTGCTGTCACGTCCAAAGACCATCACTCTGCTCACACCTCGCTCTCTTCCCACAGACCTCGGCATCGGAAATGGAACCTCGAAAAAGTAAGTGGCACCCCAAAGACATGAGTGGACACAAAGAAAAACACACATGTCAACACAAATACACACATATATGGTTGGACACACATTCATGAATTGACACACACACACACACACACATACATGGGCAAAAACACATACACGCACATGCGCACACACACACACAAACACACACACACACACACACACACACACACACACACGCTTGACTGCCCAAGCTCATGCAAGGACACATGCAAACACACACGCACACACGCAACCCCCCCAACGACCATATAAATAGTGTCACGAGTGTGACCTTTTTTTTATTCCGCCGTCGCTTAGCTACGCGACAACATACAAACAAACAAACATCAGCGCTGTGGGCCAGCGTCCGGGAGCTGCAGCTAGCCCGGAGCCGTGGCTAATATTAGCATGTCTGAACCCACAGTGACATCCACTGGAGTCAGCCGGGGGAGAAGAGGCTGACGGGAGGCACCAACTGGCAGCCCAAGGCTGCGCCCTCCACGACCTGGAACCCCGTCTCCATGGTGATCACACAAAGGCCCCTGTCATCGTAGCAGCCCTCCCCCCCCCCCTCCCCGCGCTATACATTAACTATCGTCTGAGAAAGAAGGACGCTACGGCCTTCGCCGATGGCGCCGTTTTTTCCGAGGCTTTTGTTGGTGTGACAGAACGTTCTGTGCCACGAGTGTGTCTCCTTATCGGCTGTATTGTGTTGTGTCTCTCTCCGGTAGCCCACGTCTGTCATGGCCTACCCCGCCACGACGCCAACGAACATGATGGGATACGGCATGGTAAGTGGCGTTCACCCCCCCCGCCACCACGGTTCACACACTGTCACCCCTAACAGTTATCGTCATTTAACAAATCAATGTTTGTTTCGATTAATCTGTTTCATGTTTTTTTTTTTAGTGTCGGGGGCATCATAAACACACGGCATGTTAAGCCCTTTGAGACTGTACCTTTGATTAAGGGCTGCACAAATTAAGTCTTGTTTGCATTATTTTGACAAAAGCCAACTCTAAAGCCCACTTTTCATGCTAACAAATAACAAGGCTCCGTTACAATGCAACGTCATAAAACCAGGATCGGATGACACAGAGAAACACAGGGAAATGTAAAACATCAGCACTAACCTCCCCCCCCCCTCTGCCCTCCCTCTGCCGCAGCCCCCACCCATGGGCTCCATGGGGATGATGACCCAATCCACCATGATGTACAGCCAGCCCATCATGCGGCCCCCTAACCCATTCGGCTCTGTGTCCAGCGCGCAGGTACGAGTGAGCACTTTGGCTCAGGACACCTTCACACGTTCGGTTGCCGTGGTGAACGTCTGTTAAAAAAAAAAAAGGGCCAGGATTGTCCATCGTTGACCGGTTCGTTTGCCCTGTGTTCACTGGTGTCACGTGTCATGATCCCATCGTGGTGACAGCCCAGTGTGTGTGGTGGTGTGAGTGTGTATGATGTGGCCTCCGACGCTAACCCCAACACTGGGCCCCTTTATTCCCTCCTCCGGAGAAGGAAGCGCTGGATCGTCCATCCGTCCTTCGTCTTGACTACCCTTGTTTATCTCTCCTTCACTTCCTTTCTGCCTTCTGTCTTCTCGTGTTGTCACCATGGCGTCCGTACTCCTGACTAATCTCTTGGCTCCGCCCCCTTTATACATATGTATTTTTAACTGACTGCTGTTGCCCCCCCGTCGCCCCCCTCCCCGTCGCCTCCCTCTCCCTCCCCCCCTCTATGCCCCCTCGTTTCCTCCTTCTTTCCTGCTGTCGTAGCCTTCTGCGGCCTCTAGTCCCTCCAGCCAGAGTCCTCTCCGCGCTCCGGGACAGGACCCATTTGCACAGCTCTCTCTCAAGGATTTCTTGTAGACCCGTCTCTCTCTAGGTACAGCTCTCTCTCTCGCTCTCTCTCTCTCACGCATTCTCTCCCTCTCTCGCTCTCTCTCTCTCTCTCGCTCATTCTCTCTCTCTCTCTCGCTCTCTCGCTCTCTCGCTCTCTCTCTCTCTCTCTCTCTCTCTCGCGCTGACGCACTCGAACGCATGGGATTGCTCATGCTCTTTATCTTCTCTCCTTTCGTTTCTCCTCGTTACTTCCTGTCTTTCAACCTCCACATTTTTTACTCAAACCTTGTTTTATCGTTATCGTTAATGTCTCACCTGGTTGTGTTTTCGTTTGTGTTTTATTCTCGTTTTGGAACATTTCAGATCATTGTCTATTACAAAGCCACTACATTTTCAACTAATATCCAACTAATATCCAAACACAATGATCAATGTACAACTTTGCTAGCTAGTCTTATTGGCCATATTATACATTAATTGATTAGACTTAGAAAACCCTATCACAATTTTTGTGTCACATTTGTGACGAAAGAAAATGGTACGCAATTGATTAAGCCATATAAGAAATCAGCCAATGTCTATTAAATAAGTGTGACCTAATGTCTCCCCTCTCCCCAGATGCAGTTCATGTAATGGTGGCTGGGAGAGTCTCTGTGAGGACCAAGCACTTAGTGCCGGGCTCTGTCTACGACGCTGTCCAACTCTTCAGAGAAACCTCCTCCAACCCGACCCACACACACACACACACCGACACACACCGACACACACACACACACACACACACACACACACACACACACACACACACACACACACACACACACATTAACACATACACACACACACACACACACACACACACACACACACACACACGCACACACACACTTTCGAATACAAGACATGTCACGAACAGAGTGGTCGGCAATGACTGTCCGAAACCATGGCAACCGTCTCCGAACGACATATTGGACAAAACCCCTGCTGGCCCGTTCGATTATTACGCAAATTTGTCCCCAAGACTTCAAGTGATGCTGCTGTCCAACCGCCCCCTCCACCTGCTCCCCTCTCCCCCTCTACCCCTCCCCTCCCCTCCCCTCCCCAATGTTGAGGGTCGCTCCTCACCCATTTTACAGTGTAACCTGTAAAGATAGTTATGGGTGCTGAGAAACTGTTTATCATGTTTATGTATACGGTGTTGGTTGGACAAAAAAAAAAAGCTTGTTGTTCTCCTTAAGCGGGAAAGGGAGGGGGAGGGGGGGGGGGAAGGGGTGACGCTGAGGAGGAGGGATGTGGCGGGAAAATCAAGCGGAGTCCCCTTTTAACCTTTCTTCATCAGAACTCCATCATCGTCATCATCATCGATTTCCTCCTCCGGTAATTTAACTGTCACCGAGTAGTGATGCTAATGACGTTTACACCTGTTTAGTTTTTGTCTTTTTTACCGTGTTTACAGTAGACATTCCTTGTGTGTTGTTTGTATTTATTTATGATTATTGATTTAAGACTTTGGGGGTGGGGGGGGGGGGGGGGGGGCGGGGCTGGGGCTGTAAAATGTACACTACATTGAACACCTGTGGGGTTGCTTCACCTTTAAATATGGATCTCAGACTGTATTATTGAGAGGTAGAGTAAAAAAAAAATAGCTATTATATTAAATTACACCTATTAAGCGGAATGATAGAGCACTAAATATTCTCCAGTTTTTGTGTTAAGGACAATTTTTACTAGATAAAAATATTTCACCATCTCCGTTGTACTTCGAGTGCAGGGTGTAGAGTTTGAGTCAGTTACCTACAGTATATAGACAATTCTGTGCCTAGGGTTTTTTGCAATGGAAACATTTTCTGTCTAGTGGGGAGCGGGGAGGGGGGGGGGGGGGAGATACGTCATCCACGATATCAGAAGCATCACAATGGGGAAATGGGTGGGCTCCGTTTTGCTTTAAGCTTGGCATGCCATTGACTCACTGACCGTACTCATGGCTGCCTTTTACTCTGAATGTGAAAGAGTTGTCTTCATGTTGCACACATCTTTCTGCGTCGGCCACGCCCCTCTTCTCGCCGACCCCCGCTGGAGGAGTCGGCGGAAGGGGAAAGGCCGAATATGGTCGTGGGACGTCGGGATGGAGGAAGGGGTCACAGTTTGGATGTAAATTTAATTGTATAGAGATCCAGTGGAACAGGGCGGGGCGGAGCACTGTTGATCGGTGCTCTTTGTATATATTAAAAAAATAATGACTGTTCACTCAGCGGGGATGGAAAGATGTATGAAATATGAAAGCAATTCAATCAAATTTGACTCTACCTAAGTTGGATTCAGGATTCTCTGCGTTGGTCTTAACGCAGCTATTTTTCTTTATGTAATTAGAATGTGTAGCAAAACGATGACTGAGGTCTTTTCTTTCTTTTTCAAATAAAGAGCAGCTTCCACAGATGATGTCCATGTGTTATTTGTTTGTGTGTGAGGGATAGCCTTTTTTTTTAATCACATTTGGAACATTATTGGTCCTATTATAGTCCCCAGAGGCACGTTTACAGTTTGATATTAAAATACATTTAATCATTGCCAGTGTCACCTGACCTGTTCAGGTGACGGATGGGATTACCTAACCGTTTGCTCACTAGACAGCACGGTAGGCCGTCTGTTTACATTTGATTTAGGAAAAGACAACAAATGCGTCACTAAAGCCTCTGGCAAGGACTTCCATCTCATGTATTTATCCTTCCATAATTTTGGTTCATTATCCTCACGTTATGTTCACACAGTCGAATTACTGAGAGAAAAATGAGTTTTCTTAATGACACACCGTGATTATGCACGCCTCCCTTTTGGATACCAAAGGTGACCCACCCACTTGACAAACACAGTTAAACTCCCAACTCTAGGGACACCTGCTGGACGATGTGCGCCCTTTGCTCACCTATTATTTCAAACCATGCAGTATGTGTTCAGGTGGTTGTTAATCTATAACAGTTCATACACTCTTACGCTCACTACACTGCTTTTCCAAACATGGGTCACATAATAAATGGCATTGCTTTGCGAACAGGAAGAATCTCGTTAACGTTTAGGGGTGTGTTCTTCTGTACAGTGGCGCTCAGCTGACTGCTGCATGGCTACAGAAGCGATTATTACATCCGTGTGCCATCTGTCTCCAGACAGTAGACACAAACTCTGCAGAACTAAGGTAAGATGGCCCATTAGTCTTTTGCTGTTATTGTGCGTCACTGCAAGATATATATTTTCAACGGTCCCATGTTTTACAGCCACGACTTTTACAATGTGGCGTTAAGGTACCATGCATTTGATAGTGAAGTAACTATAACTAACCTCACCTGTACGACTGGAAATATTTCTTGTTATTTTGTTTTCGTTTATCGGCTCGACTGACGACAGAAGAATGGATCACACAACAGAGACATTTTCTTTCATTTTTTTTATCATGCTACTTATCAGGCTACATTGTTTCAGGATTCATGACAGTACATTTTGTATTATGAGGCTATAATTGTAGATTCTAGTTGTAGTTTTGTTCAGATAAGTCGAAAACGACATTTGTTCTTTTACTCTAAGAGTTTGAATAGTTTATTCTAGTGGGCTACAGAAGCATTCCGAATATAATATTAAGGGGACCGTTTAACGAATAGTTCATTGTTTCACTGTTTAATGAACTGCTTACATGCTACTGCAACCAGCCAACCTTGAAAGAGTTTTCTTGAGTTTTTGTTTGCTTTTTTATTATTTAAAGACATGGAAAATTGAGACAGAAATGTTTTTATAGTTGTTGTTTTTTTAGGAACTGTTTGCGTAAACGACTAAGCCATGTGACAAGATATAACTACTAATTACATTGTAAGAGATCACATAATTTCCTGCTTTCTGAATCACTATTTCCGAACCACAGAATATTGTTTTGACGACAAAACAACTGTTCTGTTTTTTTTCACTCTAACACCCTTACAGACTTCTTGATCCACCTCACCGGTGGTTTAACGCTGGAGCTCTGGTTTATGAATCTACTGTGCTGCCTGTGAGGAGGTGGAGGACAAGGAGAGAGGCATCATGATAGACCTGAGCCACCTCACGGACGAGGAACAGGAGAGGATCCTGAAGGTGCTGAACAGAGACACAGAGCTCAAGAGACACGAGGAGGAGAGGGTCAGGTACATCCATCACGTCACATTCATGATTAACCTCATACCCATGTAATGGGGCAAGAGGGTCTAGTGGCTAGGGCCTTTCACTGCCCTCCAAAAGGTTCTTGGGTTTTGACCGCCAATGTCAAATCCCTACCGACTCTAACCCCAACCTGCTCCTCTACAACATCAACATAATTCACTGTAATTTGCTTTGGATAAAACACGTCCGCAAGAAAATACTGTATTATATCCCCAATTTCGGAGGTCTACCTGTAGAAAACCCCTCTTACCAAGACCACCACCTCACCACAACCCCCTGCTCTTAATGGCCGTGGATCTAAAGACAATTCATCCAACGCGTCTAGGGATAGTTTCCTGTCTAAGTAGTGTTGCATAGTTACGTCCTTTCTTCAATCACAGCAATCCCCCCAGAGTCAACTTCTTTTCTTGCATGAGAAGAAAAAAAACATCCTAGACTGAAAAGGGGTAGGGTAGACGGGGGGATGTTTGCGTGGCCAAAATAGAATAACCTAATTCGGCCTTTATCGCCCAAATAACCTCCTCACATGAGACTATTCGATAACAGTGTATTTTAACTCGACGCATTGGGTGAAAGATTGTTTTAGCCTCGCTGGAATGAAAACAAATTAAACAGAACAGAGAGAGAGAGAGCGAGAACTACCTTGCTTTTAAGAAGATATGGAGCGATATAGTTGGAAAACATGTCACAGCCACACAGAAGTTCTGTTGAATCCATATGCAGTAAGTCTGCAAACAGAATGACCTGACACCGTAGGCCTATTTAACCTACCATAAGTCACTTTAAAGCAAAAACAAGAGGTTCAGATTGATTGTGAGGTTAAATACAGTCATACACTTCTGTGGCAGGCTTAAATGAATACAAAGTAAAAAATAAAAGGTAGCAATCCCCAAAGTCAACAGCAGCATTGTCTTTTCAGGAGATCTTTTGTTGATTTTAGAAAAGCACGAAGCTATTTGCCTTTGCTTCCAAGTAATGGAATTAGCCCCCATCAGTTCTAGAGTGAATTGCTGTTCTGTACAGAGTGTAAAAGGATTAGGCCAATCGTGTGTCTAATGTGCTACCCGTATTTCACATGACCACTGGCCTTTTTCTTTCATAAGGAAACGATGAGCCGGAATGGTCATTCCCGGGCACATGATTCCCATTAACTTCAAACAGATTGGAGGCAGAGGCTCCAGTCGCTATCTTTGAAATCATTTGAAACTGTTACCAAATCACGATGATACATTTTGTGGGAAATAACCTAGAGTTTTTGTCGTCCGGTTTTTTGTTTTTGAGAAAGCAGCTCATACGGAACAATTTGCCTTGCTGTTGTTAACTTTGATGTTTGAGCTCATTTGTATTCACGGGAATTAATCCAACTGGTGTCATTTTCTGAAGACTTTATGCATTGAAAGAATTAAATAATACAATTTGCGATGAATCTATTGATAACCATCAATAGATTGTAAAGGAAAACATATAGTATGTTATAAGTATATATCATATAATGTGCAGTTATTGTGGAGTGGACTCTAACTATACAGGCCATCTGGGTGCTTCTTTCCTCCAGCAATCTGCAGAAATTACTGGATCGGGGCAAGCAATCGGAAACCAAACTCAAGTACCTCACAGGAGAATGGTTTTATGAGGAAAAGTCTCGGAGACACAAAGACAGGATTCACGGGTCCGAAATCATACTGGCATCCATGAAACAGAGGAGAAAAAGCAACGTAGGTACGTAGACGGGATACAATGACGGAAGTAGCAACCAATGCCACGAGCAACCATTAGATTCACCTGGAGTTTTTCTTAAGGTTTATTCTCCTTCGCTGATTATTTATGAACCAATTATAAAAATATAAAACAGGTCATATGGTACCAACACAGTATTGCTCGATGAAATACTGACATCGCTGTACATAACACATCTCTTTTTCTGTTTTTTTTTATCAAGATTTGACCCTGTCTACGGCAGAGGCCTCAGTAAAGCCCAGCTTATCCAGTCCAAGAGTTTCTCACAGCCTAGCCCCCCCACCGAAACCTGCCAGACTCTTAGATACACCCCTTCTTGTGAAGAAGAGGTAAACCTCTGCCTGTCTGTCTTTCATCTAATTAATTTTTCCTTTATTTCCTCTCTCTTTCACTGTTTCTTTCTTTTAGTAAAATTATGAATTTAATCTACCAGCTGCTCATACATGATCATACAGATATTGTACAAATTGTATCAAGCACACCATAACCTCAAAGAGTCACGAAAACAGTGAAGTAAACTTGGAGCAACTGTGTTAGACGCAACTCCCTCCGTCAGGTCACCTGTTGCAGTGGGATTAATTGGAGCAGCGACTTCATATAGCAAACATTTGAAGTACACTCTGTTTACCTGCGTGTGTTTGCTTGGTGAGTAAGTCAACATAGGCGGTACAACCTTGGAATGCAACCCAGTACAATAGAGTAGTTGCAGCTGACCCCATTGCAGGATGCCGTATGATATGCCATTACTCATACTCATACTAATATAATCGACCTATGTATCCATCTTATAGAGTTCTGGATGCAGAGAGCAACCAAACCCAGGCAGCATCCCAGTCGCCAGGAAGGGTAGGCATTAATGTGAAGCGAATAGCTACTGTTAGACAAAGGTTATTTGGGGTTGCTTCTTTGTCATTCAGTTACCCTGCCTTTGATTTCAGCCGAGACGCAACCCCTTTAATCGTGCTTCCTTTATTGTTGTGGAACCGAATGAAAAGACGGAAGAACCTATCGTCACTGGGGACCAGAGGCCTCAGAAGTCACCTGACACAGGTCTGGATCCATATTTTAGATAAACATGAGGAAAATAATAAGACACACAAAAATAAAATCCACACACAATGGTCACGGATATGTGCAAGGGATGTACACTACCGCCATTGGCATTTCATGAAAGGAGGGAGGGAATAGACAAAACCATTGCACAAAGGTGTTTGCAAGTAATACTAATCCCGTGTCACTGTTCCTTCATCGCTGTCTTCTGTGCTCTCTGTCCATAGAACCCATGGCTCCCTTGAAGGATCCAACTGCATGTCACTCAACACCAGGGGGCTCTCTCACCTCTGAAGCGTCTTCTACAGGTGTCAGACCTGTGCCCAAGATGAGAACATTTGCCTCTAGGCATAGCAGCACTTTGTCTAACAATGCTCCTGGGCACGACCTTCCCGGAGACACAAAGGTCATGGTCCCGGCACCAAGGTTGAGCCTCAAATATGCTTCCCAGAGCGTTGTGGCGAGCCCCTCCAGTGACAGAAGCGTGGAATCACCTGCTCAGGGAACTGAAGTGTCTCAGGTGTCTCGGTTTTCCCCTCATGTTGTTGCTGCTAAGTCTCTTCAGCGTCCCACTGAGGAGCTCCGTAAAGAGGAGCCAGCTGAAGATTTGACAAAGAACATTCCTTCTGTAACACCGGAAACGTCAGTCACAAATGATATAGACTTATACATAACTAAAACCAGTTGAAGTGAGAAGTTGCCGTTAACACTGTTAAATTTTTATTTCTGTGATTTCAGTAATATCGCAAACACCAAGCGTGATGGGCCGAATGCCATCGGAAGAGTCAGCCCGAAAAAGACCAGGGATGCAAAGCCAAAGGAATATGGGGACTCCCTCACTACCTCTCTGTCTACAAATGAAACAAAGGAACCAGAGAGGCGGAAAGTCAGCAACGGTGGATCATCCAGTGCTTCAGCACCCAGAGATGAAGATCTAAGCATGACGCAAAGCGTTGTGGGTAAGCCGAACAACAGCTTTTCTTGTGTAGGCACCTTCCGTATTATCCTCATGGTATAATTATTTCCAAACTTAATTTCTTTTCAGATCAACCTGTACGCTATGACCTCAATTTAATTGAGAAGGCTTATCAGCACACGGCTCCGTCGTCCGTTCCAAAGCCCAAATTATCCCATCAGATCTCCACTGCCAGTGAGGGGGAGGAGGGCTCCATAGCCAAGGTCCTGGAGTGGTTCAGCCGCAGTACGGACAGCAATGATTGGCTGGACATAGAGGACAGCCAACCCACCGTGATTAACCTGGACAGGAAGGAGGATGTCAAGGTTAAAGGAACCCTTGAAGACAGAATGAGGGATGATCATGGATCTCACGTAGTCGAGATGAAGAAAGACCACTTAGTCAAGGAGTCAAATGAAGTGAAGGAGAATATGGAAAAGAAAAGGGAGTCGAGAGTGGTGCGAGAAGATGTGAAGAAGAATGCAAGGCAAGAAGCAAAGGCGCTGAGCATCGAGGACAAGGGAGATGGAAATTTGGCAGGCAAAATATCTAATGCCAAGTTACCAGGTCCCAAAATCCTCAATATCATATCAGACCGAGCGATCAGTGACAAACGGCAGAAACCTGAAATCCTCCAAATGGATGAACTGAGGCAAAAAGAAACAAATGATCAAATAGTTGAACATTTGGCTTCTGCCCCTGAGAGAGTAAAATATAATAAAAGCACTTTCAAAAACGAAACGAAACAGACACCCACATCTAACAGCCAAGGAGAGACAGATTTCCTCATAAGTAGTGGGCATAACATCCAAACAGAGGATATTAAACACAAACAGCCAGATCACACAAATAAGAAAGATACCTCCATCCATCCCGAACCTCTGATTTATCCTTCACTCACAAACCATAGAAATAAGCCCAATAACACTAGAAAGGATCGGCCTAATTATGCAGCAGATCTTTTAATATTACAAACAAACCCCGAAGTCCTCGACAGACGAGGTTCAGAGAATGACCTGCAGTCTGCTCTGAAAGCCTCTCAATACAGAGCAAGCCCCCTACCAGACAAACCGTCATTGACGTTATTATCATCCTCTATAACAACCCCACAGGAGGATGAGTTCCTCAAGGCTCCACTAGAGACAACCCTGCAAATGAAGGACATTCCAGACCATGACAAACTCCGTCAGGCGATTCCCAGCCCGTCAATGGATTACAAGCGGAGTGGAGGCAATGCGCTTTCAACCACTAAGCCGCAAACGAAGAGTCATGGAAATGAAGACACAAAAAGCAAAGTAATTGAAGATGGAGCTGTGAAAACAGGCATGGCTCCTAAAAAAGACTTTATGCAGAATAGAGTCACTTCAAGACTTCCGCTCGGACGTCAGGAAAGCAAAGTAGAGAGGATAAGGGAGCTTAAGTCATTATGGGAGAAGGAAATGAACAAACAAGTGTTGTTGAATGTTAAATCCAAAGATGGAGGTGATGGCAAAATGATCTCTACTTCAAATCTTTCTAAATCTAAAAGATTTTCAAAGTCTGAATATAACCTAAGGTCAATGGGCAAGGATACAGACAATGACCTAGAAGATTCCAATGGGAATATGCTGAATTTTACACAGAGACAGGAAACATCAAACCCAAGTCTTGGCACAAATAGCTCACAATTTAACAATCTCCGTGAATTTTGGGGTAGTTCCAATTTTAGTCGTAGGGGCTCGTTTATGGCTGAAAAGGCCAATACCCACAAAAATAGAGAAATCTTAGATTCACAGTCCCTGAGTTCAGAGTTGCAGCCTTCTGCTGTCACAGAGAAGAGCAGCTTTAGACCGGTTAATTCCGGTCAGCACAAAGACAACCGGATTGAATTGAAGGAAAATCCTAGAGAGGAGGAAACCTCAACCAAGCTGCAAAGCAACGTTGGAAAGAAGATACAGTCTCCCAAGGCGAGGACCGACAGTTTCGGCAACATAAGCAGCCGTACAAGTGCCATGCGCCGTTCCACCAGCATGTTCTCGCTGAATGTCAGCAAAGAACAAGACTGTGGTAAAAAGTCTCAAGAAGGAGTAATGAGACAGAGTGCTGACAAGTCTCAACACAGAAGGCAAAGCGACGGCAGAGTCTCAAGTACCCGGAGACCGTCGGTTAATTCCGAATCTCAAGCATTGCGGGCTCGTGCGTTTGTTCCGCGAGACTATCGGCATTACCTCGGCATGACCGAGAAGTCCAGCGTCCATAACTCCCTTGCCCCGGTTGTGAGCGAACAGGGGTCAGACGGCAAGGCCTATGACTTTGACCTGTGTGGTCCGGCAAGAGAGACTTCCCCGGTGGGCTCAGAGGAGCGTTATGGCAGGACGGGAGGCAAAGCATCCCAGCGGGTGAATAACAGCAGTTCAGACACAGGAAGAGAATCGTCTTTAAGCAGCACAGCATCAGAAACCCGGAGCAACTCAAGGACCAGTTCCAATTGTAAGCAGCTTTTAATGCTATTTAATACAGTTAATTAGCAGCTACAAAAATTATATCTTTAAGCAATGCCTGCAATGCCTGAATATGCATGCATTATAAAATATGAACACCAATGAAACGTTAACGCACAAAACCATGTCTTCCTGGGACATCTATAATCTGTTCATCTTATTGTCTTTATAAATAAAGTCCAGTGTTGAAGAGGGTTGAATCTTGCTGAAAACTGTTGAATGTTGAAGATACTGACGACTGGTGCTGTGTCAACGTTATGAAGAAGGATGTATCAAGGGACATCCTTGTATGATCCATCTATATCTGCCTCTCTTGGCAGGACATTAATTCTCTCTTGTGTCAACATTACGTGTAATTCCTTATCCTCCTTGTTTGATTTGTGGGCTGGACAGCGCATAAGTGTTGGCTTCATTGTGCAGTAAATTTTCACCAACTGTACTGAGTGGTGACATTGAACCGTACCTTTATTTGGATGCAATATATATACATAAAAGAATAGAAAGTGAACCACACCTGGGGATTATGACCCTCATCAAAGGCCATGTTGAAGATGCCATGTTTTTCAGATTCAGAAATGCTTTATTAATCCCGAGGGATCAAATTAAGTGACAAAGAATACATCTTCAGAGGTATAAAGAGTTCTGAAAGGAATAGAATTATGTTGAAATTAGATTTTCAACATTATTCTGGAACGTAATCAATATTGTCCTTAAACAAAATGGCATAGTGTCACTAGGCTGTGTTCGGCATACCAACCTGTTGTGGCAGTATAACATGTTAAAGAGGCTTTGAAATTCAATGACTTAAAAAGACTCACTGGTTGTCTGGCTGTTTTGATTGTGTGTTTGTTTAGGGGAGAACGACAGCGAGGACCAAAACCCCGTGAAGAGAGCTCTCAGACGAGCTGAACTTAAAAATAAGACCAAGAGCTTGGAGGACATAACATCATTTGGCTCTTCTACATGTAAGGAAAACGTATTTATTTATATAGATTTGGATAATTTGGCATTTTTAGTGCATCCAATACAATTATATAATTGTATTCTACAGGGCAAGAACGAAGACCAGATCCAAGTGATATGAGACGAAGCAAGAATGGTGAACATTTGGTTAACATTGTTTTTAATTAGGAATGTCACTATGTCAAGTTAATTAAAAACCTTTTTGTTTTTGTTACACAGCCACATCCATCTCAACTGCTTCCACGGCCTCATTCTCCGATCCAGATCATATGAAAAACATGAGCAAATCAGTGCCCTCTTTTCTCCAGAAGGAGGTAAGCCCAGCGGGTGCAGCTGGTCAAAGCATGCTCTTGATTCCTCTCACCTGCGGTAAACTCAAATAAGCCTGCTGGGATTGTTTTGTTCCCAGTATCCATTCCCATCTATCTTGATCGATTAGGCAACAAATAAACGCAAGGCAATTGCTTCTTGCTTTACCTTTTCTAATTCAAACCTCACCTACAGCAACAGGTACTCAATACGATGTGATGTGTATGTGTGTGTGTGTGTATTTATTTGTGCTTGCCTGTTTGTCCCCAGCGGAGTGGCAGTGTGATGACCATGTACAGCGGGGAAATTGGCAATGTGGACGTCACTGGAAACATCCAGTTCTCCATCAACTATGTCCAGAAGCTCACAGAGTTCCACATCTTTGTGGCGCAGTGCCAAGGACTGGCGGCTGTTGATCCAAAAAGGGGTCGTTCCGACCCGTGAGTACACATATAGAGACATATATCTCTAAATATATTTATTATTGATTTATTTTTTCTGTTTCCATATTTTAAACCTTAGTAACAACACTGGTGGCCCAAATCAGAACAAACCCGAATTGTTTCAGTGTTCTTAATCAAGCTTATCGCTACAATCTTTTTTTTTTTCTTTTGTTAGATACGTGAAAAGTTATCTTGTCCCGGACAAAGCCAGTCTCGGGAAGAGGAAGACTGCGGTGAAAAAGAAGACACTCAACCCGACGTTCAATGAAATCCTGAGGGTGAGTATCGCGGGCGTGTTGTGCGCATTCGCCAGATCTGAAATGAACTAATAACATCGCTTGTTCGAACAATGCCATGCAAAGAAGCAACCACAAATGGCTCCTTTGTGCCTCCATTACAGTATCGGGTTCACAAGGAGTATCTGAGGACCCAGACGCTCATTCTTTCAGTGTGGCATCATGATACGTTTGGCAAGAACAGCTTCTTGGGTGAGGTAGACCTGGACCTATCTACCTGGGACTTCGACCACACCCAGATGAATTACTTGGACCTCAGAGCCCGGGTACAGAACAAACCCCTTCACACATCTATACGGACACACACGCATAGAGAGGACAAAAGCAATGACGCATGAAGCACACAATCTGCTTCAGGAAAATACAAATGCCTTCACACTAGCACTCACAAACATGAGTGACACACAACGATATGGACAAAACAGACACACAACGATATGGACAAAATCTGCGAGGAGATTTACGTACTACCCACACAAGATTCACTGAGAATACATTTGAAGTTGACAGAATATTTTGATAAAACAAAAGGGAATAATGGGTGTAATGTTTTATCATTCACCTATTAACCTTGACAGATATGTGTCTTTGACAAAGCTTACATTAAAAGACACACCATCTTTCAAATGACAACAACCAGTTAATTACCCAAGTGCAATTACTATATGGATATATTGTATAATAATGGTAAAGATAATGTCTGTGGTATTTTCTGATCGATTGGTTACAAAATGGAGTCTTCATCATCACAACTATCTTTGTCAGATGCCGTCCAGTGTGACGCCTTCTGACAACAGAGGCGAGATGAGACTGGCAATACGATTTCTCCCACAAGTGACAACCAGTAAGGGTCAGTGTGTCGTTTATAAACAGGTTTTAACTCGAGACCAGAATTAGGTATATTAGATTCATTACCTTATGGTCTGGTATTGAAACGTTTCTCTGTGCTTTTTGCTGCACAGCTGTGATGATGCACGGCCCACCCACGGGTGAAGTACACATTTGGGTGAAAGAGTGCAACAACCTTCCTCTGATCCGAGCCACAATGGATCCTTATGTTAAATGGTATGGCGTTCTTCATCTGTACCATCGATTCCTCCACGGATTGGAACTTTGTACTTGGTTGCATGCTTTGCAGATTTGCTTTAATTAAATGGTTCGGTATTGGTTAACTGGTTCAGTATTTTCCAATTTCTGTATTTTTTTCTGATTTTCCTTCATTCTTAAAGCTTTGTGCTGCCGGACACAAGTCGGAAAGGCCGTCAGAAGACGCGGGTATTGCGCAGAACGACAAATCCGATCTTTAACCACACAATGGTCTACGACGGCATCAAACAAGCAGACCTGACGGAAGCCTGTGTCGAACTGACAGTCTGGGACCGCGACAGGCTGGCTAGCAATCTGCTTGGGGGCTTAAGACTAGGCCTTGGCACAGGTACACATGCAAAACATGACATGTATCTCAATCCACTCTAGTCAGTTGCTATAATATAAGCATCTGCTGAACGACTAATCACCGTAGTAAGTATAATGTAGATATTAATCAAAGTGGTTTGCTCTTTTTCTCGATGTAGGCAGAAGCTATGGTGCGGTGGTGAACTGGATGGATTCGAGTCTGTGTGAGGTGAGGCTGTGGGAGCGAATGATGGCTTCCCCCAATGAATGGGTGGAGGAGTTGCTCCCTTTAAGGAGGCTGACCTCCGCCAAAACAGCACTGAAATGAGAAGCCGTTATGACTTGTTAAGAGAAGATCTCCTCTAAGATAAAGCCGGTTTAGAGAATAATACAGTTATGGCATTGACATTTTTACATTTAGGGCATTTAGCAGACGCTTTTATCAAAGTGCCTTGGCAGGGTAAACCGTGCAAGGTGACAGCCAGCTCGTCCAAAGTAGTCACAGTACAATAACCCATTCCATATGACATAATATAATTATTTATTTGTCTCTGATTTATTTTTGTGGAATATATTTACAAGTGGAAGTAAAGAGTTTCAATTATATATACACACCTGTGATTTATTTTTACTGAGCAAAGACAATGCAGTTTATGTCAATAGAAAATGCTCAAGTGGCCCAATTGTAGTCATTGGGCTTATTTCACGCTAATAGATATAACACAGTAGAGGGTTGTGCAAATCGATCAAACGCTATCATCAAATAAGAGCAAAAAACTTTATTTGATTGTCATTGTTTGAATCCCCATCAATGCATTTTAAAACCTCAATAATAAAAAATATAGACCATTTTTCTCACACTATACATCGGATTTATGTACTATATTTGTATGTTAATGATTGTTTTCCGGTATGCCTCCAAAACGGCCTACATCTGTATAGTACAACAACAAAATATTTAATAAAATCATATAAATCTCCCTTTCTCTCTGTGGTCACTGTTTTCCTAGCTGTATGATATTAGGGATGGAAAGATACATCAGTTATATGAGAGCGATACAGAAAGAGTACAGAAAGGGGAACGGTTGAAACAGACGAAAGCGTCTATTTCTTATTCTTCCTTCTCCTGAGGATCAGGACGACGGACACCGCGAGAAGAGTGAGGACACTAAAAGCAATCCCTAATCCAATCGCGGTGCTTCTCAGTGCATTGATCTGCGCCCGAGGAGCTGAGGACTCTAAAACACATACAGAGGAGGACATTGTGTTAAAATAATTTGTACATGGCTGTATATGTATGCATTAATATTTTGACTACAGGATTATCCATTTTTGCCACGCTCAATTATTCATTAGGGACACATGAGAGAGGGAGTGTGGGAACCTGAGACTCCTAGTTCTACGTCTAGTTCTACAGTCTTCCAGCTGCCACCCTGCTGGGTCGGGGGGGGGGGGGGGGTTGCTTCAAATGCAGGTTCACATGTAATGCAGGTTTGTTGCACCACATACATTAGGAGTTTAACAATCATGATGTCTTATTCTTTGTTGTCCACACTGAATGACGCCGAGAGATGTTTTTGTACTGAACAACTGTACTTTGGGACTCACTGGTAAACTGCGACACCAGAATAACGGGAGAGCTGACTACCGCTGGCGGCAGTTCGTCAACGGAATCCTGTGGCGGGTCGTCGGTGGTATCTCCCCCTGACCTGGTATCACTCCTTGATTCTTCGTCACAGTTCTAAAAAAAACAGATTCCTATAACATTCAGGGGAATTTCAGGTCTGTCTGTCTGTCTGTGTTTCTATCTGTCTGACTGATACGCCTGTGTATGCTGTCTGATGCCTTCCATATATCTGTATGTCGGTGTCTGATGTCTGTCTGTCTGATATGTATGTTTGATCTATCCGTCAATCTGATTGTTACTGTGCTACTTACAGGCACTAAATTGGGGCAGTTGTCCACCTCACAAAGCCGGGTGACACAGTGGAGGAAGAACCTGGAGACAGTATCATTATTGTGTTCCACAAATCTGAATGCCTCGAAGGAGAAGAATGCTGTCTGCTCAAACCCGTTCGAGCCCACCACTGTTTGTCCATCCTTGATACATCTTGAATGAGAAAAAGCACATAAGTCTTGGGATTGCTCATTGGCAGGAACAGAACAAAAGCACTAAGGCTGACCTAGAGCAGCATTTCGGAAAACTTGGTCGCAACCCTGCCGGTGGGTCACAAAGGATTTGAATTGAGTCGCCAAATACATTGGCCAAGTCTTTGATTGTTTTCATCTGCAGTACATCTTTTGTCCACAAGGAAGTGTGTCAGTTTCTCTCCAAAGGCAGAGGATTGCAGCTATCCTCTCAAATCCAGCCTAAATCTATTTGGTTCACATACCAAAGGTGTTCTGGCTGTGCAACCAGCTAACGTTTTCATGAATTGCAGAATCTATGAAAATAAATTAATTTAATGTTTTGCGGTTAAATTTCCTGCTCTGATAGTAACATTTTGCGAAACACTGACCTATGGAAACAATGTTTCAAAGTTAGAAATAAAAATATACTGCATAGCCGATAAGAAGACTCACCCTACGAAAAGATCATAAAAGGTGTTGTTTGTGGGCGAGTCAGTGGTAGTTGCAAAACATCGGTCGAGTAGCACATTAAACCTTAGGAAGGAAGGAAAGAAGTACAGACAATCATAAATCACAAAAGTATCTATCTATCATTAATGTTAGGGATGGAACCATCCCTGAATTACCTTTCTGTTAAATTTGTCGCCCTAACCATCACAAAAATCCTGGTCTTCAGGGTTATCCCCGAAGTTGGAACAACTAGGGGATTGGTGTAGCTTTCATCCTATTCCACAGAAAAGAAGGAATGCTATCAGGCTATCAAATCCTTGACAGGAATACTGAGCCGAAGGGCTAGAGCAAAACTTACGCTGTATAGTGCCATATTCAAAGTGCTGATGAAGCTACCGTTATTCTCATTTACGGCATAACTCACACCCAATCTATAATAAATAAACACAGATACATACAAACATTTAGAACAGAACACCCAGCAGTTATGTTACATTACAATATGCATAATGGAACACTATTAAAATAAATGACCCCCCAACTGGGTCGGTGTACTCACACTGCAAGTTCCGTGTGGTTCACCAAATATTGCAAGGGAAATTGGCAAAGAAACTGGTATTTTATCTGCTTCCGATATGTGATGACTCCAGCAGAAGGGTCATGGGAAGCGATGGATCCCATGACTTTTACATATTGTACATTTGAGAAGTCGGAAAACAGTCCTGTACCGATCTCAGTGATTACCTGTCAACAATAATTGTTAAGTCTGGTTTCACATTTTTATTTTAAAGGTGCAGTTTCAATTATGTTAAGGGATAATGCCGGCGTTCTTTTTAAATCTTTTTCATATACTATGGTTTACACACATTTGTAAGACATCGGTCTCACCATCATAATGGAGACAGTTCTATTTTTTTCTATTTATTACTGTTCTCAATGTGGAACAAGCATAAAACGGTCTTATCCGAGTACCTCGGTATAGCAATTGCAGTAACTTTCTTCACTTTCATTCATGGAGACTCTGAATCTCAGTACAGGCGGATCGGCATCCCAGTCTGGTATCCCACGGCACACTTCCTTGCCAAACTCTCCATTCAGAGCCATATTATTTTCGTCATAAAGAGATTGGTAAATAGGGCAGATAAAGATGCTCAACTCCATGTATTCTGGGTTACAGGTCACCTCTATGTCGTCATTTTCTAGTAAGCAAAATAAAGTAATTGAAAAACATAAATAGGAATACATTTGATGTAATTATGTAATTATTGTAATTATGTTTGTTTCTTCAATTGTGGAGACTACTACGAACCTGGAGGTCTGTTTGTTACATGCGTAAGACACGGTGAATCCGGCAGTGTCTCCTGTGCGTTCACTAACCAAAGCTGGAGCACAAGGATAAACAGCCACATTGTTCTAGAAAGCGAGGAAAGAAAGAAAAAAAGACTGTTGTTTTGTGAGAGAGGGACTCCCAATAAACAATATCCTTACATTCAAATACAATCAGTTTAATGTAAATAATGACATATTAAACAATCCTTAGCTGTAGGGATTTTAAAGAACTAAACTGACGCGTAATCAAATCATGTCTGGTCCAAATGCAAGTAAAAGTAGCCCAATAGCAAAAAACAGATAGCAATATAATGAAAACAGAAATAGTTAAACTGAGACGTATTTAAATAGATTAAAAAAGGTCAACATTTGCGGCGCAGTTACTCGCAACCAGTTGACTCACCTGTTATTCTTCTGTTACTTCTTGATACAATATCAGTTGCATTGTCCATCCATTTATATGTGCCACAGAGGAGCAAAAGGGTGTGAGTGGGATGATCATAGACAATAGAGTAACCTGAGCTGTTTGTCTTCTTCAAATATTAAGGTCACAGGAATTTGCAAATGCCAAAAATATTAAAACCTTTACGCAACACTGAGAAGAAGATTGAATATGGCTTTTATAAAACAGTTTTATCTTTGACACATAATTCTATGACACAAACATTTGATTTCTAACTAAGTGGATTCAAGTATGTTTTTACGAACAACCATCCAAAATTTACTTCCAGTTTGTGTTATTATGCAGTCCAGAAATAAGCATTAACTCAGTCATAAAGCAAGGTATATTAATGTTTGGAAGGTTCAGGGGGGCGGGGTACACAATCCAAACACATTTGATTGGCTTACCCAAATAAACAGGGCAGTTTGTAGGATTTGAGCTTGTGAATAAAAATCAAAATGTTTTTTAAAAAAAAAACTTTTATTGCACGCATTTGTATTGTTCTTGTTTGCACACTGATTATCGGATGCCCTCCCTCATCTTCAACCGCTTATCCGGGGTCGGCTGATTATTGGATGTGATATTTGTAATTTCTCTAGCTTGTTTTGTGACGTATCCATTCCCTGCACTGTTCTACAAGTGTTGTGGGCTTGTGTGTTGTGTGTTGTGGGCCATTGGCCCCCAGTTGGGGAGTGGAGTACTCCTAGTTCACCACGACTAAACAAGTCTGGACTATCTGTGAATAATTAACAAACAACAGACACGGCACCAAGTCCCCCTCACCATTTCAAGTTCATTATTTTTTTTTTTATTGGTCAAGCCATTTTAATCCTACTATGTTACAGCCAAACTTCTTAGGAGAGATTACACAAACCTGGGCCGGAAACCAAAAACGAAAGGGGCGGAGTAACGCCTTATGTCCTGTTTCATTACGGAGATATTTAACAAATGAAAACTAATTTGCACGAGTGAATGTAGCTTTCGGACAGGGATTTTAATGAATGTGTTGCTACACTGGCCGATCTTGATAGGGTGTTTACTGGAAAACTTAAAAAACAATTTTATAGAGTTTACTCGTTCTGGCCGAGTTTATTTTCTTTCAACAATCATATCACACACTTACAAATCCCTGCATCCAGCAACATGATTGGTAGAAACAAAAATGTTTTGAAAGATAGTGAGACAGTGAGTCTGAGCAGTCTGCCATGTAGATATTAATCCGAGGTCAGATTTGTAAATCCTCTGATGACACCATTTCACTTTTCTGATTTTAAATCCAGTGATAAAGATCTCATTGTAGTTCCCTTGGCCCTTTTGTGCAAAATAATGAAAGGATCTTTTCATTATTATGATTATCGATACCCTAAGGGAAGATTCAAGGTGTCCTATCAAATCAGTGTTACCTTATTACTAACACAAATTCACAGCGAGTACATTGCATTCTAGTTGAGAAGATGCTAGAAAATTAGAAAGCACTGATGTTACATGTGTGTGACTTTTCAGTATGAAGATCAATGGCGTTACGGTAAAAAAAAAAGCTTACGGTATTTGCTGTGTTGCTGTCTCCAAAAGTCCAACCTAGGTCGACTTCTGAAAGCAGACTTCAATGTTTCGTTGCATGACAATTCTGTTGAAATCTCCTGCTCCCCAACACTGAAGTCCTCTGGCATTATGGAGGTTTCGATTGCCGAACGAGTTTCTCATCCAGGTGTTCGCTTCGGCCATCACTGCGAAATATTGGCGACCTTTGTCCGAGCGAGAAGCGGTGCTCAATTATGTTAGCCCTGACCGTGGATATTTACTGCTTCAATCCGACACCAACATTTTCTTAGGAAAAATTTTCTTCCACACGGCCCTATCTTGCATCCAGCGCAATTTACTTTCTGCACTGACGCATGTATCGTTATTAATTTGCAACTGGCGCAGAGCGTTCTTTTCCCTCCACGCCACGCGTTGCTAAATTAGGGAATGATCTTGCGCCCCAAGGGGCGGTTCGGCGAAAGGAGGAGGTGTGTTGTGGCGCAAACGTTCCCTGGTGCTATTTTGCAGTTTCAGAAAACAATTCCGCCACAAACCAGGAAATACCTGGTTTAAAGGCAGTGGCACGTTGTTCACATGCTATTAAAAGGCGCATGCATAATGTTGCTTGTGCACCTCGCGCATACTCTTTGCTTCTCTCATCTACCTAGCCACACATTCTTGGTAAATTATATGGGAAAGAACAGCCGATACAGCGGTAATAAGTTGTACTTTTAAATCAATGCATCTGCAAACACCGTACAGCAAACACATATTTTCTTAACACAGACATTGCGTACAAGCCCATAACTTTTTGGATTGATGAGTATTTGATCGTGAGAAAACATTGTTTTACCGCGACTGAGTGTTAAAAACAATTAATGAATGCGGGGGCGCTTGTGTGCATCCATCTTTTTAAACACACGCAAACTAAACACGTAACGCATAATACAGTCCATTGCAATGTATATTAACGGGGGGACACATGCATATTAGAAACACAAGTCGATAACGATAACTCATACAATACTGGTATAAAAACGACATTTGTTAATGTATTGCGTATTCATTAAATAGACAGTTACCGCATATCATATGTGTGTTAAGTTTTCTTGCCGGAATTTATTTGAGGACTCAGTATTTCTGAAGTTGTGGAAGAAAAGGCTATTCCATGTGTGAATTGGGCCATATTATTTGGCCATAAACTGAGCCATTGGAAGTATAAAATTCATGTGGCCATGGATCTGTCTCATCAGAGACTGCCAACGCGCTGTCAAAATATCAACTCGTCAGATTGAAATGTGCTCATGGCTCTTAAAGGGGATGGAAGATGGCACTCTCATTGGTTTATTGCACGTTACGCCCAAACCACACCTACGGGTAATAAGGCTACTTCAGACCAACCCTTTTTGGGTTTGCGTCGGGCGCAAGAGTCATATATCCACCGGTAAAATAACAACATCGCCATAGAACCGCCCACAAAGCTACTTGGGGTTGGCGCTTCTCACTTGCGTTTCAGCCCGTTAGTGTTCGGTTGTAATACGACATTTGAGAGGCGATTGAGAACCAATGAAGCATCCAGCGTTTCCACACATCTGTCTCACTCACCTGTGCTCTGTCTGATGGCTCAAGTCTTCCTCGGTTCCGTCCTCCTCTTCGTCAACCGCCATCCCCTGGATCGTCCTGATGCTAACTGTGTTTCCCTCCTCCAAACCGCCATCCCCTGGATCGTCTTGATGCTAACTGTGTTTCCCTCCTCCAAACCGCCGAGGTGAACATCCCCTGGATCGTCCTGATGCTAACTGTGTTTCCCTCCTCCAAACCGCCGAGGTGAACAAATTCTGGTTGTCTAAGTTCTTTAAAATATATATATATAATTATTAGTCATTAGTCATGTCTCCAGACATGTTCAGCGTAAAGTGAACAAGGAAACGGTGCGAAAAGGCCCAAGTAGGGTTTACCTGGCGTGCGCCAAGTTGTCCGTTCCTCCGTTAGAGTAAATGGAGTGCATTTATATAGCGCCTAACATTGCCTAACTTTCAGCCATTCACACATTCACAAATGCACACACCGATGGCGGTGTCAACGATGCAGGGCGTCAAACAGCTTGTTGGGAGAAGAAATGTGTCTGATATAATTTATAGTTTAACCAAATATTTATTGTTATATCTACGCAGATGTTGCTCCCCGACATTACAGTTGATCCCATGCTGGCCACACTGCCCACACTGGTCTCACGATGAAATGACCTGTGTTTGTGTCTCGAAAGTAGTGTCTTCTTCCATGTAATCTTTTGTTTAGTCAAACCACAGAGAGTTGAACACAGGGGCAACTTTAACCTTTTCTTAAAATTCCCTTCAATTCCCTTCATTCCTTTCATTGCACTACCACAACAATGGGTGTATTCTGAGCTTTATCCAGACAAGGCTCAGAGTATGTTATGTCTTTGTCTTTGTGTTGGATGCTGTGCTGATGTGTTAAGCCTTGGATGTTACCGAAGACTGTTGGGATATTTTAAGAAAAAAAACACGGAATGAATGTAAAATTGCCCTACTAAAGTTTATGATCCGGACATGTCGACTAATTCAAAGCCAAATTCAATGACTCACAGAGTGTCTTGGTGCCTAAATGGGTTTTTGGTGTTTCTTGTAAGCAAATGGGGAAATGGTGTTCACTCCACCTCTTCGACTTAAGTTACAGAATTGGTATTAAATTGTTTATCACTATCATACGCTGTGTGCTTAACATACCCTTAAAAGTTTATTCTATGTAGCTTTTCAAAATGACAGACAAATTTGGATTTATGTGACCTTTGACCTCGATGCTCATGACATCACAAACATGCTTCCTGTTGCGAGACTGACACCATGACAGATTTTATACAGTCCATCTTAACAATTTTCAACTCTTTTTCCAAAATGATGACAAACCATTATATTTTTTTATTCTCATTTATTTAGCATATTTGCAAGTCGTCTAGATTAAAGCAAATCGTGTGTGTCCAAGAACAAAATGCTTCCTCCTAAAGTCATAATTTAAAAGACCAGGGAAGGAACGGTGAAATGCCTTGGCACAGCTCAGCGCGAGTTGGTGTTTCTTGGGCATTCATGCATTCGGTAGGCACACATGTAGAAGATACCTGAAAATAATCATATAACACGATTAACATCACCAGTAATGACCAACACTGATATTCAATGCCGATACAAATTTAAGCCAAACTGAACATGAACAAGAGGTTCGAGCACCTCCTAGTGATGAAGAGCGGCCATTGTCATACACACCTGAGAAGAAAGTGAGTACCACGGCCACCCAGCCCATAATGTAGGACCAGGAAAATCGCCAGTTTCCATAGCGTTTCCCAAAGTAGTTCACCGTGACCCCTGTGTATACAGCCATCGCCAGCAGTACAAAGAAGCCTGCGAACAAAATTCCCACCATCAACATCAACAACACTGTTTACAGTGCTGAGAGGTCCACTTTTTGATGGAAGACGTTCCCCAAAAATCACTTACATGAGATGAAGAAGAAGATACCAGCTGCGAAGGTCTTGTCAAATCCATCGAACGAGGAGTAGTGGATGAAGGCCATGACGCCGATGACGAGCCCAATGAAACACGCCAGCACGGAGAGGATCATGAAGGCTCTGGTAGCGTCCCAGTAAGCTGTGGGACGGGAGCGGCACAGGGAGAGGTCAAAGCTGTCGTTCAGCCTACTACACTATCGGCCCTATATTCACCTAGTGGCCATCTTGGTTCTAACCATTTGCAGATTGATGATGACCGGATGCTGGGGTCTGAATCCCGCTTTCAGCTCGCTTAGGGCCAAGATGGCACTGAGATGACCGCTATGAGATTCATGTATGGTAATAATTATTTTCAACCAAAAGCCCCACAAGTGTCATCTATTAGCTTTGGCTAAAAACATTCAGATGCAAATGTCTGATGACTGTGTCAAGCTTATCTATGTTTTTGTATTTGCAGAGTGATTGTATTTAAGCATTCGGATGGCCAACAGGTGAAATTAATTCTATCTTCTGGTAAAATCCTTCTCTGCGGTACCACCTCAAAGACCTCCCCACGGCACTGGTTTCGACTGACACTCCAAGCCTGGTCTGAACACAGTACTCTGGGAAGAGACAAGCCAAGGGATCTATTGATAGTACTTCTGGAGAAGAAAGTCCAGGCTCCTCTGGAGTCATGGTGGGTTGCCATCATGATTCCTTTCCATAGCTTATACGCCACACCTGTCCGGAGCAGTTAGGGTGAGGCGTCTTGCTCAAGGACACCTCGACACTCAGCCAGGAGGAGCTGGGGCTCAAACCAGCAACCTTCCGGTTACCAGCCAAGCCACTCTACTCACCAGTACTTCTAGTCAGCCAAACACACTCTTCCTTACCGATGCTATCTGTGTGTGTCATGCATTTCCCAGGCACACAGTATCGCCAGAGGCCCTGGTGCATATAGTTGTTGGAGTGACGGTACTGCATCCAGTAGTCGGTTGCCGTGGAGATCATGAGGAGTATGTTCCCCATGCCGGCACAGAACAGCCCTCCACCCATGAAGCTGTACATCCTGCCAACAAACGAGCCAACGATAGAAGGACGTGAATTAAAAAGAGAACACACTATAGGCTCTCTCTGTTCTGTGTTTAGATGGGGAGAAGGGATTGCACAGCCAAAAGGTGGTCACAGTAGGCCCCTAAATCATTTCTAAATTAATTGAAAGAATAATTTACAAGAATGACACAGAAAGAATGTTTCTTCAAAATTGATGACACACACAAGAATGTGAAATGCATGTAAAAATCATAAATTGACCGTCTACCTTATTTCGTTATCTCACGGTAAACGTGAGAATCTCCTGAATGACGTGGGTCGTGAACGCACGGCGGAGCGCGGTATTGCCTCGGGGTGGTGGACAAGTTTTGTTTGGGCATAGGAAACCGGGCGAACACACTGCCTGTCGGGACAAAGGGGGACACGCACAGAGTCCCAGCCAATCACAGGGGATCAGTTTTGTTTTTTGGGGAATTTGCTGAAAATACAAAATTGTTAAAGCGCTGTGCAAGTCCCCTATGATAGTGATGACACATGGCTTTCGATTCACCGCGTAACACGGCCCCCCCAGCTAAGCGGATGATGTGCAACAGGCCTCCACCACGCCGAAGCTGCAAACGTTTATTGTTGCAATTTGATAAAATAACTTAACAAGTAAGTGACAACAGAATAACACCAAATAGGAAAATAAGACTTGTACAATATACATTTTTAGTTACCCCAAATAATTATCTGAGATTAACTTCACTTTTATGGTTTTTGACCTTGTTTGTAAGAACCTGGGTTATCATGAACAGTAGACAGAGCTGGCATGGTGGCCTTCAGCTGTAATAGTCTGGGTTCGATGCCTCATGTCCATGATCTATCTGTGGGCATCTTGAGCAAGATGGCCGTAACTGCTCCTTAAAGTATTTGAATTCAATGTCATCGCTTTGGATTAAAGTGTCTACTAAACGTCTCAAGAGTAAATAGTACATGGTAGTGCACTATGTACTCAACTATGTTCCCAATGAGCCATCACAGCCATTTTATGTTTAAATAAAAGTGATACAATTCAAACAAGGCATTTAATCACCATAGCATAAGTCATTTAGAATTGTAATGACAAATAAATTATGACCTGGGATATATTTGATATCATATAATAATGTTTTTTTATTATTTTATATATATATATATATATATATATATATATTAAAACAATCAAAAAACACTGAGAAACAACATTAAAACCTTTCTCAAGTGATAGTGTAGACCTTGTGACCTTGGACATTCACTTTTGGCCACACATTCCCATGAGTTAAAATAATAAGGTAGGACCTCCATATGACCACTAGGCTGTGCCTTTCTATCAGGGAAAAACACATAGGACTGCTCCAGGATTATCAGATTGTCACGCATTAATCTCTGCCGCCACAGATGGAAGGATACAGTCACTGGGTTGGTCCACTGGCATAGTCATCCTTGACGCAGTAACCCACTCGGGAAATGAAATCTGTCCGTAAGATAGCGTTTTGTTGATCTATTGCTTTGTTTCAATGGTAAACAAGCTTTATTCATTTCCTAAATCCGTCCTCACCCCATCCCTGTCACGGCGCTGGACACCGGGGACAGCACAGATACACTATAAACCATAAACTATGGGGTCGAAAACAAGCAAAAACCACAAAGGAAAAGTGTTGGCCTGATGGAACATTTGTCTTCCTATTTACCGAAAAAAAAAAAAAGGGGCAGGTTCATCTTTCTTTGAAATTAAAATCAATAAATACTTCTCCCAAACCCATTCCGAATAGATTATTGTGCTCATGTTAATAATCTCATTCTGAGACGCACAGGAAGCATTCAGTTTATGGATTGTCCCAGTGGGTAATCTAGAGTTCAAACAATGTAATGTTAGTCAAAAAGACACAAACGCACATACACACACACACACACACACACACACACACACACACACACACACACACACACACACACACACACACACACACACACACACACACACACACACACACACTCAAAGGCACACACACACACACACACACACACACACACACACACACACACACGCACACACACACACACACACACACACACACACACACACACACACACACACACACACACACACAGGCACACACAAGCACACACACACACACACACACACACACACACACACACACACACACACACACACACACACACACACACACACACACACACACACACACACATTTACTGTAGATACATACACAGTGTTTGATCAAGTAGCGCACATGTATATTGCATAAGCCTTTTAATCATGCATTGCATTAAGTGCATTAGCTTTTCCTTATCCTTCTTCCTGGTAGGATTCTGTGGTCATTGGCCAATGGCTACCCATTCTGAGGGTTATCCCATAATTGTCCGTGACTTCTTAGACATTTTTAATAACAAATATGCTTAAACATCCATAAAACATCTTTAACATTCCAATTCGACAGGGGGAGTCAAGCAAGATACACATAATTCATCAACGTTTTTTTTTTTTTTTTAACGAACACAGAGCTTTTGAATAGATACTGCAGTCCAAATCTATTATTTTGGAGAGAGTTTTCACTCGTCATATTAGTTTGCAATGCAATTATCGTTTGCAAATCATACACTGGCTCATGTGGAGTCCTTCTTAAAATCCTTCTGGGCTTTCAGCTGTCTCCATCTTTTAATTGTAACACCACGATATATCTGTGTTTGAGCATGGCTCTGAACAAGGTACTTCTTATAAGGCTGTAAGGTCGGGTAGAATTTAGTAAAATTTTGATCCAGATGGCTTGTTTACTTTACTTCCATTACTGCAGCACACTGTGTTTTTGTGACAATTTTGGTAATATCTGGCAGGGTTTTCAGGGTAGAGTAGTGAATCATAACACAAAATCAAAAACAAGCCTTTCGACCTGGAAGGGACACTTCTAAGGAGAAAATGGCGGTTTTTCTTACTTTCCTTAATCTCTGATGACAAATCATGTTTATTTGATGACTAAGTACTGTACATTCAAATCGCTCCTTTAATGTGTGTGCGACCATTTAGTAAAAACCGGTTCAAATCTAACGTTTAACATAAACGTCTGTAATTCTGTAATTAATTGAACATGGTCTGGATGTCACTATGCAGGATAATTAACTAAGATCGTTCTTTATCAATCAGCTCAAACCAAGTGCTTCTCCTGATGTGTGTCAGGCCAACCCATCCCCCCCTACCCCCCCCCCCCCCATCTCTCTTATTTGTACTGTGCCGTTGGTGATGCAACTGATTTAACACAACGCAACACACATCCACTCAGTTTTATGTCATAAATAAATAAATACTTTGAATCCAGTTCACGTTGCCCGCTGCTCTGGTCGTGAAACAATGCGCGGTGTCTTCAATAGGGGAGAAGTTGAAAGCCCTCGAGCAGGGAGATGCCCACGATAATAAATACCATTATGTCTTACATGCTGGAGAAAACCATTAGGGCAGTTGTAGGACACGATGAGGAACAAATGCGTCGGTTTTGTAACAAATCTTTTATTGTACAGTTTACAAATCTCGACAGAACTATCACATTGGTGATTAGGAAGGACAAAGCACGCATTTACACACAAATATAAACTTTAACAGACACTAACGCAAACAAATGTGCACGCACAGGGGAACACAAACCTATGCACGCACACACACACACACACACACACACACACACACACACACACACACACACACACACACACACACACACACGTACACACACACACACACACACACACACACACACACAAACACACACACACAGTGGCGTTTTGCAACTTATTCCATTTGCCATATGTTTTAATCTATCATAAAAAAAATACATATTAGTAAACAGCAAACGTAAGCTACATTCAATAATCTTGCTGTACAATAGTAAAAGTTACTTCTGTCCATTTTTTCTAAAAATACTGTATTTCTTTGTCATTTATCATTTTTGTAGCACATTTGATTACATCTTTTACACATTGCAAGATGTTTTTAATATACACGCAGTGGCAGAGCTAAAATAAATAAATAAATAAATAAATAAACAAACACACAAAAAAATAGAATAAATTATCAAATCCAAAATTGAATATAAATAACAGCAGTGAGTAAAAAAAGGCAGGTGGCAAGCCATGGCGTGTTCCCTCCGTTTCATCTTCCCGCTTCTCTCAGGGTGCCATGGCAACAGGCTGATGGGTTTTCACGAAAAAGCAGCCAGAGAGGATAGAAGAGGCGCCCCATCAAGTCACATAATCAGTTTCTGTTTAAATGAGGTTCTGCAAGCAAAACAAGCAAAGCCCGTAATTAGAGGAGCGACAGCGAGCCCGGAGGCAGGCTTGTGTGATACTACTGTGTGTTACCGATGGATAGACTGTGTGTTACTGATGAATGTTACTTTGTGTTACTGATGGATACAAACTGTGTGTTACTGACACACGGTGCTATGTGTTACTGATAAATAGACCAGTGTGATACTACTGTTGTTCGTAGCTGTGTGTTACTGATAGACTGTCGCTGTGTGTTACTGATTAATAGACCAGTGTGATGCTGATGAGTAAAGCTGTGTGTTACTGATACACTGTGTGTGTGACTGATACACTGTGTGTGTTACTGATAAACTGTGTGTGTTACTGATAGATAGACCCTTGTGATACTGATGACTAAAGCTGTGTGTTACTGATAGACTGTGTATGTAACTGATAGATAGACCCTTGTGATACTGATGACTAAAGATGTGTGTTACTGATTGATATGGACTTTGGCCGTGGCCGGATTTAATTTATAGAAAAAGATTATGTGGTAATATAAAGCTAAATGATCTCACCTCTGATACATCGTACTACGAAATTGTATCAGGTCTTCACACCGTGTCGTTAAATAACATACAATGAATGTGTTTCTTTTGCGATAGTCATATATTTAGTGAAAACTTTGTTTTTGGTATTTTTTTTAAGCCATTGTCTGACTCTATGACTCTGAATGGATGGTCGGTGTTAGATATCAACCTCCCCCTATGAAAGCACTCTTCAGCTTTTCCTTTGTCTGCGAATGAATGGGGAAACAAGCGAAAAAGCTTTTTTTTTCTACAGCACCGCCACAATGTGTGCTCGGGTGCAAACTCTTGCAGTGGATCAGTTCGGAAGCGTCACCTCATCTCTCCTCTTCTCGGCGGAGCCAGGGGCCCTTGGACTGGTGGCGGGCCGAACAGGGGCCCCACCGAGGGACCCGTAGCTGGAGGACTGGACCTTGGGCAGGGCGCAGGACTGACCGCACAGGATCACGTTCTCATCTGAAAATGAGGACAAAGAAACAATCACTAATCTCGAATATTGAGCCTCTATGGCGGTTTAAAGAAGGTCAATGACTTGAAATAATTTAATGCATTGATGTAGAAAGATAGTGACTCACATAGTCTCACATAATCTATTGTATATTCAGTTCGTTCAGATGTTGTTAACTGTAATGTATTTCATAATGTACAGTGTTTTCTACACCGATCGGTACATGGAATAATATATCACAATTCAGGACTGCAGAGATAACAACAACAGCCGTTTATAGACATATCACAGCACACATCATCCTCACAGATCCCTCAAAAAAGAACAATACTGCTCTCTACAGGAGACCGACCAGTTCAAGAGTCAAACTCGAAAGATCCTCTGCGTGCGACAAAAGTGAGTCGAAATAAAAAATTCATTCCCAGAACTGCTCCGCTTCCCCCCCGCACGCCGGCCGAGTGGGATTGGCGCTAGGAGTCATCCCATAAAAGTTGCAGCGTGTTGCCGGCGCGGACGTACCCTGTGCCAGCCACTTGGAGGGCCCTCTCTTCTGGGGCGAGACCAACCCGCGCCTCCGCTGGGCGGCGGGCGACCCGCTCGCCGCCGCCAGATCGCCCTCGGTCGCCCGGCCGCCGCCGCCGCCCGCCGCGTCCGACCGCTCTGTGGGCGGGGGGGTGGGCGGAGGGGGGAGATCTGCATAGACGACGGAGAGATGGAAGCGTTAGCAGCTCCTAGCAAATTACACTGTGGTTAACGTAGATCTGCATACTCCAGAAACTGTAGTAGAATACACTTTGGATAACGTAGATCTGCTTACTCCAGAAACTGTAGCGGAATACACTGGTTAACGTAGATCTGCATACTCCAGAAACTAGCAGAATACACTGGTTAACGTAGATCTGCTTACTCCAGAAACTGTAGCAGATTACACTGTGTTTAACGTAGATCTGCATACTCCAGAAACTAGCAGAATACACTTTGGTTAACTTAGATCTGCATACTCCAGAAACTGTAGCAGAATCCACTGGTTAACGTAGATCTGCATACTCCAGAAACTAGCAGAATACACTGGTTAACGTAGATCTGCATACTCCAGAAACTAGCAGAATACACTGGTTAACGTAGATCTGCTTACTCCAGAAACTGTAGCAGAATCCACTGGTTAACGTAGATCTGCATACTCCAGAAACTAGCAGAATACACTGGTTAACCTAGATCTGCATACTCCAGAAACTAGCAGAATACACTGGTTAACGCAGATCTGCATACTCCAGAAACTAGCAGAATACACTGTGGTTAACGTAGATCTGCATACTCCAGAAACTAGCAGAATACACTGTGGTTAACGTAGATCTGCATACTCCAGAAACTGTAGCGGAATGCACTGTGGATAATGTAGATCTGCATAGTGAATAGATGGACGGAGGCGTTAGCAACTCCTAACATGACGCACTGTGGTTTATGTAGATCTGCCTACTACAGAAACTGTAGCAGAATGCACTGTGTGTGCCGACCAGGGAGCAGGCGAGGTAGCCATCAGAGTAGCGGATGGGACTGGTCTGTGTGAATATGAATTAGCAATGGAATCCTGGCTCACAAGCAAAAATAAATATCATGTTGTCTATGCATTGTTTCTGAGTCAGGATGGTGATTCTGGTGAAACACAGTGTGTGTGTTTGTGTGTGCGTGTGCGTGCGTCTGTGTGTGTCTGTGTGTATGTGCATGTTTGTCCGTGTATATGTGTGTGTGTGTGTGTGTGTGCCTGTGAGTGTGTGTGTGTGTGTGTGTGTGTGTGTGTGTGTGTGTGTGTGTGTGTGTGTGTGTGTGTGTGTGCTTGTGCGCGTATGTGTGTGTCTCTGTGTGAGTATGTGTGAGTGTGTATGTGCATGTTTGTCCATGTTTGTGTGTGTGTGTGTGTGTGTGTGTGTGTGTGTGTTTGTGTGTGTGAATTACCTGCTTGGGTGTGTACTTCTCTCCTCGGTTGCTGCTGGCCGTCCCTCTGGGGCTTCTTCTTGGGTCTAGATTTATGCGCCTGGACTGCGGGGTTGAACTCTGCAGCGAAGAGAGAAGATTGTCCTGACGGTAAGGAACACATGATGTCATCCTCCGAGAGCAGCTCCAAGGAGGGGGATGGCTGCGAGGGGGGCGGGACTAAAACAAATGGAACTCTATGTATGCTCCATGCGCGAATACGCTCTCTTCTTAGGTCACCTCGTAGCCATGAATTATGCATGGCGTGGGTTGGCAGTGCATTAAACTTTTGGGAAATCCCTTGTGGTGGGGGCCGGGGTTGGTTGGGGGTTGGGTTGGGTGGAGGGGGGGGGGGGGGGGGGGGTGGCGCTGCCTCACTTAGCCACACACCGCTGCTGAATTATACAATACCTTTCCCTGCGTCCGCCGCCCCCTCCGCGTCTCCGGGCCAGCGCAGGGTGTGGTACAGCTCGCCCACGGACAGCACCTCCTTGGGGGAGAACAGGTCGGGGTTGGACTGGGTGACGGAGGCGTTGGTGGCGGCGCCGGCGGAGGAGGAGGAAGGGTGGTGCGCCGCCAGGAGGTCCAGGGGCCGTTGCCGGGGGGGATGGTCGCCGGGCCGACGGCGTTGGGGAGGGAGGGGGGAAGGCGGCGAGGGCGATGGCGAGGGCGACAGGGAGGGCGAGGGGGAGGCGGCGGACTGCTGCAGGCTCAGGGCCAGCTCCTCGTCCATCAGGTAGGTACGGGCCGGGAGGGGGGGGCACCAGTCCTCCTCGTCTTCGTCGGTGCTGAGGAGGAGGAGGAGGAGGGGGAGGGGGAGGAGGAGGAGAAAAGAGAGACAGAGACAGAGAGGGAGAGAGAGAGAGAGAGAGAGAGAGAGAGAGAGAGAGACAGAGAGAGAGAGACAGAGAGAGAGACAGAGAGACAAAGAGACAGAGAGAGAGACAGAGAGACAGAGAGAGAGAGAGAGAGAGAGAGAGAGAGAGTGAGAGGTATTACACAGGCTGTTCAGATGCCTCCTATAAAGAATATATCGCAGGATCTCTAATTTTCACTTTGATAACAAAGCAGTTCATGAATTATATTATTGATAAACAAAGTGAATAATTCAAACAGGACATTTTAAATACAAAAACCTTCCACAAGTCTTGGTGTAAAGCGGTAACTCAGTAACAGGAGGTGGGGAACAACCTCTTTGTCTTCTTCAGGTCTGCCACGGTGTTTTAAATGGCGGCCGTGTCGCTACGACGCTCCCTACTAATGGAGGCTGTCAGAGGGGCGGCGGATGTTATTATAAAGGGCGGACCACAACTTCAGAACAGCCCCCCCACAACCCCATAGCTGCCCTGCAAGGCCCACAATCGAATCTGTCACGCCTCGTTAGAGCAGACGTTTCCTTCTGTAACCCCAATGAGGAGTTCCAACCAACCAGGACCCACAAACAGCCCCCACGACATAAACACACCCACCCAGACCTACACACACACACCATGACATACACACACACATAGCCTGCAGACACACAGCCAGTCCCCTACACACACGGCCTGCAGACATGCACAATACAGACACACACCCAGCCTGTATACACAAACCTGCAGATGACACACACACACACACACACACACACACACACACACACACACACACACACACACACACACACACACACACACACACACACACACACAAACACACACACACACACGTCACACACACACACACACACACACACACACACACACACACACACACACACACACACACACACACACACACGTCACACACACACACACACACACACACACACACACACACACACACCCACACACACACACACACACCTAGCCTGTAGACACAAACCTGCAGACACACACCCTGAAGACCCACACCTTCAGACACAAACCCATTCTGCAGACACGCGCCTGCATACACACAACTCACCTACGGACACACACACAGCCCGGAGACACAAACCTGCAGAAGCACACACACAGCCTGCAGACACACACCGTGGTTTGAGACACAGACCCAACCAGACCCCTCTCACCACAACCCCCACCACATCAACACAAACATGCGCGCACACAAACACACACGGGCGCAATGTGCGAAGCGTTAGAGGCATACAGCGTGATTAGGCTGATCTCCTATCCATCAGAATTAAGTCATTTAGTTATGGAGGGGAAGTTAAAACAGTAAGTAAAGTAAACAGAGCAGAAGCTTTTAATTTCATAATTACCCTGAGGACATAAGCACAAAGACAGAGCCTGGTAACAGGATCGAGGGCGTTCCTCCTCTTGTCTCCACCTCGACCTCCCTGTTTGGGACAATGTGTGGGCTTGACAATGGCTCTGGCGGTTACCTGAGACAGTCCTGCGGGTTCATCTGGCATTGGCCCAGGTCTCTGTCCGCGGGGAGGGGCTGTGACAGCACATCCACCCAGTTCAGGGTAGCCGGCTTGGATGGCCGACTGGAACGTTGCTTCACCTTTTTGGCTGAGAGAGGAGAGGAAAAACACCACCCGTGTCAAAGGACGAGAAAAGGCCCACAGCAACAGAGGCCAGGGGTGTCAGAGTTTGATGAAGACCTTACAACAAACATTGCAAACCATTTAAGTTTACATTTATTCTTGCATCTGCATGTCTACTACTCTCAGTGTATGGTGTATACAGCCACACAGTTTAGACAAGTTCTACTGTCCTGTACTTTCCACGGTCAAGCTCACATTTCCCATTAGGGATCAATACATTTACATTTAGGGCATTTAGCAGACGCTTACCCAAAGCGACGTACAATAAGTACATTTGCCAGAAGAAAGAGACACAACAATATATCTCTGTCGGTACAGTTAGGATGTTCATAGAACCAAGTGGCACGCACTAACAATATTAATAATATTGTTATATTATTAATATAACAATATTGACAAAACCCACCGCTGGTCGTCCGGGAGTACTGGAGCTTGGCGTACTCGGCCCCCGACTGACCGGCCTGGATGGTCCACTGGTCCAGGCCCTGCTCCAGCCCCGCCAGGCTGCTGTGGGTCAGCACAGGGGTGCTGGCGTAGGGGTCGGGGCCCAGGGAGTAGGGCACGCTGGAGTAGGTGTCGTAGTAGGTGAGCAGGTCCTCCTCCGCCGCCGTGTTGATGGTGCTGTAGATGGGGCTGTCGCTGGACTTGGAGCTGTACTTCTCCGACTGGGCGCTGGGGAAGTTGTGGAGGCCGCCTCCTGTGTGGGGAGAGGAGGGTCGGGATACGGAGCGCCGAGTGAACGGACTGCATTTATACAGCGCTGTTCTAACCAGTGGCCACTCCAAGCGCTTTACAGTACTGCCTCACATTCATCCGTTCATGCACACATTCACACTCGCGATGGCGTTGTCAACCATGAAAGGGCCGACAGCCAGCTCTTCAGGAGCAGCTAGGGAGAGCTGTCTCGCTCAGGGACACCTCGACACCCAGCTAGAAGGAGCCGGGGATTGAACTCGCAACCTTCCGGTTAACAGCCAACTCGCTCTACCTCCTGAGCAACAAGCCCCCTGAATGCCGCCTGTACATAAGTTTACGTTTTAACTTTTCCAAACATCTTTCACCTAATGATGCCCGTTTCCTACCCCCAACGGTAGGGAATCCCAGTAGGAAATGAACGCTTTATTTATAATTCAGTTGGCGTTGCAGTTCTTGTGTTTTTTTGTGTGTTTGTTGTGTTCTTTGTTGTATTGTCTGTATTAGTAGCGGTACCAATTAGTTATTTGTTTGTTGCTGATGTTTTTGCGTCTATCAACTCTTTGTGCAGTGGAACACATTCCTTTTTTAATGAAGTTACCGGCGAAATGTTCAACGCAATCATCCCCTGCCGTGTGATTGTTGACAGTAATCATGAATCACCTCATAACCATTGATTCATATACTACTTGTTTGGTTTGCTTGTGTTGTGCCTTTACCGGTGAAGTATCTATCTGGGGGCCCCAGCTTGCTGGAACAGGGGTAGACAGACTCCTTGCTCTGCTGGCTTAGATTCGAGGCGTGCCAGGACTCGGCCAGCCAGGGGTAGGTGCCCATGTTTGATCCCAACATGCCTGGCCTGGGAACAAACAACAGGGAGCAGAGGAAAACATCAAAACATTTTCCAGGTGAAGTGTGACTGTTGTGTAACGGTTCTACTATTTGAAACTGTTGTGTAACGTTTCTATGATGAGTATCTGTTGTGTAACTGTTCTATTGTGTGTAACTGTTATATTGTATGTAAATGGTGTACTATGTGTAACTGTTCTATTGTATATAACTGTTATGTTTTATATTACATATTGTATTATTTAGCGAGACAGGGAACTGTACCCTCCGTTGATGATTCCGGATCCTTCTCCATGAGGAAAACCGACTGGAAGGACAGAAGAGGGAACAAACTGGCAGTTTAAAGTCTGGTTGGGTATCTTCAAACGCAGCTCTTTCTCTCAAGGCCACAATGAGCAAGTCTGTCTGTCCCAGCTGGGATTTAATTATTAAGTACACAGATTTTACATCAGGCGTACGCCGGTGACCTAAATGCACGCTCCACTGTTTGAGTCTGCAGTTCTGAGAGCAGATGTACGTTTCATTAAAATGAGTAATACACTCAAACACTACACATCATTTCCCTTCTTTTGTCTCCGTATTCATGGGCAGTTAAGGCTGCAAAAACAACATGAAACCATGTTTAATGACAACAAAAAGTAGAGAAAGGAAACGCTAAAGACCCACGCTGGAACGCATGATTCAGAACAGCCATTGCCCACAAACCCAAAATAACACACCACCCTCCACCTAAAACCTCCGTCTATGTTCCTTCACACCCACGCCGAACCGTCCCCACCTGCAGGGGTGTAGGCGAAGGAGGTGGTGTAGTGGCCCAGCTGTTTCCTCCGGCGGTGGCGGCAGTACAGCCAGCCGCTGAAGCCCATCAGCACCACCCAGGACGCCACCCCCAGCCCCGCCATGAAGGCCGGCTGGCGCACCACCCCCGTGATCTGCTCCCCCAGGCCCGGCCCCGCCCGCTCCGTCTCCCCCGGGACGGAGGTCCGGTCGGACCCCGGAGCACCTGGGGGTGAGAGGAGGAGGAGAGAGCAGGGTGAGTCATCGCTCTATCCCGAGATGGTGGCTGCGAGCGTCGGGTGTATAAAAGATATCGAGGTCAACATGACATATCATTGAATTCATTATTGATAATTCATGTTAAATGTTTGTTTTACCAAGTTAAATACCGTATTGTTGTGCCATTTAGCCAATGCTTTCATCCAACACAAATCTCAGTTCGAGGTCGAGGGTCAGCAGATAACGAGGTTTGAACTCTGGTTCCTCGCCCCCACATTTAACACAGCCATACACCAGCACTTAATTCATTCACAAATCGTAATAATAATACTAATAATTAATAATGATAATTCATTGAATTAAGTCTCTGTGGCGATCTGAAGACCCCCCGTGCACCGAACCAGAATTAAAGTTTAAATAATAATGACACATTACTAAGCTTATGCTGTTCCCAAACTCCGACAACTGGAGGACTGTTTAACCCAAACAAAAAGATGGAGGAAGCCTGGGCCAGCCGCGCATTGGGCCGTCGAAGCCACGACTTCCTCCTCCTACCCTGCAACTCCCAGACTCTCTAACTAACAACAGAAACACAAAATGAGCCTATACTGACAGCCCTCCATTCACGGAACCCAAACAGCTCAGGACAAAGTGACAACAGAACGACAGGAGCTGCCAATGGTGAGAGGCCCAGTGGGGGAACACAGGCCACGCCATAAGTAGCGGCAGTAGCAGTAGCAGCTCCAGCCCCGAATCAGGAGCACCTGACAGACTGAGAAGGGAATAAAGCAGGAGGGATCAGCAAACAAGGGCAGCCGCGTGACACTCACTGAGCAGCAGGTCGACTGGCGGGCTGGGGGGGCCCTCGCCCAGAGCGGTGACGGACGCCACCATGACGCTGTAGCGGACCCCCGGCAGCAGCCCCGTCAGCAGGATGGACAGCACCGCCCCGTCCACCGTGCGGTTCATCTGGCCCCCCCTCTCCGAGGCCCCCAGACACCACACCTGAAGGAGGGGGAAGGAGGGGTCAGCAGAGGTCAGAGGTCAGCATGCCACCCGTAGCCAGCGATGAGGTCGTCGAGGTCCAGCCGAGGACCTTTTTTTTTTTGCAGAGATGAGAAGGAAATTCGAACCGAAATGCAACTGTATGCAGAATTAGCGGTTGAGCTCTTTTTCCGAGGTGGGTAAATGCTTAATTCGGTTGAGGCTTGTTACTTTGTGTCCGCCGTGTGTCCCCCCCCCCCCCCCCCCCCCCCCACCCTCCCCAACATAACCCCCCTCCCCCCTGACCACACTATCTCTAACCCTGGCAACGGCCTTGGTCAGAGATATCTTTTTTGGGGGCGGTGGGTGATGTAGTATGTGGTTGAGGTACCGCGCACAAAGACAACTCAATGTTTCCCGTGACCTTTGCTGATATCAGGTTAAGGGAGGACATGATGGATGTCACTTGTCATTTTGTAAACGTTTTTCAGTTGATGTCAAGGAAAGTCAAGGATTTCTGCCCAGCCGTTCATCACAGTTAGCGGCTGAAAAAAGGGGTTTACAAGCTCATACTCCATGAAAGCAACATCCTCTTTCGTTTTTTCAATTTGATGGAGGGAAATGAATTAGTGACGGCCAAGGAAATAATGGCCGGCAGCCAAGTTTAAATGAAAGTAGATGAAATGTCGTTTCTGGATGGCATCTCAACTGCATCACCCACTTTGCATGCGTTTCAACCTGTTGCACTATTCACCCTCGGTAAGAAACAGATTATTCCACGCTAACAGTCCAGGTATTTCTTCTCCATTATAGTTTCTTAACGTCTCACTTTGAAGTCCCTCACCGTGCATTTGAAATCACGTGTGTTCAGCTCAACAATATCATCTTTAATTGAGCATGACTGCATCTCAGCGCTTTTCGCCTCAAAGGCATAGTGGCTCTGTGGATGTACGTAGTAAACATAATTGTACACGGCGCTGTTAATGATGTTAATCTTCCCCCTAATAGACCTTCCGTCGTAATAACATGACTATACATAAACTACACATAAAAAGAGCGAACCAAAACATACACAGACAGCACTAGGAACCTTCTCAGACAGGGACAAAGACTATCTTTGTGGTCAAATTGCGCTTTCTTTTTATCCAGATCTGTTGTAGTAATATGATGATGAGTTGAGTAATGTGACAGGAACAGAAAGCAATACAGAATGTGTGTTCGGTGTGGATGCTTCTCACATCGATGATGGAGCGATTAGTAATGCCTGCTGTTCTCACACTAATGGACAGATAATCATCTCAATCGCTCTCTCTCTCTCTGCCCCACAATCTATCTCCCTCTGTCTCTCTCTCTCTCCCTCTCTGTCATCCTCCCCCCCTGCAAAACAGTTGACGGGCACACACTGTGTGCTCAGTCAACAATATCAGGACCAAATTGGTTCCCTTTCAACAGTCAACTGCTCATTGGTCAGATAATAGCAAGTGATGACTGTTAATCCACTCTATTCAAAATAGACCCCGCATTTCAATGAACCCCATGATATACAAATGCATTTTACCCCAGCTTCAACCCTATTAATATAGTAACAGCATATACAGTTCATCTATATATACACACACACATATTTATACACATATATAAATATATATATACAGTATATATTTGGGCAGCCGCCAGGGAGGAGTGAGGGGAGTGGTAGGTCTGGCAACCTGCTGGCTCCACCCCCAAGCCATTTATGGAATTCCTCCTTTTAATGAGGCAAGCCTGCGGATCGTTAACCAGGGGTGCTGGGGCTTAAGAGGGCTAGCAAACAGACTTGTGAGGAGAAGTTGGAACTGGAGCTAGAGCTGGCGCTAGGGCTAGCACAGGACAGGACAGGACAGGACAGGACAGGACAGGACAGGACAGGACAGGACAGGACAGGACAGGACAGGACAGGACAGGACAGGACAGGACAGGACAGGACAGGCAGGATCTGTGTGATCGCCTGGAAGCACGGAACGGCCTAAGGGAAAGAGATATGTGGAAAGTGTTGGACTGTATCACAGAAGAGGTGGACAACCCTTTTCCCACCCTGGTTTGGTTTGCTAGGTGAATAAACCATTCTGCACTGGAACTGCTCTCTGTGTTGTGTCATTTTGTCTGTTCGACTTGGTAGCGTGGAAATCCCACACACACTGGCCCGCTACAATATATATGTGTATATATATATATATATATATATATATATATGCATGGCATGTTCAGGGACATTAGCAGTTTGAGGGGTCGTCAGTCAGTCACTCAATTAGGCACCCAGTCAGTTGGACAGTCAGTCAGCCACTCAGTCAGTCAGTCTCTCAGTCAGTCAGCCAGCTAGTCAGTTAATCAGTCAGTCGTTCAGTCAGTCAGCCAGCTAGTCAGTTAATCAGTCGGTCATTCCGTCATTCAGTCAGTCAGTCAGCTAGTCAGTTAATCAGTCGGTCATTCAGTCATTCAGTCAGTCAGCCAACTAGTCAGTTAATCATGCAGACAGTCAGTCAGTCAGCCAGCTAGTCAGTTAATCAGTCAGTCATTCAGTCAGTCATCAGTCAGTCAGGGAGGGGGTCTCACCCGGTACTCGTGGATGATGCCGGTCAGGGTGCTGTGGGGGGGGGGCTCCCAGGACACATTGATGCTTGAGCTGTTGCTGAGCTGCACCACGGACACGGCCTGGGGGGGCACGCACAGCACTGGGGGAGAAAGGGGGAGGGAGGGGAGAGAGAGGGGGAAGGAAAGGTCAGTTGATGATGGCATAATACGCAAGTCATGCCTCTCTATCTCACCCTCTCTCTCTCTATATATATATATATATATATATATATATATATATATATATATATATATATATATATATCCTTCTGTCTATCTCTCAATCTTTCTATCTATCTGTCCCTTTCTATCTGTCTATCAGATAGAAAGGGACAGACATTCAGTCATTCAGTCAGTCAGTCAGCTAGTCAGTGAATCAGTCTCTCTCTCTCTCTCTCTCTCTCTCTCTCTCTCTCTCTCTCTCTCTCTCTCTCTCTCTCTCTCTCTCTCTCTCTCTCTCTCTCTCAATCATTAATTCATCCATCCATCTACCTAGTCATCCATCTACCCATTCACCCATCCATCTGCCTATCCGATCGGACGGACCCATAACAATCCCCCTCATGCACACACACACACACACACACACACACACACACACACACACACACACACACACACACACACACACACACACACTGTGCTACAGAGGACACAGCCTTTGTGTGTGGAGGGTATACCTCTCCAGTGACAGCAGAGCGGTCTCGTCCGTCTCTCCGTCTCTCTGTCTCTCTGTCTCTCTGTCTGTCTCTGTGTCTCTCCGTCTCTCTGTCTCTCCGTCTCTCTGTCTCTCTACCTCTCTGTCTGTCTCTGTGTCTCTCCGTCTCTCTGTCTCTCCGTCTCTCTGTCTCTCTGCCTCTCTGTCTGTCTCTGTCTCTCCATTTCTTTGTCTCTCTGTCTCTCTGCCTCTCTCTCTGTCTCTCTGCCTCTCTGTCTGTCTCTCTGCCTCACTGTCTCTCTGTCTCTCTGTCTCCCTGCCTCTCCTCCTATAGCAGAGCGGTCTCTGTCTCTCTGTCTGTCTCTGTCCCTCTTTCTCTCTGTTTCTTTGTCTCTCTGTCTCTCTGTCTGTCTGTCTCTCTGTCTCTCTGTCTGTCTCTCTGCCTCTCTGGCTCTCTGTCTCCCTGTGTCTCCGTCTCTCTGTCTCTCTGTCTCTCTGTCTGTCTCTGTGTCTCTGTGTCTCTGCCTCTCTGTCTCTGTCTCACTGTCTGTCTCTCTGTCTGTCTGTCTCTCTCTCTGTCTCTCTCTCCTCCTAGTCTCCGTCTCTCCTCACCCTCTTCGGGGGTCCGCAGGCCCACCATCAGGCTGTCCACGCCCTGCAGCTCGTTGAAGTACGGCCGGATCTTGACCTCGTACTCGGTGTTGCCGCGCAGCTCGGCCAGGATGGTGCTCTGCTCCGGGGCGGACTCCACGTCCTGCACCAACCAGGAGCTGCCGATGGTCCGGTAGAACACGCGGTAGCCCTGCACGTAGCGCGATTGGCGCGCCACCTGACCAATCACAGCACACGAGACGAGTTAGAAACGCAGCAGCGGTCGAAGAATAAATGGTTCAACCTGGTCATGATGACATCGTATAATGAGATTTGACACATCGATAAATACATACATTTGACATTAACATACATTAAACATCCAGATATCACTTGAAAATAGTACTTAGCATTGTGTAGCATCTTATCCTAGCTATCTTTGTTGTATACGGGGAATGGGTTAACCTGGTGATTGTCAGTGCACTGCTTGTCACATAGTTCTATGAACATCATTACTTTACCGACAGCAGAATATTGTTTCTCTTTCTTCTGACTGATGTACTTATCATAAGTCGCTTTGGATAAAAGCGTCTGCTAAATGCCCTGAATGTAAATGTAATGTAAATGGAATTGGGGGGGATTCAAATCTACATAAACAGTGTAAACAGGGAAGAAGGTAACCCTGGAGGTGAGCTAACGAAACGCGCGGCGACGCCGAGCCCCCCCCTAGCAGATGTTTCTACTCACGGTCCAGGAGATCTTGGCGCTGGAAGGGGACAGCACCACGGGCTTCAGCATGTAGACAGAGACCTGGCCCAGCTCCTTCTGCACCTGCCTGTGGTCCACTCCCTGCTCGGTGGGGCTGCCGTCTGAAAGCACAACACAAGCGCCTTCCTGTAACCAGGCTTGAAGGCTGAAGGCAGCTCACCACCGCCCAGAGTCACAGCCTGGCACGCTGCTCAGGACTGGGGGAGACGTCAGAGCCTCACGGGCTGACATCGCCAGATGCCAGGGTCTGTGCTAAGCAAATGTTTTCATTTTATTTTATCTTATATAAAAAAGAAAATCTGCTTTGCATTAAATAAAATGGCACTTAATGGAATCACTTATTGTATGTTGTACTTCCTTGCACTTAAAAATGTATACTTAGCATTGTGAGGCATCTTATCCTAGCTAGTATTGTTGCATACAGGGAATGGGTTCAGCTAGCGAATGTTAGTACTTGGTTTATCTTTCTTATGACAAATGTACTTATTGTAAGTCACTTTGGATAAATGCGTCTGCTTAATGCCCTAAATGTAAATGTAGGTGATGACGATCTATTGTTTTACTGACTATTGTAAAGATATGAATAATGCATTCACTTTGTTACCACATAATGAATAAAGTGGCAGTAAACCAGCCCTCTGTTCTGTGTCTGGTTATCCAACACTAATAAGAGATGTTGGTCTTCCCCAGCACCGGTCCACTCACCCTGGGTTCTGACCGGCTCTGAGATGGGGCTGGGGTCGCTGAGGCCGTACGAGTTGACAGCTCGGACGATGAACAGATAAACTGTGTTGGGGAAGAGTCCTAGCACAGTGTGTCTCTCCTGCTTCACGTGGTCCGCTACGGTCTGCCAGGCGCTGCCCACTGATTGGCTGAGACGTGGAAGAAAGGAATGGTGATCAGCACATTTTTACACTCAGAATCAATCTAATTTGCCGTGTCAACATCCTGTTCAGCACTCCAGCCGTCAGCAAGCGTGGCGAATTGATGCAAGACTCCCTGTTTGTACCACGCCTTCTCTAGCGGGGGCTGGCAGAGCGTGGAGATAACACTGCCAAGGGTTGGAGGTTCAATTCCCGGTGGGGCCGGCCAGTGCTATGGATGTATGTACGCAGAAATGGCACGTACAGTATTTCCCCTGTCTGACCGCCTTAGCGCGAGCCCTGGGAATATTTCCGCCACTGCTCAACGGCAAGCTGGCCTGTTTTACACATTAAAAATAAACTCTCCCAAGCACAGTTGACCAGAGATCATGTGGCCATGCAGGAAATGCGATTTTCAGGCAATTGCAGACGCTAGTGAGGCGAGCACTGAACTGCGGCAGTGAAGCACAAACAACTGCAATGGCTTCCCACTTCGAGTGCAGTAGCATCCGAATCTCTCCAGTCACCCGCTTAAGACTTAAGGCTGTGTGTGAGTCTATGTGTGTGTGTGTGTGGGTGTGTGTGTGTGTGTGTGTGTGTGTGTGTGTGTGTGTGTGTGTGTGTGTGTGTGTGTGTGTGTATGTGTGTGTGTGAGTCTGTGTGTGTGCGCGTGAGTGTGTGTGCGTTTGTGTACGTTTGTGAGTGTGTGTGTGTGAGTTTTTGAGTGTGTGTGTATTTGTGTACGTTTGTGTGTGTGTGTGTGTGTGTGTGTGTGTGTGCATCCTCCATGCATTTAACCCTGCGACCTCTAGCATCCAGTGTTTCCTGACAGAGTGATTACTCTGGCTGCTCGAACCCTCCCATCCATCAGCCTGGAGAGCGCAGCACTGGCCCGCATGACAATAATCAGCCTCAGCACCACTCACTTGTTGCTGGGGAGGCCGGGGGCCGGTAGGTGTTTGTTTTTTCCTGCGGATGCTCTGGCTGTTGAAGGGTTTCAGGGCGGGACCAATTGTATTACTTATCAGTTCGCTTTTTATTCTATTAGCAGATGCTTTTATTCAAAACGACGTGGAACCGAGAGACATATATCATTTAGGAGCGGGCAGGGGGCTAGACGTCTTGCTCAACGATGCCTTGAAGCAGGCGACTGGGGAGCACGGCTGGGAATCGAACCCCCTAGCCACTACTGCAGCGCCTGGCCCTCCCCCCTTTAAGTTGCACCGCACAGGCTAATTAGTTTTTATTGCTAACGTCTGGCTATAAATCACGGGCGAACTTGAGGAAGAGACACACAAGCGGATACGGCGAGGGTAGCAGTTCAGTCTCACTACCCCTGGACGTATTCCCCATCGCTTGGGACCCTTCAAGGCGTTTGAGATGATGGATGGGACGGATGTCCCGGTATGGGAGAAAACACAGAATGATAGAGCACGCTAGGATGTCACTTTAAGTCGTGTTTACCGACCGCTTTCATTTCTGGCTAGACATTACAGAGCCTCCCTTTGATTATAATCTTGTTGATGTCAATTTTACAACAAATTAATCTTCAACTGCCATATTGGATTACCCGACTAGAGGTGAATCGTGAGCCACCAGGTGACTACTGATGAAATTCACCAAAGTTCAACTGCAGCATAGATAACCGAGGTATTGGTGTGTTCAGTGAATGGAGGATGAAGTCTAGTACGGCCCATCAGGTCAGCATCTGTACAGTGGTGGTGGTGGGGGGGGTCCATGTCACTCAAGTCAAGTACATTTTATTTGTTAATCCCGTAATCACAGGCCTGGGAACCAGACAAATCGGAGAGCTCATGTTTAATTTGCTCCGGCAGATGGTCCGGCCCCCCGTTCCCGTTCAGACAGGAGAAGTGGACCCGGGTCAATCACAACCGTTTGGTACGATGGGGGGAGTTTGATAGGATTGGCTAGATGACCAAGATGGCTGCCTTGGTCAGCTGACGGTCAGTTGAATCCGAGAAAGTATTTAACAAACTGGACCGTTTATTTTCTCTAGAAGCAGAACAAACATCTGCACTCAAGGCTTTCGTTGTTTCAGAACGATGTGTGTGCCAATGTGTGTACTTCTGAAATAATTGGGTGAACGTTAAATTACCCGACGCAGCCCTCGGCGCTACGCCACGAGCTATGCTCTGATTGGTTTAGCCTGTATCCAATCGCGTCTGGAGGTGTTTGGTTCCGTGCCCTTGATTACGCCCCTCTGAACGGTGGGTGGAGGTTCCAGACTATTACGCAAATGATTAAAACGCGGCGGCGATGACAGGATACTTAATCACAGGTACGGTCTCAAAGGGCTACACAGGCCATGT
>NC_044063.1:12801864-12804364 GCF_902167405.1 Gadus morhua
CACAGAACCTCTCAGTGGTATTGATTTTTGATGTGGGTTTCCATTAAGGCACCATTATTGTTTCCTCTGAGGCTTCACTCTGCTCCCCGTCCCCTTCCTACCTGGCTGCCCTCTTTCTGCCAGAAGATGGCGGGCGGAGGATTCCCGGTCGTCCCACATTGGAAGGTGGCGCTCTTTCCCTGGGCTGCGATCTGGTCGCGAGGCTTTATGGAGATCTGCGGGGGCACTGCGGGGAGAAACACAGGGAGAGGCCGAATCAGTCACGCGCACGTTACCGTCGGAACGCTGGCCGGAATAGTTTGCAGGGAATATAAAACCCACTGGACTGGGCCCGAGTTATGGGAGCCATAAGTCACTGTGAGACAGCGGTTGGCTAACTGGGGTATGCACAACCATGCCCCCCCCCCCCCCCCCCTACCCCCTTCCTCAAGGGACTCGTGGGTACGAGTGGGGCAACGCTGAGGCGATTTATCTTCCAACAGGTAATGTGTTTTCTTTGCCCGGTGTTGTGCCTCGGTGGTACACACACTCTTAGAGGTTTTATATCTCCGGGGCAACAACACTGACGACTTTTTATCGTCGGAGCCGCTGCTCTGGTGCACAATTAGTGATATTCTGCATTCTTTGTATGGGTGAGGGGTTTTTTTTGCTCGCAAGGTAATGTATCTCAGTTACTGCGGCGGCATTACAGAATTGTCTCGATTTTGCAAAGCGCATGGTTAAACTTTGCCTAAGTGTTTGGCCATGAAACAATGTCACTAATACTTACACAGCTCATCTGTTTTCATGCCTGGGAGGACTTTGGATCATGTTATCCTCACGATGTATCGTGTGCTGGCCTTTTGCTCGTAGGGTAATACCGTTGATTAATCAGAAGGCAGAAGGGAACACTTGTCTTTGGTTTTTTCGATGCTCGTGGTTGGGTTTTATAAATATTTGTTTTCTTCCTGCGATATAACATCTTCAAAAAAAAATGTGTTTGTGGTTCTGAAAAAAAAGGTTAGGACCATCTAATTAGATGCTTTTCAGATGCAGGGGTTCAGAGTTGTGTCCAGCGATGTGTTTACCGATGTGTGTGTGGATGTGTTCATCTGCCTGATAACTGATCACCTACACCCGATCACTGGACTGACCTCACTGTCATGGCGACCTCTCTAGAGGAATACTGAACTGATGGCTCACTTCCTGAGTCATGCCTACTCCCTCCTCCCTCCCCCTCCTCCTCCCCCCTCCTCCCCCCTCCCTCCTCCTGCTCCCCCCTCCTCCCCCCTCCCTACAGGGCCTGTATCATCACACCTGCGCCCTGCTCTAGATGTTTGCATACATTAACTCACCGACACGCACACGAATCACAGCAATACTGATTACAACCACAGCTAAATACTGTTCCTTTTACCCCCTAACTGCTTCGACTGATACTACTGCTACTTATAAGACTACTACTTAACAAAACAACTTTTTTATTCCTATTATTCAAATTGATAATACAAAATACTAACACAAAAATTGTAATATAAGTAAACAAGTAATGAAGCTACAGCAGCTTTTAGGGTCTTTAAAAGTTGTCCGAGTTCAAAAATGTTTCCTCGTTTTTGAGGTGTAATTGAACGGCCAGCAGCTGCACGGCCTGCAAATGAGAGACGGACAGAATGAGGGATTACCGCGCGTCAAACTCCGGTGACACACTCCCCTTTGCATCCCCGTCCACCGCGCCAAAGTGCCAGATGTGTGCGGGCGATACCAGACCTTTTAATCTGCCGTACATTAAAGTCTCTCCCTGGCCTGATTGTGGCGCGGGCCGGACGCTTCTCCATGGCTTTGCAGCCGATGGAACGCCGTTTCCCCACGCCATTAGCCGTGAACAGATTTTAGTATAATTTCTTTATATAAACTGAGTCCACATGGATATTGCTCATGGATTAAAAAACGAACAGGAGGCAAAGTAACAGCAACAGAAGGGGGCCGACCGGCATGACGAAAGAGGGGAGAAACATGAAGGGGATGAAACATGAATGAGAGGGAGGACAGGTAGAGGGGACTTGTGAAAGGAGAGCGAGGCCACGACGCAGGACAGCCGCTGACTGCTGTCTGCCGCATGGAGCGTGAGACGCACCTGGTTAGAGGTGTTCTCTACAATCTAGGTGACAATCGCTGACGGGGAAGCGGAGATGTGACTAACGGTGGTATGAGTAATGGTGGACTGGAATGGTGGGAGAGTCATAGTAGGAGAGGATGGGAGGGAGTGATTGAGGGAGAGAGGGAGGGAGAGAGAGAGAGAGAGGGAGAGAGAGAGAGAGAGAGAGAGAGAGAGAGAGAGAGAGACACACACACACACACACACATACACACACACACACACACACACACACATACACATAGTGTAGGCAGAGCGAGAGTGAATGATTGAGAACAAGAGATAGATATGGATATTTATGTATAACTATTCAGAGAGAGAAAGGAAGAGAGAGAGATATATTGAGCAAGATAGAGAGAGTGTGTG
>NC_044063.1:12816864-12829364 GCF_902167405.1 Gadus morhua
AGTGGAGGCTGCAGTGGCACGGAGAGGGCGCTAATCCCGCCCGTCCCAAATGTGTCAACGGAGGACGGACGGGAGGACGGGGATGATGTCTTTCGCGGACTCCCTCAGTCGTTGGGATTCAATCTTAGCGTAGAATCAAACCTGATCAAATCACTGTAATCATATTCACTAGTGGCGGAGAGGCTTTTATCTAAAGTGACTATCAGTCAATACAGTTGAAGGTTTTTTGAGGAGTTAGATATTGAATACAGTGGATTGAGGAGCAGGGAGGGGTTGGACAGTGAATACAGATAAAGTGTATTAAGGAGCAGGTAGGGGTTAGACCGTGAATAATGATAAAGTGTATTTTTGGAAAGGTAGGGGATTGGACAGTGAATACAGATAAAGTGTATTAAGGAGCAGGTAGGGGTCAGACTGTGAATAATGATAAAGTGTATTTTTGGAGAAGGTAGGGGATTGGACAGTGAATACAGATAAAGTGTATTAAGGAGCAGGTTGGTTAGTAAGTGAATACTGATCAAGTATATTGAGGAGCGGGTAGGGGTTAGACACTGAATACTGATCAATTGTTTTGAGGGGCAGGTAGGGGTTGGACAGTGAATACTGATAGAGGGTATTGAGAGGCAGGTAGGGGTTGGACAGTGATCAATGATAAAGTGTATTGAGAAGCAGGTAGGGGTTGGACAGTGATCAATGATAAAGTGTATTGAGGAGCAGGTAGGGGTTAGACAGTGATTGCAGTTACAGGGATTTCTAGGGGTGTATAGTGAATGTATCAGTGTTCAGGGTATGTCGGAGCAGGTAGGGGTTAGACAGTGAATCAGAATTCAGCGTATGTTGGAGCAGGTAGGGGTTAGACAGTGAATCAGTATTCAGCGTATGTTGGAGCAGGCGGGGCTGAGACAGCACCCCCGTGCTGCTGACAGGAGACACCACACCACACTACAGCCCCGGGGATGTGTGTACACGCATTCCCATACCCCATTAAAGCACAGTCCATGCGCTGCTGCTGTCTGCTGCCAGTGATACTTCCCCCTGTATGACCACTGATGGGAGGCGCTGGAGCAGGAGACAGACCCGGGCTCCCTTCCTAATCCTTCATCAGGAGGCCCAGGAACATCTGGCTACAAAGCCTTTTAAGCAAGTTTTACTATATTCGTCCTACTTTGTTTTAATCCTGCTGCCAGAGCGCACGGATGTATCTCCTCCTCCCAACAGGCAAATATCTCCCAGCTCCGTAATATACCACTGTAATATATGATATACGTTATGATAATATTATAATGTAAGACGAATAATAATGCAATACATAACTCCTAATCCCTCTCCCATTGTGCTGTATTCTGGATCGGTTGGCTGGCAGTCGAACAAATTATGAATATTATATGTTTCAGAGGAGGATAAGCTGGCATACAGTGTGCGGTGCACACAGAGCCTCATGAAAGATACATATGAATGAATGAATCTATATTTAACATCAGACCCTGCAATCATAATGAGAACGGCCCACACAAGGGCTCACACAACGGGGACCTCGCGGGCTGGGGGTGTTGTCATCAAGATGTGTATATCCTCTCTAATACTGACACGTGGACCCTATGCAAGAGCCCTGGGGGGCGAGGGAGAGTGACAGCAGCTCAGACAGAGAGGGAGAGAGAGAGAGAGAGAGAGAGAGAGAGAGAGAGAGAGAGAGAGAGAGAGAGAGAGAGAGAGAGAGAGAGAGAGGACACTCTCACATTGTCAGCAGAACTGCCTTCTTCACTGTGGTCCATGCCATACACAATCACACATACACGCACACACACACACACGCACACGCGCACACGCACACACACGCACACACACACACACACACACACACACACACACACACACGCACGCACGCACGCACACACACACACACACACACACACACACACACACACACACACACACACACACACACACACACACACACACGTTGATTAACGCCCAGTCAGCCTTTAAAGACCTCCTCCTCTTCTTCTCCCACCTGTTGTTTACACACACACACACACACACACACACACACACACACACACACACACACACACACACACACACATACACACACACACATACACACACACACACACACACACACACACACACACACACACACACACACACACACACACACACACACACACACACACACACACACACACACGGACACTCATCCCACCCATACGTGCTGACACATACAACATCAACATTTCATGAGACCACCAGCGCAGATTGCCCCCCCACCTCCCAGACAGAAACAATTGGGTCACTAAATACCTCCCTGTCGGCACAATCTCCCACATGGGGGGGGGGGGGGGGGGATCCTGAGACCACCACCTCACTGTCTTAGCATATGGTTCCACCTGCCTGGGGTGTGGAGATTAGGACGCCCCCACCCCCCCACCCCACGCCCCCTTCACCCCCTCCCCCTCTCCCCCTCTCCCCCTCCCCCGCTCTCCATCTCCTCATTATCCGCGCCGCTCTCCCGGCGCCTGCAGGTGTGTCACCTGCGCGCGGCTGTAATCTTCACCGCCGCCGCTGCCGCCGAGCCCGGCTCATTACCGGGACACTCTCCCGCCTTCCAGCGGCCCCGTGGTGGACACCACGGCCTGTCGCTGCGTCCTGCACCCAGCCTCGCCGTACGTACATTAGGCACGCTCGCTTACGGCTCCGGATGGATATAACGAACCACGGCGGGGAGAGTCAGCTTCTATTTTTGGGACGCGGGCTCAGAGATGAGGTCAGCACGGCCCTGGGCGCCCGCGGTGAGGGGGGGGGGGGGGGGAGGCTGAGGGGGGGTGGTGGTGAGGGGCCTGTTGGGGGGGGGGGGGGGGGGGGGGGGGTGGAGGGGGTGATGCAGTGATGCGGTCTGTGTTGAGGCGCAGTAACGGCGGAGGGAGATAAGACCGGACTGGTCGTTTGGTGACGTGAACAAGGACACATCGACCTCCCCTCTCTGAAAGGATGTTCCCCCTCCCCACTAATCAAGACGACCACTGATCCATTTCTTAAAGCCAGAGACGGGAGATGCTGGGAGACCTGACAGCGAGCAGGCTCAGAGAGGACACTGCCTCCAGCGCTATACAGAGAATAGGGAGGAGGATGTTGAGTTAAATAGCTTCATTATGGGGACGATGTGCTTGAGTTCGCTATAGGATCCTCTCCCGTCACGTTATGACTTCCTCTGATGCTCACCCTAGCAATTAAGGAGACGGTGTAATCGTGGATAAAAGCTGAGGAGCACCGTCTTTAAAACATTAAATAGAAACGGATATGATCATAACACACTGGTATAGACATACATAGCAAAACTCACACACACAAACACACTTACACACACTCAACATATGAACAGACACACATACACGCGCCCCAAACATACACACTAACACACATACACATAGACACACACACACATACAACCCCCCCCCCCCACACACACACACACACACACACACACGCACACAAACACACACAACCCAAACAATTACACACAGCCCTTTTTCAACACATCACAGCTACACCTTCATATGATCTGACTCTGTATATAACGGTCTGACGGTTTCAACAACCTCCTCCCCCACCTTCCCATTGCCCAGCTCCACATCAAGGGTAAAGAAAAATGGCCAGCACCCCATAACTGATTGAAATGTTTATCCTCCTGTATATATGTATTTAGTATATTATGCTACACGTGAACTTCCTAAGATGGCGCCATTTGATTGGTTTGCTATCTCCAGGTATTTAGTAATATCCCATGATTGAGATCTCAAACTCTGGATATTGTTTGAGCATGCGTGACGGTTGTCTCGTCACGCTAATAGAAACAAATAAACCGCTAATAAAAACAAATGAATCCCGGCAAAAACTGTTATCTTGTTTATTTTTGGAGTGTTCACGTGTATTAAAACAATTATTCACCTCAGGCTCCGTGAATAGTGGGGAATAGCCCTATTCCCCACTATTCACTTTGCCTTCTGCAAATAATTGTTAAGCATGTCAATTATGGCACCCATTGCACTACCACCCCTGGAAGGAGGGATCCCCACTCTGCGTTCCTATCAAGATCTCTTCCTTGCTAATCAAGGGAGTTTTTTCTTCTTGCCCCTCTGGGGGGCCAGGGTCATGGGGGCATCATAAACATATGGTCCGTTAAACCCTTTGAGACTGTGCCTGTGATTAAGGGCTACACAAACAAATTTGAACTGAATTGAAACACGCGTCCACAGGCCCGGCAACCCGGGAAGCCTCACTTACTTGCGACCTCCAGCGAGGCGTTGCGGCTGATGGCCTCCCCCAGGTGGTTGCGCGCCACGCAGGTGTACACGCCCTCGTCGGGCTTGCTGCGGCGGCCGTGCACGATGCGCAGGAAGAAGAGCGAGCCGCTGGGCAGCAGCATGCGGTGGGAGCGCGGGTCGTCGCGGTCCGTCTCCACGCGCTCCCCGTCCTTGTACCACTCGATCAGGGGCCCCGGACGGCCCTCCGCCTTGCAGTTCAGGGTGGCGGGCTCGCCCTTGGAGACCACCAGGTCCGAGGGGTTCTCCACGATGCGGGGCGGTGAGTCCTCGAAGCGGGACCTGGACCCTGGGGGCAGGGGTAGAAAGTTATCATCACTGGCGTGTGTGTGTGTTCATCACGTGTGAGTGTGTTTGTGACGTGTGTGTGTATGTGTGTATGTTTGTTCATGACGTGTGAGTGTGTCCTTGACGTGTGTGTGTTTATGACGTGTGTGTGTGTAATCATGATGTGTGCGTGTATTCATGACGTGTGTGTGTGTGGGTTCATGACGTTTGAGCGTGTTTGTGACGTGTGTGTGTGTGTTTGTTTATGTTGTGTGTGTGTGTGTATTCATGATGCGTGCGTGTATTCATGACATGTGTGTGTGTGTGTGTGTGTGTTTATGATGTGTGCAGTTATGACGTGTGTGTGTGTGTGTTCATGAGGTTTGTGTGAGTGTGTGTGTGTGTGTGTGTTCATGACGTGTTTGTGTGTTCATGACATGTGTGTGTATTCATGACGTGTGCCTGTGTTTGTGTGTTCATGACGTGTGTGGTTATGACGTATATGTGTGCTCATGACGTGTGTGGTTATGACGTGTGTGTGTGTGTGTGTGATCAAGACGTGTGTGTGTCCATGATGTGTGTGTTTTCATGACATGTGTGTATCCATGACATGTGTATAACCATAACATGTGTGTGTGTTCATGACGTAAGTGTGTGTGTTCATGAGATGGGTCTATTCATGATGTGTGTGCGTGTGTTCACGACCTGTGTGTGTGCATTCATGACGTGTGTGTGTATTCACAACCTGTGTTTGAAATCAGGGTAAGGATACAAACAAGTGACTCATCTATGAATAGAGAGAAGGCAGTACATAATGCCCCTTTTATTTCCATTTTGCCTTGGGCGAAGCTTCATGACGTTCATTCATACTTATTTTCATGTTGATCCTATGTTCCGGGGAGCATGTCATCAGCTGTGTTACACATGCGTGGAGCGCGGTCTTTAGGTCATTGAATTAGACGTTCTCCCTCCAGAGTAGCCATCTGTCTTTTTCAATAAGGACCAAAGACTCTACTTAGCTGTCTGTGTGGTACTCTATCTGACCCAATGCGAGGCATGCTTCTTGTCAAGCAGTGGTAGACACAGCCCTTACAAGAACGGCTAATGGACAACGCATCTATCATTCAGCATGTCTGCACGGTGAGGGATGGTATGAATATGCAAGGTGGGAAGCAGAGTATGAGAAGATGAGATGCGGGGAGGGTGAGAGGGTGATTGTGTGAGAGGTTGAGGGAATGAGAGGTTGAGAGGCTCAGGGAATAAGAGGATGAGAGAATGAGAGGATGCAAAGATGAGAGGATGAGATTGACAGAGAAATCAGTGACCTGTACTTTTAGGGACAGGGAATACCCACATTACTGAGTGAGAGAGGGGAGGTAAGGATAACTCCAAAATCCCCCCTCTCTCTCTCTCTCTCTCTCTCTCTCTCTCTCTCTCTCTCTCTCTCTCTCTCTCTCTCTCTCTCTCTCTCTCTCTCTCTCTCTCTCTCTCTCTCTCTCTCTCTCTCTCTCTCTCTCTCTCTCACACTCAAACGCTTTCTCTCTCTCTCTGGAACGCTCTACTATATCTGTCTCTTGTTCCAATCATTCACTCCCTCTCTGACTAAACTATGTCTCGCTCTCATTCTCTCACTCTTTTTCTCTCTCTGAATACCTTTTCTATGTCTATCTCACCATGTTCTCACTCACTCTCTCTCTTCCTCTCTCCCTCTCTCTCTCCTTCTGACTACACCACGTCCCTCTTTCTCTTTCTCACTCACTCTCTCTCCCCCCTCTCTCTCTCTCTGATTATACCATGCCTTTCTCTCTCGTTCTCACTCCTTCTCCATGTCTCTCTCCCCGTGTCTCGCGGGATCCATTACTTCCTCCCGGGTTGTCAGGGTGAAGACGATGACTTCAATCCTGGAGGCCCGGGCTTTTAGAGCAAAACGGAGGAACTGCGCGAGGAACAACGTGCAACAGTTATCCGATAAATAATTCAAGGGGCTGTCTGCTTTCACTTTCAGGTCGAGGGAACCCACCGATTTTTGAAAAGAACAAAATCATATTGCCAGATGGTATTTTTTTATATTATCCCCAGACGCGCGGGGCATAATTGTTTACAGTGCCGACCTAGGCTTTATCTCCGGATATAATCTTGACTACTCAAAAGTCGAGCAAATCCTCAGTTTTGCCTGTGATGGGCGGCCCAGTCGGCTGTGGCAGGCTAATGGTATGCAATGCAATGCTGAAAAATGCAGCTGCACTGCATTAAACAACAATCTGAGGCAGCGGGCTAAATCCTCACTTTTGGTTGTAAGCAGATTTCTGATGTGCATTTAATCTAATGTGGGCTGACTTGATCAGCAACATAGAGGAACATGAGCAACATGGCCGCCGGCCTGCGGTAAACCCTCACTCTGAGAGCAGAGTCATCACTAAGACACTGGCCTGTATGCAACACTTCTGGAACCCGGCACCGTTGGAAACCAGCTATGTGCGGCAAGACACAACACTTTGTAAGCGGAAAACCGAATTCAAATGCCGTGTCCTTTTATATGTGGTGCGCCACCTTTTCCTTTAAACTCTGACATTTGGCGGTGGCGGTGTTATCCCGTAATGGAGACCGCGGCCGGGATAAGACCTGACATTTGACTACATGCACCTCAGGAGGGACGTGACGTTGAGGAGGAAGGCAAAGTCGAAGAGGAAGGAGAAGAAGACATAGTGGTTCTCTAAAGTATTCCAACTTCCCTTGAATACCTTTGAGATGTTAACTCTAAATGTTGCCCTATTGATACTCTGAGAGAAGGGTTTATTAAACATTTCACATGCGCTGGCAGAACCGAAATATCAGATCACCCCATCATTCTGGTATCTAAGGCCGCCCTAGTTTCACACATTCTGTTTCTATGGTCTACAGCTCAGATGGCGTTGTCCCATTTCATTGTCCCATTTCATTGTTCGATGAAATACTAAAGGACTAAATGCTGTTTCATCATTGCACCATCCTGCTTCTCATCTGCCATTCGAATTCTTTGTACTTCTACTAATTAGGACATTCAAGCAGTGATTTCTTTATTCCTCTGCACCGAATGGACAATATCCATTGTGAGGCGGATAACCTCTACCATTAGATAAAATCGGAATGCCAGCACATCTCCCAACGCTTTCACGAGCCTCAAGAGCAACTGCCAAACTGCCCGGTTGGGGACTCGGACAGCTAACGGCTACCGAAGTAATCTATTGTAAAAAAAAATAACACAAAGTGATACCTAAACTACCAAATGTGTCACTTGTCAGTTAGGGAGCAGCATAATTGCTTCGTCAGACAGCAATAAAGGAAAGGAAAAACAGCTTCGAGCCCGGGTCCGGAGACGAAAACAACCCGCACGACCAAACGACAACTCTGCAATCACCGGATGATTCCACGCCACCTTGGGCATCAAGCGCTCTCCCTCGCTGCCCGAGGAGGCTTTGATGTATATTCAGGGTCATGTTTGATTCATGACAGGATGATTGCGATGCCGCTCTTGGACGTATAACCGCAGAGAGAAGAAGAAGAAGAAGAAGAAGAAGAAGAAGAAGAAGAAGAAGAAGAAAAAAACACCCTGTCAGCCATGTTTGTTTTGACAAAGACGACAAGGTGTAGCTTGAGATTGCTCCTCCATAAGAGTGTGTCTCCGCTCAGAGATTAATCACGGGCCATTACACTCACAACGCCATTTAATAAAAACCTCTTAAATAAGAAACTGTGCACTCAAGAGGAGAGAGCAAAGACATTTGCTTAAAGGTTGTTTATTAGCTTGAATGACCGGGATGAAACTGTGTCATTTTTGGGCCTGACAACTATTTCGTTTTAAATATTGGAATTGCTGAATGACAAGTGCTGCAAGTTAAAGTCAAACGACACACACGCCGGAGAAAGTTCTCAAATGGACTGCAGAGTGCGTTTATTCAGTATTTAATTGACTGCCTGCTTCTCGAATTCCGAAATGTCATCGCACCTGAAAGGATATGGTTGAACACAATTGTTAAGAAATTGAGCTTCAGCTTAGTGTTATCTCTGATATTGAAGCAGGACCTTGAGGCGTATAGTGTGTGTGCGTGCATGCGTGTGTGTGTGTGTGTGGGTGTGTGTGTGTGTGTGTGTGTGTGTGTGTGTGTGTGTGTGTGTGTGTGTGTGTGTGTGTGTGTGTGCATGCCTGTGTGTGTGTGTCTGCGTGGGTTTGTCTGCTTGTGCACGGGTTGTTTTTCATCCAACAACTATGACTTTGGGAATGTGGTTTTGAATGTGTGGCGGGGGCGGTGTTGTATATAAGGCAGCCGAGAACGACAAACAACAGCAAAGCCTTCAACCATAGTTTAAATCATCATATGTACATGTTGTTCCGTTACCACTAATGAATATAAACCAACATGTCCGCTCCATCCAACAGGGCTCTCGGAGAGACTGGCTAATAACGGTTTTCACTGAACGTAAGGCTGAAATCATTGAACAAAATACTATACACAGGGAGAGCCTGCTGCATGTGCAGGAATGAGCACCTAGCACATCAATTAAGATAATTGCGTCTGATGTATTAAGGAAATTCACATTTACATACAGAGAAAATTTTATATTTGCGCAAGCAAGCAAGGAAGCGAACCGAGACATTGAAAGAAGCCTATTAGGGGAAAACATGAAGCCCTGACGGACAAGCTAATACATTGGCCCTAATTGCAAACTCCCACATGTTTGCCCATGGCCGCCTCACATACTTCAGCCTTATTAACCACTGGAGGGAGTTAGCATGACGGGGGCTAACGGGCAACATAAAGATCACGTATTTACACTCCAGTTGATTCGGGGCTATATTTGGTGTATGTAAGTGCTGCCGGCAACTGTTACATAATGTGGGGCGGGGAGGTGGTGATGGTGATTAATTAATATTTTACAAATATTAACCCCGTGTCAGTTGCCCTGCGGGGGCGGGATGTGTGGTCCTGTCAGGCTGCGTGAGTGAGAACAACAGAACGGAGAGGAGAGGGGGCCGGCGTATACTCTCTGAGAGGGTTTCTGCTGAACCCCTTCAGTGATCCATTAAAGCTCTCCAACTCCAACCCTGACAGCTCACGATGAACTCTGAACACACTCTGCTCTGTGCGGTATGATCCAGACGCGCGGGCTCATCCACACCGCTCTCAGAAGCAGGTGAACGGGGGTTAAACACAACACAAGTCCTCCCGGTCCTTCGGGATTTCACTTCCCATCTCCCCGGTTCATTTGCATAATTAAAAGAGGGCCGGAAAACCTTCCCCCGATGGACGTCGTTCCCGGTCTCTGAAGGACGGGCTTGATGTGCCAGGGGGCTCTTGATCTATATATCAACATAAAGTTTAGATTGAATTGGATTTGGCAGAGTGTGTGCTCTCCCTTTGTCAGCCCGCCTCGCTTGTTTCCCCCCCCACCCTTCACCCATTTATTTCAGTGATGTCATCACCCTGAAGAAGATGGTCGTCGACAGCCGGTCACATGACCACGGCCGCTGGCGTGTTCCGGTGCCAGGTTAGCAGGGGGCTCGGTGCTGGTGGATTTATCTGCAGGCATCTCGTCAGGGCTGGGCTCCGGAGAGGATTTAGTCACTGTTTACGGCCGTATTAGTCACTCCAACGTACAGGAGGAGAGCCTGGACACCAATTACTGGCTCGGGGAGAGTGGTTTGGCACTGATTACTATCAGCAGCCAACACGTCAACAGCTTGCTTCAAATTAAGCTCGGTAAACGTAAAAAAAAAAAGGTTAGGAGAAATACTGCTCAATGACTTATATTAGGGCTACTGATGGCAAAGTCAATACGCCTGTGTGTGTGTGTGTGTGTTTGTGTGTACCCCTATACATGTGTGTGTGCGCACACACTATGTGCGTGTGTGTACTGTGTACCCTCATGTATGTGTGTGTGTGTGTGTGTGTGTGTGTGTGTGTGTGTGTGTGTGTGTGTGTGTGTGTGTGTGTGTGTGTGTGTGTGTGTGTGTGTGCGTGTGCGTGCGTGTGCGTGTGTGTATGTGAGCGTGTGTGTGTGTGTGCGTGTGTGTGTGTGTGTGTGTGTGTGCGTGTGCGTGTGTGTGGGTGTGTGTGTGTGTGCGTGCGTGCGCGTGTATGCGTGTGTGTATGTGTGCGTGTGTGTGTGTGCGTGTGTTAAAGGGAGACAGGGGATGATGCAGCCGGTAGTGATAGAGGCCAAAAGCCCTTGCGGGTCAGAGATAGCCAGAGAGCCCTGGTTTAATGACAGTACTTACGCAGTTTTGTGAATGAGGCAGCGTAATCTCAAAGAAGAAAATTGCTTATTGACTTTACGACTGATAAAACTGATTTGCTGAACAAATTATCATTATAACCAGTGGTGTAACAAAAATCCCTTGATTGAAGTATAATAATAACATTTATTAGGCCATACATCAATATTTAATCAAGCATATTATATTCACACGTCTTTCTAATTGGCAATGCATTATAATATGTTAAAATAACCCTCTGGGGCTCAGAGGAGGCTACCGAAGGAGGCGTTCATTCGGCGGCCTTTGGGAGCACTCTGACTGGGCATAATGGCTTTATAACTGATAACTACATGATGTAAGAAGTAGACCAGCAGAACACTTGAAACAGGTGCTGCAACGTCCTAATACACTGACGATCACTGCTTCATCATTGCAGTAGTTTCCCTAAATTACATTATGTTGTACAACTGTGTAGTAAATTGTTAATTTTGATCGCACTGGGTGGTCCTGTTTCCCATTATTGTATTACGTTGTAATTGTAGCCCATCGTATAAGAGAACAGAATAGTTGATTGTCGTATTCTAATAGTCTGGTTCCAATCGTTTTCAGCAAAACCTTTCGAGGATGGGAGTCATAATCAGATATATCACTGCAAGTTAATATGTGTGTGTGTGTGTGTGTGTGTGTGTGTGTGTGTGTGTGTGTGTGTGTGTGTGTGTGTGTGTGTGTGTGTGTGTGTGTGTGTGTGCGTGTGTGTGTGGGGGTGTGCGTGCGTGTTCGTGTTTTTGTGTGTGTGTGTGTGTGTGTGTATTTGTATGTTTATTTGTGTGTGTGTGTGTGTGTGTGTGTGTGTGTGTGTGTGTGTGTGTGTGTGTGTGTGTGTGTGTGTGTGTGTGTGTGTGTGTGCGTGTGCGTGCGCGCGTGCTTGCTTATAGTAAAAACGCCGTAATTATAGAAAATAATCCTTACCTGAGGCGACAGAAACGGAGGAGGAAATCAGGAGCAGAATTATCCCGGGGTGGACGTCCATCATCTCGGCTTCAGGTCCGCTACTCGCTCCTCCGCGGGTCCCCTCGCTCCGGAGTGAGAGTTGTCTAAAACGTGCCCACCAGGTCGGCCAAAGCGATCCAACAATCCCCACTGAGAGAAACACTTGAGTGGATGAAATCACGCCGCAAAACTTTGGCAACTCATCGACCCCTTAACCATTGGTCCGTCTTCTAGGTAAGCGTGTAGTCAGTCAAGAGTCATTTCTGTGTGCTCGCGTGGTCCCCACACCGCGGTGGTCAGCTCATCGGGACGTCATCATCGTCATGGGAAGATCCAGGTCATGTAAGAATCCCGAAAACTAGTCTGCAATGTGTTTGTGTGGTTTAGTTGGAGGTTTTCCCCCGCTGGCTGACTCTTCTGCCGCTAGCCGTCAGCTCACTGACGTCCACACGCTGAACTGCACACACCCCGCAGTCCGCAACACATCCTCGCCAATCTGGGAGTCTATTCTTTAAAGAGACAGGCGCGACGCTCGTGCGCTCTGTGTTCTTGAGGCGTCTCTCTATGTGTGTGTTAATGTGTGTGTGTGTGTGTGTGTGTGTGTGTGTGTGTGTGTGTGTGTGTGTGTGTGTGTGAGAGAGAGAGAGAGAGAGAGAGAGAGAGAGAGAGAGAGAGAGAGAGAGAGAGAG
>NC_044063.1:12834364-12921864 GCF_902167405.1 Gadus morhua
TTTCATTATTTCAGCATGGCCGGTTAATGCGGACAGTCCATCACGAAAATTCTATCTTTGCGATAAGCCTATACTTGAAATCGAATTCAAACTGAATTTCTCACATGGCCGACATGATGAAATGAATTCATGAATAATTGAATAGGGATAATCCAATTTTTTTCCATGAGCAAGTTCACGTAATTCCTAATAAAATATATATGATAAATTAATCTCTGGAGATGGTAAGTAAGATGAGACACTGGCAGTGGTATGTGTGATTGTACAAGACTCGTAGCAGTAATTGTGACCACTAGATGGCACAAACTAATCATTGGACTCCCAAATAGAAAAGGTATGCTCTTCCATCATCTATGTCGCACGGAGAAGGACCGGTGATCCTAACATGGGATCTAGACAGTTACAAAGGTTGGAGGATTTCCTGGAACAAAGCACACACACAGAAATACCCTTTTGAAAGACATGCTATCAGGTTCTGGCCAGTCAAGGCCACGGACTATATTTCATTTCCTGGCACTGAGATAAGGGCCCCTCCGTTATCTAGCAGTTGAACAAAAAGCTTGTACAGGACCGGCTTCGAGTCCCGAGGTCGAGTCCCGAGGTCGAGTCCCGTCATGATCCACTGAGTCTGATACATAAACAAGTGAAAGAGGAGTCTGACTAAAAAACTTTAAGACTCATTGTTAGAACTGATATTCTTTCCCTTCAACAGTTTGATGTCCATCTGTCTTCGGTATTTCTTTAATACAGAGTACAAATATAGATAGTTTCAGCAGGAAATATACAGAAAAGTGAAATTTGAGAAATTCGGTCACAGTAAGGATTTTAAGGAGGTTAAATATGTTAGGATGCACAATCAATCATTTAAAAAAACTTAGTAGCCTAGTTTGTGCCTTGAGTGGTAATGGATGAAGGTGCTTCTTTGACATGGGTGAAGATGGACAATGCTTAAATAGTTAAGAATAGATATTACTTCTGATCTTTGCCTTTTTATGTTCAACGATAAAGGTGTCTGCTGGGTGATCGACTGTACACTGAAGGCCTGCCTATATGTTGAAGGGCTATATTGAAATCCGCTTTTTAAGCTAATAATCCTCACACAGAATTTGAGATGAATGATTATAAGAACCACTTCAGTCAAATAATAATATTCCAGTCAATTTTAAACGAGCAACACCCTATGTTTTTATGACAGGGGTAGTTGAACTCAAGGTCAACCGACTTACTTCATGAAAAAAACTGCAGAACAGCAAGAAAAAGCAATATGGTGTATGACATCCGTCCCATGCCATTACTAAAACAATACCAGGCCTGGGACGCCATAAATATTTCACCTGACAACCCATTTATGACTATGAGGGCCTACCTGCAGAGCTGCATTAGCCTTCAATGTGAAGAAGAGACCACATTGTTGTTGTTATCCATTGCTATCTGGGGATTGGAGCCTTATCACTGGAGTCTGCTGTCTTGAAATATACTTTTCAATATACAGTTTATCAAGGAGTAATAATTGCCTTGGCACTACTTTGGTATAATAAATGTGTGCAATGCCTACAGCATAATTCCATTGTTTTTGTTTTATAGAATTTGACAACTATTCTACTTCTTAATTCTTAATCTGGATTATATAATATGGTTTAAATCATGTGTTTTCATTGTTTATAAAATGTATCTTTGCCTCTAAGTTTGTCTTAATATAGCATTGTTTTATCTATGCACCCTGCTGCATATTGCATGTCTGTAGCAGCCTATTGCATTTTGCAACATGCACGTAGCCAATGACAGTCCTGTTCAGAAGTTAAGAGAGTGTTTTAATATGTCGCTGCCTGAATGCATAAACATCACAAAACCTGACCTTGCCAAGACTAAAGAATCCTCCGCACATCAGTTAATATCACGCATACATTAGGTGAGCATATTCAATTGCGCAAAAATTAGGTGCACATACAATCTTATAAAGTAACCGATGCTGTTTCATACAAGGTTGTTCCCGCTTCTTGCGGCACTCGAAGTACAGGTTGACACGCTCCTTCCGCGCGGGGAGCCCCCGGCTAGGGGGCGCTCTCGAGCACGCGCAGGTGAATTAACGGTCGCGTGGACCGAGGCAGTAGAGTACTACTCAGGAGCGCGCGGCACGCCGGTGGTGGAACGGGCAGTTGGTAAAAGAAAGTGTCGCTCCGCTGGTTTGAATCCCTCAGGAGTCAGAAACCATGGAAACCTGCAGGAAAGCAGTCTTGCTATCGTCATGGTTGTAAAACAGATCTTCTAAAAGAAAGCCACCGTTGCGAGATGTCACCCATTGACCGGGCAGGACGGTAGAAGAAGGTAGAGACGTTTAGTTCACCTACAATGACCGACCTGTCTTTAAGTAGTGCCTCGGCTTCGCGCTGAAACAGCCGCGTGCCTGTTGGTGAAGTACAGCGAGCGGAGGACGGAGGAGCTCGATAGTTGACCGAGGAAACCGTTTCCCAACCATCTTCTGCGCTTGAGCCGCCGGTGGATGTTGGGCCATGGAGGTAAAGAGGACGTTTCACACCGTGCTGGCACTGATGTGGATGCTTCTAGGTAAGCTTAAGCACACAGGTTGGTGGGTGAAGGAGAAGGTTTGGTGATACATGTAGGTCGTTGTTAGTACACTTTTTTTTTTTTTTGTTCTGAAATGAGTGAGTGGCATGACAGTGGTTAAGTTTTACCCCAAGTGTGGTTCCTGGCAGTCATAGTTTATGGCATAAATGTCGCTTAACAACATCCTACTGTATTCCATGTTGAGTGTTTTCAATTGGTGGTAATGTGTGAGTTGGCTTTCTAGCCTTTAGACTGTTTTAACCTCTATCTATAGAATATGTTGTTTATGTTTTGTAGGTCCATGCCATTAGTAGGCCAAGTGATATAGAGACGAGGAGGGTGAAGATGATGCTCTGAGCGAAATTGACAGTTGCTCTCATTATATATTAAGCAGGCATATGTCGTGTTATGCTTGTCAAGCCTGCCCGAATGAGCCTGTCTGCTCAATTCAGGGTTTTTCCTTTAAACAACCCACTGTAATTTATGCAATTAAGACAAAGCAACAATTGAGGGGGATGGAACACCACTTGTGAATTGAGCTAAATGTGTAGGCCTACATGACTTTCTTAGGGAATTTTTATATTATTATTATAGGAGCACCTGGTGAGAGGGCGGTAAAGTTTAGTGCTGACTGCCTGTCATATTCAGACAGGGCTGGCACTTATGAGTAAACTTAGAAGAAGCTGACTGGCACATTCACTAGAGAAGACCCGGAGCTAATTAGCTTAGCCAGTTTAATAATCACATCCCATGTGGATGCTATATATAGCATTCGGGAAGTGAGCAGCAAACCTGTCTGAGGTGTATCAGTCTTGTACTCCTCTTTTCTTATTTCTAAATGTATTGCTTGAATTAATTCACATTTTTGCTAACACACTTTAACTTGGTTCACATTCAGCCAGCAAAAAGTACACTGGGGATTGAACCCAGTGCCTCCTGCAGCCTGGAGTCAAACTCCATAGCCATCTGCATTAGCGGTCAACAACCTACTGTATAATATGATCATTGACATTATATAAAAGCTAGTGTTTGACTGAATCTTATTTGGTTTGCTGTTCAGTTATCTAGCTGACAGAAAGAGTGGAAATCTCACAGCCCTCACAATAATAATTGGTTGTATTTTACGATCATCATAGATGATCAGCGTTCCCAACAGGGCATTGCAACCATTACAAACTGGTTTTGGAAAAGTCAGGTGCATTGTACTGCATGATATGTTCCGCACTTCAATGCATCCTAACCTATTTATTACGTTGTTAGTATTATAAATTCACTTAATCCAATTTTAAATAAAGGAAAGTGTGAAGGGAAAACTTGGAAAATATGCCTGGAACCACTCTGAGCAGAGCTAACACAAACAATCTAGAGTTACCAGTTCCCTAATTCCCACTTTTTTTGTTTAATTGACCAATAAGAGAATATAATGTGTGTTTGGTTGTGTTGAGCTGCAGAGAGGTGCAACAACAAGAGCATTGTGGTGGCTAATCTCACCTGCTACCTAAGTCAAAAGGGTTATTGTAATCCGCTGATGTTCCTTACTGTTGTTACCACGTGCAAGGACAAATTACACACGCCCGTGCCAGTTGTCTTGTCTGAAGAGATTAAAACGTGACCATTTAGTCACAAAGACTTGATTCCTTTCCGCTGATTGGCTGTGTGCGTGTGTGTTTTTGTGTGTGTGTGTTTGCGTGTGTGACTGTGCGTGTTTGTGTGTCTTTTAACATACTCAGTAGAACCTTCTTTCTATAATTATCCACTCTGGTAGCCATACATACAGAGCAAATACCATTTGAGTGCCACATAGGAAAAGAACATTGAATTATGATCCTAATCAACTTCCATTACAGGTTTTTTCCCAGTAGAGTGGACATAAAGGATTTGGCTGGTTTTGCTAAGACCCCAGGTTAATTGTTGTCATTGTCTATGTCGAGATGTAAATGAGCCAGGATTATTATTCGACTCATCCCCTCTCGTGTTGGACTTGCCATCGGAAACTGGGCAGTTGGCAAGCAATTGACATCCATTTTATTCCAACGAGTGGAAGAAGCTCCCATAGCTGTATATCTTGGTTTTATTCCAACACAAGTAAATACATGCAAACTGCCCTAGCTTGGTGCTTTTTTCCAACAGCACCCACAAATTAACAATTCCACGATTTTATATTCTGTGTTTTTTTGTTTACACACCACTGCGCATGCTCACGGACTTAGATGAAGTGAATGCTTGCTTCACTTCGATTGTATTAGGTCGGAAACCTGAATTTTCTTCTTCTACCTTAGGCTACGTTTACATGATGACGGTCTGAACAGAAGACGCAAAAGTGGCGTTGCGTCTTCACTTTTTATTCCACGTTTAGACAAGCGATTTCGGGAAGAAAGTCTGCGTGCATACGATGATGCAAAAGTGTGTGGAATTCGATTGGGTATGCATATCAGGCGGCTAGGTGGTGCTGTGATACACTACACACAACACTGCCATGTCTGAGCGCATGCATAGAATCTTCCTTCTTCTCTTATCTGCACCGCGAAAACCAAAACATAACTACAGTTCCTTCGATGTTCAGTAATACTATCTGTACATATCCTGTACATTTCGTGGAAAAACTCCTGTAAGCTTATTAGGTCTGACGCATGGAAATAATCCAATATGTTTGTTTATTTCCCTGTAATGAGGCATGTATGTGACGTAAACAGGTATGCGACGTGAGCAGATCTGACCAGAGTTTTGCGTCCTGGCAGTGTAGACGGAAACGCTACGGCGGAGCTTATTCAAGTTTTCCACTTGGGGTGGTTTCAGATTTTTGAGCTTTTAAGCCCCAAAAACGCCGTCATCGTCTAAACAAAAGGCACTTCCAATAAAATATTTTGTTGTTTTTACCCGCAAGACTCCTTGTGTAAACGGGGCCTTAAGAGAATAATAAGTGCGAAGGTAGACAGCACAAAAATCTATTTTGAAAAACGCTGAATGTATCAATTCTTAGGTAGAACTAGGTCAACACAAATGTCACATGGTTTCCATACAGCAAATAAAGAAGTCTATCTGACAGGCAAACAAACCGCTGTTTCTAAGGATACATTGCCTATTCGCTTGCAAAGAAAATGAGCTTCCACATTCACCGGTTGCAATTACTTTCTCAGAGATTGCTGTGGGTGTTAAGCGTTATGCATTCTTTTCTGTTACGTAGCTAATGGCCGTGCAAATTGTTCATTAGTTTTGTTCAAATTGAGCAGGTTCGTGGAAATATCAAGGCTGTGAAGGCCCCTCTGGTCAGAGGAGAATAATCAACAAAAAGCAAAAAAAATAGCAATATATTAGCTGCCTTTATCTTCTTTGCCAATTATGAATGCCAAATTCTTCAGTTTTTCAATTTTCTTGGGTATGCGCAATACTAATAATGGGCTTTTCAATGAAGAAAGATTACTATACTATTTCTCATCCTTCATCCTTCCATGACAGTGTCAGGGACTTTATGACTGACATTAATTATTACTTCTCCTGAAGTGTAATTAATTGGCCTTAGAATAAAAAGTACAACACTTTCAGAGAAAATGTGGATGTCTCGCCGTTGGTATCACTGGCTGTCATAGAGTTTCTTCTGCTCGTATAAACTAATTAAAAATTTTCTGCCTACAGTACAGGTGTAATATTAGCGGTAGAAAAATCTCTGTTCTACTGGCTTTGGACAAACTCTGTCCAACTCACTGTGATGTCTTACGTATTGTTTTTTCTACTTAAACCAAAATGGTTTACATTACATTTACGTAACATTTGGGAGACAATTTTATCCAAAGCGGCTGACAAGGGAGAGTTTGAATAACCTTAGCATACAACCGGAGTAGGGTTAGTTCAAACAAAAATACAACTTCAATGTGCAGAGTATCTATAGGAATCATAAAAAGCATGGTTTGAAATTTCGCAATTCAACACCTAGGATTAGCCTTAACGTATGGATGGGTGCACGTTTGCAATAGCTTTTTTATATTGTACTTGTTCAATTCTTGGCCTGAAAGGCATCTAGGGAGATGATTTCCAGATAGGGCTCCTTAGGTTCTAGCAGTGTGTTCCCAGTCACAGTCGCAGCAGTCTTGATTCAAATACAATTATCAATCGAAATATACTTTATGAATTTAGTTCATATACAGTTATGTATTTACTGCATACAAATCTAAAACAATGCAAAAAAACGAAAGTAGGTCATTTGATTTGAGGCAAAGTTAAATTATTTATTCGATTTTTGACAACGGTAACAAATACCAGACACCAATGATGGATAAACTGTAATTCCATCACCAATTCACCTGTATTGGCCATGTAATAACGGTTGGAGTCCTATTGTACAGTGATGGGCATCTGTGGTTGAATTGACTTCAGATTCCACAATTTTATGAAGGCTCAGTATTCTGTGTCAAAGCCAGCCAATAACTGAGACTTGACAGAATCCAATAATGACTCTTCTGTCAGGTGACATCTTACCAGATATCAGTAGGTACTTGAATAGTCGACTGGACAGACACAAACGCACACACGCACGCATTCACCCCGGCACGTATACACACCCACACACCCACACCCACACCCACACCCACACACACACACACACACACACACACACACACACACACACACACACACACACGCACACACACACACACACACACACACACACACACACACACACACACACACACACACATACACACACACACACACACACACACACACACACACACAAAAACACATGCGAACAAGAACACAATATGGTTTATAAAGCATTGACATTTTGTTAAGGAAAACAATACTGTACTAAACTATAAGTACCTCAATGATTAATGGTTTAGTTTATTCACATTAATACCTACCTACTTGATGAGAAGATTTTTCTGTAAACCTATACATCAAAGTAGAAATTTAGTACAATGCAAAGATACAATATTTTTCTGCGTTTACTTCTGTACAAAACAGCACTGATGTACTGCAAGTTACGGTTACAAAAATATGCTATGAAAACACAGTCTATCTTAAGTTTAAAGGTGTTTTATAACTGATTTCTGTTGGATTAATCTGTGGGATCGAAAAGTTGGAGCACTGTAAGTGTATGCTCTCAGCATGAATCATTAGCAAGGGTAAAGCCCAGCTAGCTTCCAGGCAATTATAGCACGCTCCCAGCAGGCAGACCTACACCTGACTGATACAGTCAATACCTTACCTCATTAACTGCATTTGCATTGAGCTGCTGCACATATTTACTTCTACATTTTGTGTGCATGTGTCTGTGCTTGCAGTGCTTGCAGTGTGTGCTGCAGTGTGTGCTTGCACTGCATGAGTGCTTACCTGTCTCAGCACAACCTGGGGACAGAAAAGTGGTAAAAATCACAAGTAAGTGAAGCGGTTGGGGGTAGCTAACAACTGTCAGGTACAGGTGACAGAGTGAGTGAAATTCCGTTTTTTAATGGCAAGGAACTCCAAATATAGAACAAGTGCAATGAGTCGTAATGAAAGGCGGACTGGCTGCATGGATGCAGTAAAAGGTGCTGCCACTGCATTCTGACAAGAGCCCTTTCCCATCACGTCTCCAAGCCAGCCTCCATTTTCATTTGACTAATGATGCGGTCAGCTTCCGCCAGACTGACTTAGTCAGGCGTGGGCTCACCAGGGAGATGAAGCCATCAAGACACTTAGCCCCCAAACTCTGGCCCAATCATCTCTTTGGGATAATTAGCTTGTACTTTTGACCTTGCAGGTTTTTGTTTTTTTTCTTTCGTGACATCACCTGTAAGTAAAATAACCAATTTTCTGAATATTGTGGGTTCTTGTTATCTGATTTCATATCAGAAATAAAAGACATTTGGCCGAGATGCAAACGTGTTCCAACTAGCATACGCTTCTCCCCTGCTAAGTGTTGCCATAAATGATGCATGTTGACGGGAGTGTGTCATTTGCACCCCCGGCGTAGGCGAGGGTCGTGACGGCCTGGACCAGGTGCGCTCTTGGAAAAAAAAAGGCCGCACACACTAATGAGGTACATTCACGCTTTAAATGAGACCTTTGCTCCGATAGACATTCTTGGTCCGTGGGCTTCAGACACCCAGTGCCTACACACAGTGAGCAGCCCAGATGCACAAACGCTGGTGTTTGATTTACTCTGAGGTGGCGGTGGTGGTGGTGGTGCTCCTGTTGTAATTCCGGGCTACTGAATGTGTCAGCCCTTGCCGCATGTGGCTCTTCTTCCCGGGCTAATGAGGCATGGTCGGTTGAAACACGCAGATTTTTCGCAATCTATCACTTCTTGTTCTTGTGATGCTAATTGTGAGGCAGTGTCACGCTTATAATTGTCGCTTTTTTACACCACAGTTACTCCTTTCAAAGACGGCGAGGGGAGAGCCCCCTTATTGTTTGAGAATCGCCGATCTCGGTCTGTCTTGCATCAGCCTGTCATAAACGTCCTTTGCCTTTATCCAAAGAGGGAGATTCATTTGTAAGGTTAAATGTTGTGTGAAGGCATTGTGCTGTGAAAATGTGTCTTGCCTCTTTTTAACTTTGGAGCTCTTCCGGAAGTAAAGGAGCTGTCGGGTGTCGGAGGATGAGTTCTGTTCCAGGGGACTAAGAGACGATGGGCTTTCTGTAGTTGTGTATGAAACGGGATGGGTAGGGGGGGAAATCTAGGCAAGAGGTGGGGCTGGAGATTGGTTAGTTTCATAATGGAAGGTGATATCCCTGCAGAAGAGAGAGATTGATGGTCACCTGAGCAAGAAAAGTGGGAAGAGAAGATCTTCCTGCGGCTATTGTTTTATTTGGAAGAGTAAAGGGGTGATTGCATCCGTGGAGAGATGGGAGATACGTTTTCTCTGCAGGATTAAAGCCTCACCTTCTTTTACTAGTGACTGGAGAGAGGGATAAGACCTTCTTTCCGAAGTCTTCTATCTTGCAGAGATGGAGGGTGCAGGCAGGGTCTAATGGAGGATGTGCGTGTGTCTGTGTTTGGACAATTTATTTTTAATTCGTAGGCAATTTGGGGATATTTATCAATATCGTGGAACATTCCCCTTAAATACCATGATAATATTTTTTTCCATATCAATTCATGGTTGCCATATATTAGATTTGTCGCAGACAAGTGACCGTTTGTCGTCTCATGGGCCGTGTGTGATGAAGTAATGTTTGGTTCGCACTGGCTCCTGCTCACGCTCAGCGACTATAAATTAGGCTTATGGTGTTTAACCAGAGGCTCTTAGAGGCCCATGGATGGGTGTGGGCGGCAGTAGAAGGTCCCTCAGGGCCAATCCTATAATGGTATGACATGACATGTCTCCCACCAACCGACTTGCTGTCAGCATCCAAGATAAAAAACCTAATGATGCTCTGCCTATATAGTGCCTGCTCGGCTGCAACACCCAGCTCAGTGGTGTAGATTGAGCTGTGAGTGTAATTTACTTTAATTGCGGTGGCCGTTTCGGACGTCGTTCACCACAATATAAACTCAGTTTCCTGGTTGTTTACCCGAGTGCGTTGCACTTGAACCAAGTCCTGATTTATTCAACGCTGAAACAAGTTGAAGGAGCTAATTCTCCATGCTTGGGTATCGCCAACCACCATGGCAGCCTTGAAAGTCAGTGGCTTCAGGGAACCCATTTCCTTCCAGGATCCTGAACCCAGAGGTGCCGTAGCCGGACAATCAATTCATCCCCTTGGATGAAGTTCCTCACTCTGTGCGTTCCCTCAGGTATTCCCCAGGCACTTGGTTGCTCGGATTAGTGCGGTACTGCTGAAGACGAAATGCTCAAGCGTATGAGGAAACCAAACAGTATTGTATTTTACGATCTCACATACTGTCAAGCCCCAGCATAATTGGGTCGTTGGAATTGACTGAGAATGTGGTCCAGGCTAGGTGATGTCCTGGCCACCCTCCCTCTTCTGCATCAATCTCTGAGCCCTTTAACTATTAGTGAGGCAGGTTGTGTGACCTAGTTCTCCCTAGCAACTGATCTAATTATTTATTTGTTAAAAAATAACTATTGTTCAATCCACTCAACAAACAAATGAAACTTGAATTATAAGCAGAATTGTATTTAGGTTACCAGATATCTAAGCTAATTAGCATCAACAATCAACTGACATGATTATTGATTCCCCCCAGAAAAATCTATAAATTTCATATTAGAACAACCGGATGATTGAAATCGTCTGATAACATATCTAAATCAGTATGCTGGTTTGATCTCAGGTAAGAAGGTAGTTTTATCCATCTATTTTTACCTGCTACAAGTAGGCAGTCACATCTCCCCTTTTTAAGTGCAAAAATATCCCAGCAACCTATTCCCAACCACCTTCTCAGAAGCATAGATTGCCTTGTCAAATGTGCTCCTGTGACAGTCTATTAGATAATGATGTAATGGGCCCAGATATGTCAAGATACACCTCCTTTGAAGCATGGGGGGAATTTTCCAGAGAGTGATTTTTTTTTGAGGCCAGAGGTTGGATGACTCTCCAAATTGAGCTCGCAAACATGGCTGCCTTCAGAGACACCTGCCCGCGCCTGATAAGCCAGGTAACCATGGTACCCTCAGTGGCGTATAGCTTTGGGAATCAGACACATGTTCCAGTTCAGACACCGAGGTGAGGTCTACCGATGAAATGGGGAATTTACTCGGGGAAAATGATAGAGGACTCTCATTTTTATGGTCCCCGGGGTGCAGATGATTTCTTCACACATTCGTCTTGACAAATTTCAAAGAATTCACTTCAGCCCATAGAGGCATCCTTCCGTGTGTTTGAAGGCCTTTCCAATGTAACTTCCTGTAACCTTCCTACCCACAGCATATAACATGTTTCTTCTCCAATCACACTGCATAATGGTCTCTAGCCCATCCGACCTTACTTGGGATGGACACCGAATTGTGAAAACAAATGTCACCCAACGGTCACCATTGCCTTTTTTAATATTTCTTCTGTTTTAGGCAATTGCACCATTATTGTTGTTTCCTTGTTCCCCAAGCCTAAATAATAGATGTAGGTCTACCTCTCCATTTAATGTCACACTAAGACACGGATTGGAGGAAACAAGTGTCTCGCTCTGCCGAACAACATGTTCCAAATGACTGGATCCAGCTTAGCCCTTTCTGAAATCGTCTTTCAAGACAACTGTAATCTCATGTTTTTGTCAGTTGTGGTCATCATTGTGCCTGCCGAACAGAGCAGGTCTGCAATCCCCCCCGTATCTTCAGTGGGAAATTTCTATAGGGGGTTGTTTGCGCCTGGAATGGGTTTTCCATCTAGGAGGAAAAAAAATCACTGACGTGTAAAACACTGATGTAGAAAATTGATTTTCTGGTTGTAACGTTATTTGGCAATGGAGGCCCGGCATTGTCTCTGCCTAGTGGCAGCAGGATGGCACGAGAAGATTCATTAACATTGGTGATTGATTCTTTACCGTGATAAAATTACAGACAGGCCTACCTGGTCTGGTGAAAAGGTTTCCAACCGCTGTGAACATGAAATCCCATTTTACAGGCTTTTTGGATTATACAGATTTGTAGTAGTAGTAGTTTTGAATCAATGACAGACCTCGGTTAGCATGCAGAGCCAGTGCCTATCCTCTTATAAAAAGATCACTTCAAGTTTAATCTTTTTTTCCTGTTAAATCTAGTCTTCGATCGATAATCACTTTTCTGCATTCATTGCAGTTCTGTAGTTATTCTACTAAGGATAATTAAGGGGCGAAAAAGCTTCTTTATAGCCTGAATCTATTCTCATGGGGAATGTGCTTGTGACAGCCAGGGCGTCTTTGCATTATACCTGTGTCCACCTGGAACACACGACTAATTCCAACCTTCGATCAGACTTTAGCATAACCCTTCTTTCAGATGAAGCTATGAATAAATGATTTTCAGACTGCTAACCAAGTCTTATTCCCCTAAGGGGTTGATCTTCAGATTTTTGTAATTAAGTTTCCTGGGGTTCCCTGGGTATCTGTTTGCATATTTGTGCATACATATATCAGGAGAATAAGCATATGAAAAGAAAATAGACAATTGACAAGAACATTTAAGACATAACATTGGGCTCGGAGTATATTTGTCATGGGAATTTCTCAAGACAGATTTAATGGACTTTAAAAGATAATCGTCAGTTACATCTCTACATGGAACCATAACAACTGCAACATCAACTTGGAAGACATTTTTATGCCTTTTTAATGGACAAATATGTGTTATTGTTATACCTCCATTTGTCGTTATGTGTATTATCTTAGACATACCCAGATACCATGTTGCAATTATCTCTGCTGTCTGAGGTTTACCGATAGATGCACAGATAAGGCACCATTTGTATGTGTGTGTGTTTGTGTGTGTGTGTAGACTAACCTGTAGCAGCTGCACTGATGCCCCCATAAAGCCTGATGGGTTTTGTAAGAAGAAAGCAAAAAGGTTTACAATGCTAACATCTAATTGGTTTAGAGACTTGGACAATAGCTTATGACCTCTGTCACCCCCTTGACTTCCCCGAAAGCCTTTTTCGTTAGAAAAGGCCACTTAGATGTGAAGAGGCAATTTTAATCTATTTAGTGCACCCCACTGAGCAGGTAAGTGTGTGTGTCGGTGTGTGTGTGTGCGTGTATGTGTGTGTGTGTGTGTGTGTTTATGTGTATTTGTGTGTGTGTGTGTCTGTGCATGTCTGTGTGTGTGTATACTATCCATTGGTGTGTTTTACTATCCATTGGTGTGTTCAGAGACATGAATAACTCAAGTGTATTACACACATAATTTATCTTTATCACTTAGAGCTCATTGCAATCAAATCATAAGAATTTTTTTTTCTCTATCCTCACACAACGACGGTTGAGTTAACCTCGAACAAAACAAATAAACTCAGGTTAGCCCTTTCCTGTCTTCCAACATGCAGTATTAAAATCTTAATGGCAATCTAAAAACCTGCATAGCGTCTTCCATCATTAAAACATTGCGGATGAAATTTAAATTGACTATTTAGCAGATGCTATCATGCAAAGAGACTTGGCGATTATCATGTCATTAATGAGCGTTTTGGGGTTCGGCTTCTCGCCTTAAAGATGCCTGCAGGTACACGGCTGATGCCGGGAAGCGAACCCAGAGTCGAACCCCATAACCACTAGAATATCCTGCCCTACATTCCCATCATCATTTACCGGAAGCGCAATGCAAAATCATGAAGCTTCTGATATGTACTCCACATTGCTTTCTCATTGCTCCTCAGCAGGCCATATTCCAACTAGCTTACCGTAAGCCTGGCCCTATCTACTAATGCCATTGTCTGCCAAAATCAAACAACACAATGGTGCTATTATTGCATGTTCCTGCGGTCTCCTCCCTGTGTATCCCCGTCTCCTCCCTCGCAAAGCCAGCTTGGTCCGGTAATAAGATTAAGGCGTAGAGAGTCGGCTTAGAGGCCTGGCCCAAGGAAACAGAGAGCGATGTCGAGTGTCCTTTATCTCTGAGAGAGCAGCAGAAAGGAGAGAGGAGGCCAGGGAGATGGCTGGGGGGCTTGGAGGAGAGCGAGTGGGTGTCGGTGCTTGGGAGGTGAAAGGGTTAAAGGCCAATGGTAGCTTCGCTAAACTTTGGCACTGGTGCATCTTGCCGATCTTTGTGATCATGGTTGGTTTACAACCACGTACCCAGAAGCATTACGAGTTACACTGACACACACGTGGATGTAAGCACACGCACAGACGCACGCACACACCATCGCACGCAAACAGACGTAAAATAACATTCAGGACAGCGGTTGTATACTTGCATTCACACACCACCATGGCAAATGATTCTATTTGTGTCACTGTAAGCAGGCACACACTCACACACACTCCATCATCCTCGCCTCGGAAGACACGTTCGCAAACACTGAGCTCCGCCCCCAGGGACCCCTGAGTGGCCCCATGACAGCCCCACATCCATCCCAGCTAATCAATGCATCGTCGCAGAATTAAAGGCTTAGTCCCTTCGCAGCCAACTCTCGACTGAGCTCCACAGAGCTGTACAGGTGCATGGCTGGGTAAAGTAGGGGCACGCAAGCGGCGATTGAGGTTCTTAAAAGGGTTGTGTCACCCGGTAAGCCTTAGGTGAGAGCAGGCTTGATTCGAGAACATGCTGACGCTTTTTTAGGAAGCGTTTGAGGTTAAATCAAAAGCCACCTAACCTCAAACTGTAACGGGGGGGTTAGGCAGAACCCAAGTGCACAGACAGACGACAGTTGTAGGACAGTTTCAAGGATTTATTCTGGTACAGGATCGGGCAGGCAGAGAGCAGAAAGTAAAGTCACCGACAGGTGGGCAGGGAATCGTCGGTGGGTCAGCAGGCGAGGAGTAGGCAACGGGAGGGCAGAAGAGCAGATCGGGAGTCGGGAACTGGAGAGCAGACAGAACGACTGGGACTTGACGTCGGGCGGGAGGTCAGGCAGACGAAGGTTCGATAACAGGAAGTCAGGCAGGTGGATCAGGAGACGGGGACCGAGGAGCAGACAGACCGACAGGGACTGGGCGGCAGGCAGGAGGTCAGACAGGCGAGGGTTCGTTAACAGGCAGAGTGGCTTAGACGAAGTCAATCGGGAGTTGCGGGAAAGCTCTGAATGAAACAAGAGACAATCTGGCAAGGACTGAGTGAAAGGAGAGGACTGTTATAGGGGGAGCACAGATGAAGGTGGTTGGGTTAATTAGGGGAGATCAGGGTGGCAGGCAGGTGAATGGGAAAACCAGGGGCGGACCCTGACACAAAAGGCACCTAGAATTACTTTGTAATCGAACATGGCATTCAGAAGATACACAGGTTTTCATTCGAAACACCTAAAAACTTACGTATTTTGCGTGCCACTTTGTAAACGAACGTGGCCCCAGAAAATATAAAGGTTTTTAGTTTGATAAAAAATCGATCAAAATGTAGTTGAAATACCACTTGTGGATGTCGACTAAAAGAGAGACAAAGAACTAAACTCCTGTTTGTTGTTGTCCAGTCCACACACACTTTCCCCACAGTTGTTTTTCTTACAACCATCTTATCCATTCCAATCCTTTGGTATTTTCCTCTTTCGCTGCAAACCTATAACCTATTGACCTAAAGCCCAAGGTGAAGTTAATAATCAAAGAATAAAACAGATTTTGATTGGCAGCTTGAACAATCCATCTCTTATCTGCTAAGAGGAAATCCCCATGCCTTGATGAATTTAAATGAGTCAGCAAGATGTTGCAGCAATATTTCGATTTATTGGAAAATAAATCACGTAATAGGCAAAGATAACAAATGTAATATTTGTTATCTTATATAACTTCATCTTTATATTTTATTTAAATGAAGAAGTTCTATGCAATGCCGTTTGCTTTGATGTACTATGCAAGGTCTTTATGCCCTAATTCCTTCATTGACAGTGATTAGTGTTCAAATGACATTATTCCTAAGTGTTTTTCAAGTGTTTTTCTCCAAGATTGTACAAACACAATATCTAATTTTAATAGATGAGGCACAAGCTTAGACCACAACTGTTGTTTGTATACTTCAGAATTCACAGGGAAGAATTTGTAAACACGGGGACCCAGGGTTAATACAATCAAAGTCCCAATTCCTCCTCTAAATGACCAGAGTGTGTGTGTGCGTGTGTGTTTATGTGTGTGTGTGTGTGTGTGCGTGCGTGTGTTTGTGTGTGTACGTGGGTGTGTGTGTTTTAATTTGTGTGTGTGTGTGTGTTTGTCTGAGTTTGTTTTGTGTGTGTGTGTGTGTGTCTATGTATTTTTGTGTACGTGCGTGCGTGCATGCGTGTGTGTGTGTGTGGGTCCCTCACATCGACATCAGAGAGGAATGGTTGAGGATGGGGTGAAGTAGGCTGTGTGGAGTTAAGACACTGGAGAGGATTACACAGTAGATGCAAGAAAGAATCAGTTGTTGGAGCTGTGAAGTCGAGCAGGTGAACGTATCCATGCATGTCTCATCCAGGAGGTTGTTTTATAAGAGCCTTAGTCTCGTTGTGGTGGAGTGGTCCGTGTGTGGCGTGCCATGTGCCCCGGAGGCCTCTAATGGCCAGCTCACTAAACGCATCGTGACAGGGTGTGGGAACCATTTAAGCCTTTTACACTTTGACATAAGCCGTGCTGATTGCACTTCTCCACCCACTTTGAATTAGCAATCGCCCACAACAATGAAATGACACTGTAAGCGCCTGTTTTAAGGCTCTCTGTTTGTTTCAATCTTTAAAATGTTAATTATTTCATTATTTTGTTTCTAAACGAAGTCTGTACAGTGCACTTGCCACTTAGTATCGTTTGTTTGAATGAGCATTACAGTAGAACTAAGTATACATGCCTATAGACTATAGACTATAAGCCTATGCAGCTCTATTCTTACAGTTGTGTTGCTCATAAGATTCACTCTACACCACAGACACACAAAAGACCCAACATCCGGGCTATCGAGGGAATGGAATAACACACAAAATACAAGAAACCAGCCAGGTTTATCGGGAGCCAGCCATCAAACGCACTTAGCCCTCGGTCCAAGGACCCTGCAAAGTGTACACGCTGCAGAAACGTCCCTGCGCGGGGAAACGACTGAACCCCTTTAATAACATCAAGGTGACTGCTGCGAGACACGCCCGGCACTCACCACCGCCTTCCCACTGGAAGCCGGCGAACGAGAAACCGTCCCCACAGATCAATTAAAGCGCCGCATTAGCGCGGTGAGGCACCCTCGGAGAACAGGTCAAGAAACGGTTTTACCGGCGAATGAAATGACACGGCTCGCGGTTCCGGGGAGGTCATCTGTCAGCGGAACAATTAAGAGCACTACAGGTCCCTTAACGAGGCCCGGGCGACAAAGGGTTCCTCCTCGCTGAACACTGAGGCCTGTAATGGAGGAGGGACTGCCTGAGGCGGGGGGGGGGGGGGCAAGATAAGGGTAATAATTATATTTTAGATCATGAGTGATGTCTCATCCTGGGACTGAGTGGGAGATTTTTAGATTGGCCTGGCGTCTCACCTTCTCTGAGGTGAACCTGCGTAAGGATCACCAAACGACAGTAATTTAATGCCGTTCATCTTATCGCCGTGTTCCTCACAAAGTGAGGCAGACAATGCACAGAAATGTTCCTTGGATTTGAATGTCGTTTTAGAGCAAGAATATTAATGAAGCCACAATGCCCGACAATAGCTGTACTTATCGTCCCACGTCGAGCGGTTTCTACACTAAACAGCCAGCAGGGCAGTCACAGGTCAGACATCAGAGCTTTCGCAAACCTATCCTCGAGCAATCTGTCAGCAGGAGGAAGACCGCCACCGCTGTCGACTCAACCATCACCATCACAACAACTTAGCCTTGAGGTGGGCTGTGGTTACTGGTGGTGCATTAAACAGGCTGGAGGCTGGTGGATGTAAGGGCCCTTAGGAGCAGCAGCGGCGGTGACCAGGCTAGTCGCAACACGCTGCTGGGCTCAGTTGGGGGCCACACACTTCCTAAGTATTTCCTATGGACTGGGCTCCCCTGTGCACTCCTCTCTGTGAGTGTGTTGGCCTGTGCGTGCGTGTGTGTGAATGTGACTGTGTGTTTGTGTGTGTGTGTTTGTGTTTTTGTGTGTGTTTGTTTGGATACGTGTGTGTGTGTGTGTGTGTGTGTGTGTGTGTGTGAGTGTGTGTCTTTGTGTGTGTGTGTGAGTGTGTGTCTTTGTGTGTGTGTGTGTCTTTGAATATGTGTTTGTCGATTTGTGTGTTTAGGTAGGAAAGTAAGTGCGTGTGTGCGTTAGTGTGTGTGTGTGTCTCCTGGGTGCGTACATGCAGGTATTAGAACTGACTAATGTGTGGGGAGCAATCGCAGGACATTGGCCGTCATCATTGGCCATCTGAGCCCACTAGTGCTCCGAATAATAATACGGCTCTTCTCCATGACTCCATGGCAAAGTGTGTTCTATCCAGGCAAAGCCCAAGCCTTGTTCTACAGTTCTCCACGAACACTAGACACACCAGTCGGACTTGAATGTGTTATTCTTGTTTAGTTAATGGCCTTTAATTGATCATTTGATTGTTCTCAGCCTCACTTGGATAATTGTAAATGTGATTGCGTAAGGGTTTTAATCGCACACAGTTAGAGCCTTCTTTCCTAAAGTGACTTCCTCTGTTGCAGAGCTTGCATTTATACATAACAACTCTGGATCCAGGGAACCATATTAGGATTCTACATTTGAATATTTTAACATGGTTCATATATATCTGTCTATCCGGCTGAATCCCATGTGAGCTAGGCATGTTACATTTTTAATGACCTAATTTCCGTGGTTAAGGTATGGGTCATGGGTTGGATTTTTGGCCTAATTAATATTGTCAGTCATGACTTTGAGGTTCAACTTAAGATACAGAAAAAATACAAAACTTTTTAAACAAAATATGAAGAAAGGAAAATATATTTATATACTATTTATGTATGCATTGGTGGTTTTCCTGTAAAATGTGTGTACATTTCTTGTAACCAAGACCTCCAATGGGGGTCCGCAATATTTAAAAGTCATGGTTTTGAAAACAGCAGCGCAGACTCGTCGTTGTTGTTGATGAACTCAGACCACCGTCAACGGCGGTCCATCCACCCCACGCCCAGGCGCCTCTCTGCTCCGCTCTCTGTCTAATTCAGACCCATGAATGGTGGTGGGGCCGGTCCAGGCCAGTCGAGGCCAGTCCAGGCTCCTCAGCACCTCGACCGCCTCCACAGTCGATCCCTGGTGGGACTCACTCTCCCCCACTGCTTCGGCAGCCGCCCTATCCTCCCCGTCTCTGTCACTCTGTCACCAGCGCTTCCCCTCTTCCTGCACGGAGACAGGCGTCAGATCTTGGAGATAAGGCCGCGTCCGCCCGCGCCCTGCTTCCACACTAATGGTTTATAAATATCCCCTTCAAAGGGCCCAGAGACGGCGTGGCGCGGGGTTGGCGCTCCGTGTTGTGGTGTAACATCGCAGACCCATTTAGGCTCATAGTTTCCCTTTCATTCCCTGCCAGCGCGCCCTGCCACAGGGAGCCCGGCGTTAACCGGGGGGGAGGGGGGGGGGGGCGGTTATGATGGACAGCTGTACTACCGAGGCCTTTGAGCTCCACCAGATTGAGATCAGCGACGGCCTCGCTCACGTGCGCTGCTGCAGCTGTGTGTGATGTCTTCGGTGACAAATAGCACCTGTTTCCCGAACTTTTACACGTGTTGCGGTATTTAAAAATAAAAGCGTGTAGACATTGCTTTTGTCTCCGTCTAACTCTCGCTCTTAGACACACTTCCTCTATGTCGATACTATAAGAAACTACAAGCAACAAAAACAAGATCCAAGCGTCTCTCTCTCTCTGGCACGCTCTGTCTCTCCCGCTCACACTCTCTCGCTCTCTCTCCGTGTCTCTCCCGCTCTCTCACCAACACACACAGAAACACACACAGAAACACACATTCTCGCTCTAACACACACAAACAGACACCTTTCCTCTATGTTTCCGCCTCTCGTGTCTGATGAAAGCATCAGGTATTTCTGACGAGCACATCACGACTCGCCATCAATCAGCCTTTGTTTTCCATCACAAACGATGGGCAATCTGTTGTATTTTCTGTCGCTTCGCCTGCGATCAAAGCCTCAGTGGAGCAGGCCTCCCCCACCTACTCTCCCCTCCCCTCCCCTGCATCTCATCAAAGTGTTTGCTTTGGGTTCTGTGATGCGTTCAGCAAGCCGGTCCACGGAGCTGGCCTCGGTGTTAGAAGTCAACGCGAGCTGTAAACCTGCCAGGCATCTGGCAGCGAGACACAAGCCAGAGAGGCTTCACACACTAGGGTGTTTGTTGTTGCTGCCGATGCATAATGATTCACATCCAGCAGCAACCTGTTAAGAGGAGGCAGCACTTACATCTCTGAGCGGCATAGCGCCCAGTTTAATGAGAATCAGAGCTAAACGGGCACTTTGTAGTCACGGAAAAGCATACCGCACACGAGCGCGCACACAAGCGTCCGTGCATACATATAGCGCAGGACCACATGCAGACATGATTACTTACAGTAGTGCACAGATTAATGTACACACAGACACTCACAAAGAAGCTAATCACACACACATAAATCAATCTCCCCCACTCACAGACACACACACACACACACACACACACCAACCTGCGCACGCCAAACACAAACACACACACCAGAAAGACACACACACACACACACACGCACACACACACACACACACACACACAGCGTATTCATTCACAAACACTGCATGCAACACACACATGCACACACACACACAAATATGTTCACAGTGTCACACACACCACGCACACACACACTTGCTCACCTACCCACCAACACACATGTATGTATGTATGATGCATGAGTGAGGTGCGTGCACTCCTCCCCACCCCTCACCCCCCATCCCATCACGTCACTCCGCCGCCCGTTACCAAGATAAGTGGGGCTGAGACCCACGGCGCAGGACGGTGATCAATGAAAAGATGATTATCAGAGGTTGTATTGTTAATGACCGTGTCACGGGTGATTTAACGGCGATGAGATCACACTGGTTATAAATATCACCACACACAACCCCCCCCACCCCCCTCCCTTTCAGAACAAATTCAAAACGAAGAAGATTCTCTTTTTGAACGTTGACGGGGGGCCCGATCGCGATCCATCACTCCCCCGCGCAGTGCCTTGCTCAAGGCCATATATCTAACTAGAGATGCACCGATCAACCGGCCGCCGATTAAAAAAGCCGGTTTTGTATCCAATCGGCCACAATCGGTGACCTGCCGGTCACTGTCGTAATTTCCGGTTTTCGGCCGATCAAACTCACCCGCATGCGCGGTGCGTAGCAGCTCAAGGCGCCCAGAGCGCGGGAAGAAAAACATGTCGCTGATTTGGACTTATTTCACTGTGTGCCAGGACGACCCAAAACACGCTGTTTGTAATGCTTGCAAGTCAAAAATAAGCCGTGGGGGATCATGTTGCTAGGTACGCGTCCTGCGTCCCTGACGCATTCAAATCTGAAAGGACGCACTAAACTCACTATCCATGCGTCCCGGGGACGCATCTAATTTTCCCCATGAAAAACGATACATTGTGAACATTAAACAACTCGTGTTTAATCACAGTAACTGGCCAAAGAAACCTTCTTGTGAGCAGACCAGACAAGCACTGTTTCAACCCTCTGCGCATCTACTCGGCGCAGACGTGATCCCCTGTTCAAAGTATCGCGACATGCTAATTTAGCCGCTACCAAAACAACTAGCTCGTCACCGCTGATTTCATTTCAACAATTAAAAATACAAACTTCATAGTAAATAAACCCACGTTTCCACTGCTCGATGCTGTGCTCATTCGTGTCGATTATGTTGTAACGTTTAGGGGACGTGCTGTAATGAAATAAATGAAACATAATCCGGTGGTGGTGATGAAAACTACATTGAACGGCAGCCTACATATTGTTATGCCCAAACGGCGCCTGCGCATACATCGCGCTTCCAACGAGATCCCGTTTTTCTCGAGAAACAGGCAGAGAAGAGAGAACGCAAAAATACCACCAAAGAAGAAGATGAAACCTATTGCAGGTCAGCAAACTATTGCAGCTGCATTTTCTGTCCCCACTACCTCTGCACTCCTCCCTGACTCTGATCAGCCTAGAGAGAGTACCTCAACATTGCCTGTACCTACTTCTGCCTCCCCCTCTACTGAGCCTGATGAGCCCACTGCAGAAGAATTGCCTCAACCTTCTACATGTTCCTCCCAAAAAAAGCGAACTTTTCTGAAGCAGTGGCTCACCACATACAAATGGCTGCGCTTTTCAGATGACAATTTCATGTATTGAGTTTAACACTATTAATTTCATTTAAGAAATAGAATAATAATAAAAAAGAAACACATTTTTTAAACTGGGGAGTCGGGACCCATTGAATTTCTCAGGGACCCACCCAACTCGCCACCTGTGGGTCCCGGGGACTCACTACATTGAAAACCTATCAACATATTATATGATTATAATTATTTCTTAGAAAATCGGTATCGGAAAAACCGGTTTTGGCAGGTCAGACCTCCTTAAAAACCGGAAATCGGTATCGGCCAAGAATTTTGCAATCGGTGCATCTCTATATCTAACTCATCGTCGGGGCGCCTGTCTGCGTCAGGGAAGGGCGCTGGTGGATGGGCTGCGGCTGAGGCACCGTGGCCGTCGCTCCACCACGGTGCCTGCGGCCACCGGAGAGGCTTTCTCATTTCCTCGCTGCCTCCGTCAAAGGTGACTTTGAATGGAGGAGTCTCCTCCTCGCGAGTTCATGTCTTTGCGGAACATGAAACAGGCACGGGGAGCATGAGATGTGGGCAACAGGGGCTGGGTCATTGGACGACAATAACGTGAACAGGTGAAGTGAGTTTGAGCTTGAAGTCTGTGTCGGTGGTGTGACGTGCGTCTCCGACGTGTCTTTTTTTACATGTTTTTCCCGTTACTTAATGACCTGCCAACCCTGAACCTGGGGAGGATCTTAAAACCGAAACACTTTTCTACCCCACTACTGCCGTTTGTTTGGAATGAGAACCAAATGATGAGTGGACCTTATTTGTGACAGTATTTGTTTGGCACCACTACATCCACAATGAATCTCTGTAGATTGTCAGTGTCGTGTGTTTAATCCTAAAAGTGATTCATTCCTGTGAATCTTCGTGTGTCTCTTGTTCTCATCCCTGCTCATATGTGAACGCTTGCGCTGATTTCTCTTTAACAAAGCTTAAGTGTCTAAGTCAAATCTTGAATGTGCCCATAGAGAATCAATTAGAAAGCGGTTTAAAGTGAAGGAGACATATAGTACGACGGCGTCACCATGGCTCAGAATAGCTCCTGAATATCTAACACTAATGTATTCCGATTTAAATGACCCATCTCCAAATATTCATTATTGAAGCACCATCTGTTTGAAGCCTTCAGGGTTCAGTCCAATTTGCACTTTTAGCTCCGAGAAGCCTTTGTGTGTGCCCAATACCCTATCACGTCCTGGCTGTCAACAAAACCCAGAGAACACAACCAGCGACATCGTCTTGAACTCATATCCTTTCTTCGTAACCGCTTTGTCCTCCTTTGAAACTGAAATCTGGGTCAGATTTCACATTTCAACCAAGACCACCATTCCCCACTGGGATGCTATACCGTGTTGGCTTACACCCTAGAACAACAATGCAGAATCTGTGGGGCTACACTCCACGTGATGATGCTGCCAGCATGAATATTAACCACAGCAAGGTAAACGAGAGGTATTTAAATAATAAGTCATATTTTATTCATTACATTTCTTTGTGTTCATAATTGTATAGCGTCACGTTTTTCTCCCAGCCCAATCGTCGTTGACAAATATAACGGAATAGAAAAGTGCCGGAATAAGTTGATTTGAAAAAAAGAGCTGATTGAAACTGAGTCGAACACAATCCAGAAGCGACTGAGGTTAACTAAAATAATAATGAACTACGCGGGTAAGAGCCACACCAACCACTTACTTCTTCTACTCCTGTTCTGGATAACACTAGTGGAAACACTGAAAACAGCCAGTAAAGATCTAGTGACTTATACCGTGTTGCACTGTGTTTAAGTGTTTGTCCCTTTGTTTAATACTGAACTGTGAGGCTGCAGCTCTAATGAGCACAGATCCATACAGTAGTCGCTGCTTTTCTCTTGTCTTGGTTTTCCTCGCAGGGCTAATGCTACCACACAGCAGATCATTAAGATAGCAGCTTCTTCTGTCTGTATTAATTATGAACCAAATCACTTCAAAGACCTGAGCGAGCTCCTAATTAAAGTCGACGTTGTGCACCAGAAATGACTGTGTGATGTAAGCGGTATTAAAACATGACATCACATTTAATTAAAAGTACCACGCAAGGAACACAATCTAAGCATTCTGACCAATGACCCGGCACATTTGAATGGAAGTCGCTGCGTTCATATGTTGTGGATAAGCAGCTTAACGAAAGGCGGCATATCCTCTTTGATAAGCAAGCAGGTGTATGTGGGTGTGTGTGTATGTGTCTGTATGTGAGCGTGGGTGTTTGTGTGTGTGTTTGTGTATTTGAGCTTGGGTGTTTTTGTGTGGTTTTTTGTTTGTGCATGTGAGCGTGGATGTTTGTGTGTGTACGCATGTTTGTGTTGACACTTGAGTGTGTGTTTGTGTATGTATGTGGGCGTGCGTGTTTGTGTGCATGTGTGGGTTTGTGCATGTTTGTGTTCCCACTTGCCTGTGTGTGTGTGTGTGTGTGCGTGTGAGTGTGGGAGCACGACGAGGACGAGGTGGTGGTAGACAGACAGCTGACGCGGGTGAGAGGAGATCATGTACAGACAGATACATGACGGTGAACGTGCCTTGTCTCCCCGTACCGCTGTAGGCCCGCCTGTTGAACACAGGAACACCTGTCTCCACCTGGTTACACCGTAGAGGCCACGGCTCATCTGAACCGTCTAATTAAACACGTGAATCCACTGAATCCCGTCTCTGTAGAGGTGAGCGAACAGAGTGAACTCCGATGCTGCTGAGATTTCCCCATTCCCGTTTTCTTATGCCGCTTTTCCACCGCACATGTAGCTCGACTCGACTCGACTCGACTCGACACGACTCGACACGGTAGCAGCACGGGTCATTTTCCACCGCAAATAGTACCTCCGGGACGTGGGCGGGGTCGGTTGCGGTAAAGGGCCGTGACGTATTTTTGTACGCGACGCAAACAACACCTACGCAACCCACACATGGACAGAACCCACATAACAACAATGGAGGACATCGATGCGATGGTATTCGTGTTCGTATTATTAGCTGGCATGTTGAAGAAGTTGAAGAAGTGGAATATGTTGGCTGCGGCGCTGCTATGGCTGTTACCAGCATGGTTGCCATGTCGCTCTCGTGACTTCGTCACACTCTCTGGCCAATCAGTGGCCGGCCGTCTGCCGACGTCACCTTTTAGCATCGGCTCAGATCGTTTGGAACCTAGAGCGAGGCGGTACTAAAAAAAGCAGCCACTTCAGGTACCAGATACCATGTTTTCGCGGTGGAAACGCCAAAAATGCGAGCTGAGTCGAGTCGAGTCGAGTCGAGTCGAGCTGGTACCATGCAGTGGAAAAGCGGCATTAGAATTAGAATATACCATTTAACTATATTCCTTTTTACCTTTGACACTATACTTTGTAATATATAGTTGGTCATTTCAAGTGTATAATAACTTTGAAGAAACGGTTTGTTACCATTTTATATTTTCTTTGCGCCAGGCATACAGTGTGTTAAACTAGTGATTGAGGAATCATGGTCTTGGGTTCAACGCCCACACCTGGGATCCCCCCCCGATATTATGACCCCCTAACCTGGGATCCCTCCCCTCTCATGACCCCACATCTGGGATCCCTCCCATAGTATGAACCCCCACACTTGGCCTGGGATCCCTCCCATAGTAGGACTCCTACACCAGGGATCTCTCCCATTTCATGACCCCACACCTGGGATCTCACAGAGTGTCCTCCCCCTGTCCAAACAGATGTCTTCCCTCCCTATGTCTCCTCTCCTCTCAAAACAAGTATATGTTCCTACTCTCCTGCTTGAAGACACTAAGTGGCTGTGAAGTGATGTGTGTAATGTGTGAATTTGCTGCCCTCTATGGATCCTCTATAACACTACACTCACTGCCCCCCAACGCACCTCTGAGCTCATAATTGAGAACAGGCCCATGTGCATTGTGGGCGTTTAGTGGATGACAACCCCATTGCTTTCAGTGTGTGCTGTGTGCTTTTCTCTTGGAGGACATCAGGTCACTAGGAGATCAAAAAAACGTTACAGACAGAAAACAATGAAAGGAGCTGAACCGTTTACAGACACAATAGTATCATGTCTAAAGCTTAATGAAGTTCACTTCTGTGCGGCCCTTCTGGTGCGGGGCGGGGCTTTTGAGACGCAATCCGTAGAGACGTCTTAAATGGCGTGTCTCTCGTCTTTCTCTGAACCCAGATGGGCAGAAACGGACGGATTAAGGACGATTTTCCCCCTGCGTCTCATAAACAATGGAATGACAGCTCTGGGGGATAAACCCAGGCCGAGACGCGCAGGAACAGCTCTTAAGAGAAGGTGAAGGCAGCCCCCTTACGTGCACATTACTCCTGTTGCATTTACGGCCGTCCACACATCCATCAGACAAACCCAGGTGTGCATTCATAGGGGGCTCCTGTGTTGCGCTGGGGAGCCGTGCGACAGCGTGGAGTCTACATAGCCTTGTGTGTGTGTCACTCTGCCACCATCCCTTTCGATTGATATTCTTGAGTACGCCTTGACTATTCATCTACCGACTGCCGCTGCTCAGAACGCAGACGGCCACGGGGTCATCCACGCTTATTTTCCTCGATTTGTCTGTTTGGATCTTGTTTACTTGTCTCCCTTATTGGGTTTTAAAACACATTTGTCTCCCTTGAATGAAAGAAGGGATTTCTGCAGGTTTTGACTGATGGAAATGTGTGAAGAGGAGTTATGAGGGATTTGACGTCCTCATGACTTGGGGGTCTCGTAGGGAGGACTGGCGGTGCTGGGGACGGCCCCGCTGCTCCTGGGGTGGAGGGGGGTGGTGGTGCTGGTGGTGGCGGTGGGTGGCGGTGGTGGTGGTGGTGGTGATGGAGGGTGGTGGTGGTGGTAGTGGAGGGTGGTGGTGGTGGAGGGTGGTGGTGGTGGTGGTAGTGGAGGGTGGTGGTGGTGGTGGTAGTGGAGGGTGGTGGTGGTGGTGGTAGTGGAGGGTGGTGGTGGTGGTTGTGGTGGTGGTGGCGGTGGTGGTGGCGGTGGCGGTGATGGTGGGGGTGGTGGTGGTGGTGGTATATAGTAGGGATGTACATAGTCATTTTTAATCTTGTGCAGGCATGGCATGGGGGGTATTCCGCCCCGCTTCACCCTAACATAAGCTGGCCCTGGTGCATCAGAGCAGGCTTTGCGATTAGAAAGGATAAGATTTTGTATTTAAAAAACGGGTTGCACACTCATGCATATATACAGACCAACACGCACACACTCACTCACCCACACTCTCACACCACCATACAGCTCATGAGTAAATGTGTTGATTATACAGACTCTGTGTGCTGACTCTGTGAACGCTGTGGGGATGTTCTAGAAAAATGGGATGGTATATTTGTGCAATAAAAAAATATTGTATACAAAATATTAATAATGCGTAGACCATACTATTAGACAGATACAAATCGGTCTAATAGCGAAAGCAAAGTCTGAAAAGTAAAACAGATTTTTGTCAAGCCCAAAATAAAAACCTTTCGAACGTTTGGTTAAATTCAAAGTAAGTCAAAGTAATCCCCTGATGGGTGACGGAGCGGGCGTGGTAGAGTCCGCCACAGCCAGCGGTGCTGACATCATATCCATGTCCAGTGGAGAGGGCTTGGTGGCCGCAAAGTGAGGGGCTGAGTTATGGGATTGAGCCCGCGTTTCTTTAGGGATTAGTCAGCAGGATTTACCAGATTGACGGCAGAGACCCAGGGAACGAGTCGACGCAGGGGGTCACATTGTCCCAGAACCAACTCAAAAGAAAGAAGGCATCCCACTTCTGCCCTCCTCTCGCTCTCTCTCTGTCTCTGTCTCTGTCTCTGTCTCTGTCTCTGTCTCTCTCTCTCTCTCTCTCTCTCTCTCTCTCTCTCTCTCTCTCTCTCTCTCTCTCTCTCTCTCTCTCTCTCTCTCTCTCTCTCTCTCTCTCTCTCTCTCTCTCTCTCTCTCTCTCTCTCTCTCTCTCTCTCCCTCTCTGTCTCTGTCTCTCTCTCCCTGTCTCTCGTCTTTCTCTCTCTCTGTCTCTCTGTCTGTTTCTTTTGTCTCTCTCTCGCTCTCTTTAGCTCTTTGTATCTTCCCTGTCTCTTTGTCTTCCTCTGCTTTGGTTATTTATGTTTCTCTCTGTCCCTCTATCTCTGCCTACCTCTTTCTCCCTATGTTCATATCTTTTACCATGAGCATGTCAAATTTCTCTTTCGTTCTCTATGAGATGCTTATTGTCTCTCTTTCTCTCGCTCTTTCCTATATTTCCATTAACTACGCACCATATGTCAATAGATCACACAACATCCCAATACCATGCCAAACCGCACCATAACATTCCATAACATTCCATAACGCTACAAATTATAGCATCACAAATCCCCCCTCTGTCCCTCCCCTCTCTCACTGCCATCACCGGCCCCGCCCCCTTTCCACCACCACCACCATCAGCATCATAATTCCCCCCCCCTCCCTCCCCGTTCACAAATTTGCCCTCACACCGAGAGAAGGCGAGGAGGAAGGCGTGCCACCACAGAAGCTGTGTGTGTGTGCCGGGGGGGGGGCGGTGGTTCACAGCTGCTCCTGCCCTTCGTATTCACCACTACCAGATGATACCACCTCTCTCTCCATCCTCTTCGTCTTCTTCTCCTTCACCGTGCTTCACCTCCAAGGTTCTGGGGGAGGTTTTCCCGCCCTTTCTCTCATAAAGAGCCTCGCGTCCCGTGCGCTCTGAAGGACCCGGAGCCGGGTGGGGGGCGGGCCGGGGGGGGGCTCGGCCGGGCGCTGGTGGCGGCGTGCGCGGTTAGCTTGTTGCTGTCGTTGGACCCGGCGGGGACCGGCCTCACGATGGCCGCCGCTGCCAGTGCCGCGGACGGGGACCCGGACTGCTGGGACCGGATGATCCAGCTGCAGCTGTCTGCCTCCGGGGACTGGGCGCCCTGTGAGTACGGCCCCCTGCGCCGTCTCTGACTCTCCAGACCCTCCCCCCAGTTCCTCTTCTCTCTTCTTCCCCTCTCACTTCTCTCTCTTCCCTCGCTTTTCACCCCCTTCTGAATCCTCGTTCGTTAGGGTGTCTTGGTCTTCGTTTTGTCCCCAGTGAAACTTTTCCAGGACTTGCCTCTGCTTTCCGTTTCGATGGGGGAAAGCCTCTTGCAACTTTTTCCCAGGAGGGGTGTTTATTCGTGTGATGCAGTGGGAGATTATTTTTTTAAAGCTGTTTTTTAGGTTGCTAGTGAGTGATTTGGGGGACAGGGATGAGTATTGAGTATTCTATTCATCCTACAAGGTCTTCTTGTTTTTCTGATTTCTTGTCAGACAAATCAACAAATATCAATTGGCTTTGGCATCTTGTGAATGCATTCTCTATAGTACGTTTCTACCGTATGTTTATATGTATTGTATAGACTTAATGGGTATTTGATTTAAATTCATTTTACATTGATATTTCATCACCCTCAAACGCTCTCTTGGCCAAGTGAGGACTGTTTTGTGTCATTACCGAAGGCTATAGTCTAAGGTTAAAGATTACATGACCGTCTGAACCTTGTTGCCTTAAGAGCTCAAGATCTGCTTTAATACTACGGAGAAATGGTTTGAGCCCACCGATGGAGGATCCGCCTAGGTTGGGTTTAATCGTGTAATCTTGTTTCGTGTGTCTGCCTGTATGTTGCTTCTGTGTCTTCTTATTGGCATGCTGATGATGCCTCATGTTGTTACATACACGAGTACCTTCCTGGACATACGCACAAAATGATTCCTAACATATAATAATTTGTATTCGTGCATCTTCTTTATCATTTGCCTTATCGTCTAACTTCAGCAATCAAACACGTGCTATTCAAATCCTCGTAAGCCTTGCTATCGAAATGTGTTATCAAATCTTGTTATCAAAATGTGATCCGTCATCACAAAGGTTAACTAATCAACCAAGGATGTTAGAGTTATTCCATCTCATTGACAGTTGGAAAATCCACTCCATTCCTGTATGTTAATCTTACCAACCATTTTCTTACCACCTGTTATGAACGCACTGCTTTCAAACCGGCGTGGACACAGATGAGCTGATGGTGACGGCAGAGAATGAAGATCAAAGGGGAATGCTTTTTAAAGCATAGGGATTCATTTCTACCCTTTTAGGTCCGAACTCAATCACTGTTAAACCATTCTTGTGTGTGTATGTGTGTGTTCGTGTGTGTTTGTGTGTGTGTGTGTGTGTGTGTGTGTGTGTGTGTGTGCGTGTGCGTGTGCGTGTGTGTGTGTACGCGTGTCTGTGCATGTGTGTGTGTGTGTGTGCATACGCGTGTGTGTGTGTGTGTGTGTGTGTGTGTGTGTGTGCGTGCGTGCGTGCGTGCGTGCGTGTGTGTGTGTGTGCAACAGGTGACAGCCACATAGTGGAGTTCCCCCGGCTGGAGATGGAGGTGGTGAAGGGGAGGATGGCGGTGCTGCAAGCCTGGTACAGCCCCACCGCCGACATCGCCAAGAACTCCGTCGTCTGGCTCTTCATGGGCAACGGGTCCAAGCAGGTGAGCACCGCACAAGAGCCAAATTGAACACGATGAGAGACGCACCAGAGCCAGTGCTACAGCGTGGCGGGAACCCATGGATGGACAGGGTTTATTCAGACAGCCGTCTGGTCATCGATGGTATGCTACGTCATGGAGGGAACACATGGATGGACAGGGTTTATTCAGACTGCCGTCTGTTCATCGATGGTATGCTGCAGGATTGGGGGCTGACATTGATGGACAGTTTTTATTCAGACAGGCGTCTGTTCATCGATGGTATGCTGCAGGATTGGGGGAACACATGGATGGACTGTGTTCGTTCAGACGGGCGTCTGTTCCTGTTGAACGATCCTCCCTGGGGATCATAGGGAACAAGATGGTAGAGATGGTCTTCTGTAACGGCCGGTCTCCCACCAGAGTCTAGAGACACCGGCATCTATCTATCTATCTCTCTCTCTCTCTCTCTCTCTCTCTCTCTCTCTCTCTCTCTCTCTCTCCCTCTCTCTCTCTCTCTCCCTCTCTCTCTCTCTCTCTCTCTCTCTCTCTATATATATATATATATATATATATATATATATATATATTGACCCCTACTAAACTGATACCTGAAGTTTCTGCAGCAAATAGATTTTATGTTTGTCACTCAACGACGAGAAACCAACAAACCCAACCCACCATCCAAACACCCGATTGGATGAGCCTGCTTTTACACAAAGTGCGGCCACTGCTCCAACGTACATCCGACCGGCCCATATCCAAACACAAAGTGCCCTGTGTGCAGCAGATTGTTCAACACTGCGACCTCTCCACCTCCACATAACCCAGTCAGCAGCCAAAGCCTTTAGGATTCAGGGCTGCGTGCCAGCCTGCGAAGCAACCTGAGAAAGGCATCCAGTGGGAAGGTAGAACGGAGAGGTGGTTATTACACTATGTATGTACGGGCGATAAACAACGGCAGGAAACCACTAATGAAGGGATGCGTGTCAGTAATGACATTGCAGCAGCCCGACTCTACACAACATTGTGTGTGATTGCGTAAAGCTATAGGGGTATGCATATGAATGAGCGTGTGTGCATCTGCATGGAAGTGTGTGGTCTTTGTGGTGATTATTATAATCCGTGGAGTTTCACTGTCAGTTGCCCTTGATCTGATCTCGACCAGGAAATCAGCCTAAAACTCCACGTCACCATCTGTACATCCCTGACAGGATTATCAGTATGAAGGGCGCAGAATGATCGCTATACGGTCCAATCTAAAACGGTTTGATGTGCCTTTTTGCAGGGACTCTGATGTTTGATGTGGAACGGTAGCCATTAGATGGCCGGATGGATGTAGATGTATCATGGCCGTGAGATGAGACATGCATCCCGACATGTAGATTGCTCAATGTAGAGTCTTTATTTGATATACGGTGCACTCATTTAAGATTTTCTCCCTGCTTATTACAGTGTCAAGATTTAAACAGTTTTGAAAGCATTTGTATATTACAGTGAATAGTCATGCAAAAAAAAACGGACAATACCAACGTAGGGTCCAAAGAATGTACAGTAAAGTATCACTATAAAACTCTTAGCTTCACCTCAATCCCTTCCATAGTGGCGCCAAATCTAGACCTGAGAAATTCGACAAATATTGATTCATTAATTCATAAAATACAAAAAGCTTTTGGTGCCAATGTCGATGATCTTTTTAAATCCTTTTTTGTTCCTCATGAACTTGAAAAGTGTCCGTATCGGCTGTTTTCATGGTGTCCATCTCGCGGTATCTCTGACACTTGGCCCGTGGCAAATATATCGCTATATCTTCCAATAAATCGGAGCAAAATATCCGTTGTTCCAGGGGAGAGGGTTGCTGCAGATAGAAGTTCATCGCTAAACAATACGAAACCAACAAACCAACCACTAGCTCAAACCCTCACTTTTCAACTACCCGATTGAACGAGACCGCGTTAACAGAAAGTACGGCCTCTGTTCCGACGTATATCCGATCAACGCATAGTGCCCTAAATCGGGTTGTTTCCACCACGGCCTTTCCACATCCACATCCCCAGACTTTTCACAGCAATATTATTACATTTTATTGCATGTTTGCTTTAGCTTTCTGCTATTCTTAAACAGTGCAAAAGTGCTAGATAAATAAAGTTGCCTTGCCTTGCCTAAAGTACTGGCAGCAGTTTTGCCAGTAAGCATTATCAATGTATCATCATTCGGCATCTGGTAAAGATGCCCACTGGGCGCCTTCCTTGGGAGGTATTTCAGGCACGTCCAGTGGGGAGGAGACCTCGGGTAAGACCCAGGACTAGGTGGAGAGATTATATCTCAACACTGGCCTGGGAACGCCTCGGGATCCCCCCGTCAGAGTTGGTCAATGTGGCCCGGGAAAGGGAAGTCTGGGGCCCCCTGCTTGAGCTGCTCCCCCCGTGACCCGACCCCGGATAAGCGGACGAAAATGAGAGGGGGAGACATATAAATACAGTAGATTACTGTAAGAATTTCGCTGTCCATTTACATCAAGGTGTTCCAGTGCAGGACAGCAGCTAAACCTCCACCATTTCCCCATGTTCCAGGTGATCAACTTCAGCTCGGGCGAGGTGGGCTACGGGGAGAACGAGTTCACGGGCCGCGTGGGCTTCAGCGCGGGCATGCCCTCGGCAAACCTCTCCATCTTCATCAACAGCACCCAGGAGTCGGACTCCGGCCGCTACCTGTGTAGCGTCATTGTCCCGGGACGGTCCGGCCTCTCGGGACAGATGCACCTCAACGTCAAAGGTACCCTGCGGCAGGGACGTTGGTCCATTATTAATGTAAATGCTGCAGATGACTCAGTAAAGCTAGGAGTTAGGGTTAGGGTTAAGGTTAGCAAGGGGGGGGCGTCGGTACATTATTAATCATACTAGGGGCGTTGGGATGAGTCTGCAGAGCGTACAGGGTAGAGCTAGGAGTTAGGGTTAGCAGGGGGGGGGGGGGGGGGGGGGGGGGGGCATCGGTACATTATTAATCATAGAAGGGGGTTGAGGATGAGTCTGCAGAACGTACAGGGTAGATTTAGGGTTAGGGTTAGGGTTATTATACATAGGCTAAGCCGAAGTTACTCCTTTTTACATACAACGAACAATAGTGCAGATGTACATTCGGTTTTATTTGAACAGGACAGGGTCGCCAACAATGTAACCATATGGTGTCCAGAAAACGAACATAATATGAAACAATAAGGCTAACTATTGAGTCAGTTGAGGGTTTGCATTTCCCTCCTCGCCGCTCGAACGGGAAGCAGCTCCTCCGGAATCCAGAGCTCACATGCTGTTTTTAAATCCAGTAGAAAACAGAAACAGAGACGTAACAGTATTTCAGTACGTATTGTTTTCCCCTTGAACCGTGAAGCACTCGGCCCGGGTCTATTAGTCCACCATATGCCAGCACTTACCTCTGCGCTGCGGGGCCAGGCTCCGGGGCGTGGCTCCCTGGCTCGCAGGCTGCGCTAAAGCTCGGGTTATGTATTGTCATGTAAGCAGCAACAGATGGAAGCAGACAGGTCCATACCGGTGTGTCCTCTTTTCATTAGGCCGCTATGCACACACACACACCCCGCTACGTCTGCGGTTCCTTGTCTCGCCTACCCGGCAGATTAGAGCCGGGCCTGACAAGGCCAGGATAAGGGCATGGCTGATGGGAGGCATCTAGTGTCCCGGCCTGCTTCTGGTCTTGAGTCGGCTGTCTTTGTGCTTTCTTAGTTATTGTGGAGCATCTCAGGATGTGTGCTCTTTGTTGTGCGTAGCGCTTATATTTTCAAGCGCTTTTATTGTTGAGGTCGGAACGCACTTTGTGGAGCTGAATGATCTCTTGAGATGTCACTATGGTCACTAAGACTACAAAGTAAAGGTTTGTCGCTACACTCTTTTATAATCTTGGTTCGGTGCAGCACTTGTACTACTCCAATGCTACAGAATAGAATAACCACACAGAAGTGTTATTGTAAGGGATGGGCGTTTCAAGCAGAAATACTATACAATATCCACTGGAACTATTCGACCATTCTGCAAACATAATTGTCGTAATGGTCTCTTTAGATGTGGTACGGTTGAATGTCTCGGTCACCAATGGCAGCCTGTTGCAACAGCTGCTGCTATTTTAAACTTTCAGAAACTTTTTGTCAGTCTTTTCCTTTGTCCATCGCTCTAGCATCACGCTGGAACATGCCTTTATCCTCTTTCTATTCTTTTGATTGCCAGTAGTTTGTTTGAGAAAAGATTGTGTAACCCGTGTTTAACGGTTATCACTACATTACATGTGTATCATTCGTCTATTGTACATAATTTGTAAATATGTTATTTGTATTTGTATTTTAATCTATTTTAAAGATACTTGCTGCCGCTATTTTCTTCTGTCTTCCTGCTGCTGCTCTCACTCCTATCTCCCCACTGACCTCGGGGATCAATAACGTTATTGACCCCCCTTCCCCCAGTGCCCCCCCCCCCCCCCCAGTGTGCTCCCTGGAAGGCGACCCGGTCCTCAACGGGAACGTGACCCTGGGCTGCCGGTCCAGCCAGGGCAAGCCGGAGCCCCAGTACAAGTGGACCAAGGCGGCCCCCACCTCAGAGATCTTCTTCTCGCCCATGCAGAGTAAGTTCTCCTCAAACCTCTCCTCCTCCTCCTCCCTCTCCTCCTTCTCCTCCTCCTCCTCCTCCATCTCATCCTCCTCCCTCTCCTCCCCCTCCTCCTCCTCCTCCTCCTCCTCCTCCCTCTCCTCCTCTTCCTCCTCCTCCTCCTCCTCCCTCTCCTCCTCCTCCTCCTCCTCCTCCTCCTCCTCCTCCCTCTCCTTCACCTCATCCCTCTCCTCGTCCTCCCCCTCCTCCTCCTCCTCCTCCTGCCTCTCCCGCCTCTCCTCCTCCTACCTCTCCTCCTCCTCCCTCTCCTCCTCCTCCTCCTCCTTCTCCTCCTGCCTCTCCTGCCTCTCCTCCTCCTCCTCCTGCCTCTCCTCCTCCTCCCTCTCCTCCTCCTCCTCCCTCTCCTCCTCTTCCTCCTCCTCCTCACACCGCGTCCGTCCGTGTCAGCGCTGAGCCCCCGGCGTGGACGGCTCAGGGCTGAGATCCCGAAACGCAACGAGGGATTGTGTCGTCGTCATGGCGATGTAGATTGTTGTGTCTGGATGACGACAGCGCTCTTTAAAGCCTGCCGTCCCTGCGCTACCTCCAGTGGTGTAACAAAATGAAACATCATTTGTCCTATAATCGATAAACTAGTCAGTAATATAAGATATTTCTGACTGGTGATATATAATATATACAGAAATCTGAAATATACTTTATTGTGACATATAGGTCCTGCACAGGTCATTCTAGGGTCAGACAAGGTTGTTTAGGTCAACAGTTCCCGTTTCTTAGTGCTATATGAGTTCTGCATTTAAAATACTTGACAGTAGTTTCTTGTTCTGAGGTTCAAAATGAGGCCCATGCACACTGGTTGTAAATTGTGTTACGGTGATACAGATTGTCATGACCGCGATGACGACAGCGCTCTTAAGAAGCCTGCCGACCCGGCACTACCTCCAGCGCTGTAACAGAATGTATCTGGAGTGGGTTCGTGCCTTCTCCCTATCATCAATAAACCACGACCCCACGAGTGAGCTCTTCGGCGCGACGAAGGCGATGACATAATGTTTCCTCTTTGTGCGCGGAGGACCTCCCTGCAAGCCGGAGAACATGTGTCTCCCGGTGAACCCACCCTGTGTTCCCCCCCCCCCCCCCCCCCCCCCCCCCCCGACCCACTTCATGCTCAAACATTTCACACACAGTGAAATCTACTTATCCAGCGGACAGGTTGGAATCATATGCCAGGGCGGGTACTCAAGTTCACCCCCCCCCCCCTCCAGGACTGCCTCCCCCGTATGGAGGGAGAGAGGGGGGAGTGGTGAGCTGTCCTCTTGATTGTGATTAGGGTTGTCTGGCTGTCGGTCCAGGTAGCACGGTTTGGGTCGGTTCAGAGGTCGGCGCTCAGACATGGCTGAGGTAGAGGCACCATCTGCCTGACGACGGGAGGACTTATGCTCGGAGCTGACCTGCACTTGGCACGTCTGCTTTCATCCGCTGCCCTCATCTCGTCCGCAACACAATATAAAAGAGTCTTGCAGGGGGGGGGGAGGAACAGTGTTCTCTTTCGATCTCTGATTAAGCCAGGGTCTTTGTGTTGTGTTGCGTGGTGAACCCTCCGGCTCAAAGCTCCCCATTGCTTCATCCTACATGCTCCTCTGAAATGATCTCTCTCTCTCAATCTCTGACATCTAACACCGTTTGACCTGGCTGTCGACCCCGCAACCTTCCTCACCGGGCTGTTGGTGTGGTGGAGTCTCTGTCTCTGTCTCTCTGTCTGTCTCTCTCTACCTCCCTGACTCTCTGGTTCTTCTGTCTCTCTCCCTACCACTCTGTCTCTCTCTCTCTTTCTGTCTCTCCCTACCACTCTGTCTCTCTCTCTCTTTCTGTCTCTCCCTACCGCTCTGTCTCTCTTTTTCTCTGCATCTATTCTCTCTCCCTCCCCATCTCATCCCACTCTCCCCCTCCTTCTCTCTCCCTCCCCTCTCCATCTCTCTCTCTCTCTCTCTCTCTCTCTCGCGCGTCTCTCTCAGACGCCCACGCGCGACGGACCCAGAACACCACCGCATTTCACTGCTTCTGTCCGCTACGCCTCTGCCTCAACCTCACCCATCCTCACGCTCACATATGCTCTCTCTCTCTCTCACCCCTCGTTCTCCCTCTCTGTCTCTCTCTCATTCTCTCCATTGGAAAAACAACAGAGTGGAGAGCCTGCCCAAAGCCTTTGCTTGTGCTTGGGTTCATGGGTAAGGGGATCCGATCCCATGTTATCCCATCCCAGCCTACTATCCAACCTCACCCAACCCTCCACCATACCCAATAATCTGTGATTCCTCCCTCCTAGAAAGACCATCTGACGTAATGCCCACCGACGTTCCCCAGTCACGTTCGGTCGTGTCTAGAAGGGGTTATTTTAAAGGACAAATCAACTCAGAGCTCAATGAGACGATCAGGCCGTCTTCTATCAATCACGTAATGAGGCCGCCGCCAGTTGCTCATGAGACCTGCGGTAACAAGGCAGTTATGTGAGCTACGGAGGCATGGAATGAGGGATATGCAGGTAAATCGCCCGCATAATTAACAGGCCCCGAAACGGGTAAGCCTGTTGAATCCAGCTGCAGGTAGAACCATGAATGGTGACCTCAAGTGATTTAGTGAGTGAATAAAACATTATACTTAAGTTACGAGGACGTTATTCTGAAGACTTGGGAATGGGTTGATTTATCCCTTTAAATGTATGTGTTAGAGATGTTGTCGTTAGCACTCTGTTTTCACCAGTCAGAAATATAGTATAATTCTGACTGGTGATATACTATATAATATATTCTTCAGAAATATACTTTTCTTTCTCCATGCCTATTGTGACTGACAGGTCCTTTCACAGGTCAGTCTAGGGTCAGAAAAGTTGTTTTTTGTCAACAGTTTCTATTGCTTAGTGCTATTTGAGTTCTGCATTCAATTTACTTGACAGGAGTTTGTTATTCTTAGATTTTGAAATTAGAACTTTGTACATTGTTCAATACATCAATGTGTTTCCTAACCCTGTCCCTCTATTGAAACAGCTATTGGATCATTAAAACATATCCAGTAGACAGCCTATCTAATCACACGCTTGCAGACTTCCACCCCAGACTCTTAGAGACGACCCACACTCCACCACTAGTGCAGTAGTCAAGCCTAGTCCACTTTATTTTACACAACACAAGGCAGACTCAATGTGCTTCACATCAGACCCCCTAGCGGGTCACAGCGGGTTGCCGATGCGTTACAGCCCCCCCCCCCTCGGCCCCTGTCAGACGGCAACCTCTTCACTGCATGGGGCGCACAATGGCCGCCCCGCACGCGCTCAGACGGGTCTCCGCTAATCTGGCACAATTGGGTTTAGTTCTTAACAACTGGCTTTTCAGGCCAGGGATTAATTCATCAAGAGCAGCAGCAGCTCCCAGGCATATTGCCCGCCGTGACCACAATGGGTTCTGTGCTCCCAACATTTGGGCGGAGATGAAAGTGAGAACTATTTATAACCCAGTTATAAAACAAACATGAACGTATTAAGCTGCTTGCCAAGTGTATCCTCCTAATCCCACACTGTTGCTAAAATATTTATCTAGTTTTGGTATAAAAACCCCAGAACCAACAGTGATGACAATGACCTTTGTAATCCACACGCTGTTTCAGGCGATGAATTACTCTTAATAAGAGGCAATTTTGAAGATTTAGACACAGACATGCCACAGAGCAGGTACGATTCCCACAGGTGCACGCTTATTATTGGTTGTTTTATTTTTTTCCATTTTACACTCGTTTTATTTACTCTGTTTTTTAAGTTGCATTCAGTTAACAATTTCTCCAGGCGTAGCGGAAACTTCAAGAGCCTTCTCCGGGTCTAAACGGTTCCTTAGTAAGGTGTTTAACGGCCTAATCCAATCAGACAGAAACAGCAGGGGGTGGCCTTAAAATAGGGCTGTCCAGTCAGGTGGCCTCAGACCACACGGTGTAGCCTCGGCACCTGCCGTCAACGGGACAGCGAAAGGCCCCCGCAGCAGACCTGCTCGCTCAAAGGTGCTCAGGGCATCCAGATGGAGACACAAAGCACGTTCATCAGGAGCTCTCATGTGGATTTCAGAGGATTTGCTTGATAAGTCCATCCGTTTTGTGTGCATTTATTTGTATTCTTAATTTCATCATGACCTATTCTATGAAACAACAACATAGGGGTTATGAAGCTTTAAGAGGAATTTAATATGTACTGTATCATGACCCACCAAAACGCCCTTCATACTGTCCACATCCATGCATTCAAAGAAAATATAATACAATACAGAGAATATAATAGCTACAACAGATTAATATTAAAGTCATACTTACTAAAACGAAGTAGTAGTAGTAAAAGATATTGGCCTTAACCCTCGTATTGGAACCAGGACTACAAACTAGTGTGTTCTTTAATGTGTATCCCTAAATGTCTCACAAATTGTGTGTGTGTATTCCCTACCAACCCATGTTAATAGATTACCTTCATACTTAATATGGGTAATATGTGTTCGTTTAGATAATATTGGTGTGTGTTTGTGTTAACTGTACACACAAACACACACCAAATGGTGTACACCGTACATTAGTATTACGACGTTAGCTTGGGGCTTCTTTCATTCTGTGCACCCCAATGCCCCGGACCCCCCCCCCCCGTGTGTCCCCCTACGTGAACCCCCCCGTTGTCTGCCGCCCCGACGCCCGTCCTCACTCTGCGTCTGGCCTCCAGATGAGCGCCACGGCACCCTGCGGCTCAGCAACCTGACCAAGGGGATGTCGGGGAAGTACGTGTGCCGGGCCAGCAACACGGCGGGCTCCGACAGCTGCTCCGTCAGCCTGGACGTCATCAGCGGTACGTAGCGCCTTCACACTCTACCCCTCTACGCGTCACAAGGACGGGTGTGCACAGGGAGACGCTAAAGAGTTTGATGTCGGACTCCATTGGAAATTGCAAAGGTTTTAGTCACTGATTAAATGTATTATTAATATTGCTTTTAGTATTGTTGAACTTGTACTTTGTCTTGTGTTTTATGTTGCAACTGTGTACTGCTGTCCATCTTGGCCAGGTCTCTCTTGTAAAAGAGATTTTAACCTCAATGAGACTCAACCTGGTTAAGTAAAGGATATGATAAATGCTGAGGTGGCCAGTTTTTGTGAGATTCAAGACAAAAATATACATAAGAAAAAGGCAAGGCAAGGCAGCTTTATTTATATAGCACTTTCCATACACAAGGCTCAAAAGCTTCACATTGAAACATATTCATACAATGAAATAAAATAATAAAATAAATTGGACAAAGAATAATAAGGAAATGTGCTAAATTAATATTCTTATGCGTGTAAACATATTTGTGCAAGATTCATGCACACTATGCAAATAAAAGTTTTACAGAAGCAGAGTCAATTACATAAACGCCAAGACCACTCAAGTGTTCTGTCACTGATTGTGTTTCTGCGTCCGTTTCCCTCAAAGCTTCTAACACGGGCGTGATCGCCGTGGCAACCCTGGGATCGGTCGTGGGATTGGTGGCCTTGGTGCTCTTCCTCATCTTCATCCTCAGAAGGACGCGGGACACGGAGGAGGAGATAGCCAATGAGATCAAGTGAGACAAGTCATTGGTTTATTCATGACATGGATTACTATTTAGTTTTTTTGTGTTCTTATCCGAAGTGACTTACAAGGTTAGGGTTAGGGTTATGGTGAATTACATGGAGTAACGAGTCTTAAGGAGCACGTGTCTTATCTAAAGTGGCTTACAGTGGGTAAGGAGTGTTAAGGAGCATGTATCTTCTCTAAAGTGACTTACAAAGAGTAACAGGTGTTAAGGAGCATGTATCTTATCGAAAGTGACTTAGAGTGAGTAACAAGTCCTAAGGAGCAGGCTTCATATACATAAAAGACTTATAGTGAGTAAAGAGTCTAGGAGGTAAGGTAATGAGCAGGTAGGTTTCGGCGTCTAGCCCAAGGATGGCCACACGTAGTGTCCAGACTACACCCAGCCCCATTTCACCCTTAAGTCAATGCAAGCGTTTCCATTGGACGACAGCGTGGGTCTTAACGGCGGTAACGTCTCCGTCCGCAGGGAGGACGCCCAGGCGCCCAAGCGCGTCTCGTGGGCCAAGAGCAACACGGGCTCCGACGCGGCGTCCAAGAACGGAACGCTGTCCTCCATCGCCACCACGCCGCGGCCCCGGGACCCCCACCCGCCCGCCTTCCACTACCCCTACACCCCGGTGCCTACCTCCGACAGCGGCTCCGTGGTCCACGCCTACACGCTGCGGCCGGGGGACGCCGGCCCCCTGCAGGGCCTCCCGGGGTACAACGGCACCCCGTCGGGCAAGCTGAAGAGGCCGCCGCCGCCGAGAGCCAACGGCGTGCCGCCGCACGCCCCCCGGAGCCCCGCCCCCACCGGGCCTCCGCCCAACGACAGGACGGACAACGGGGCCCAGCCTCAGGTGCCCCACCCGGCCACGCCCACGCCCAAGACCGCCACCCTAACGCGCAAGGGCGGGATCACCGTCACGGTGCCAGTGCAGAGCCAGGCGGGCTCGCTGGTGTAGACAGACAAAGGCACAACATGAGGGATGGGTTGGGTTAGGGTGCGGACGCTGCCTTGGATTGGAGGGGAGAGGAGGGGCGGGGCTTACGGTCTCATCGGGAGGAGCTCGTCTCGCCGTTGGATTCAGTTGCGTTCGACTTCGCAGAGACCGGAAGAACCACCGTTTGCGTCGAGTCGACTTTCAAGGCGTTTCTCATTTGTTTTGTTTGTATGTTTGTTTTGGGACGCCGCACTCAGCTGGAGCTGAGGTATTATTCATTTATAACCTTGTTAAGAGGACCTTCTGAGTTTATTCCAAGCTTCTGCCTGTTGAGGTAAAATTCCAATTGTTACAAGAGTTGTGTTGATTTAAGGTATTCTCCGGTGAGCCATATATACACGATAGTTCTCATGTGACTTACGGTAATTTGATGACGTGTTTTGCCAGAAGTGTAGTGAGATTTTTATACCTATATACATATAAACCAGGTGTGCTGAGTGATGCTCTAATGTTCTCAGGCGAACTGTCTCTTGTTCAGAGTACTTAAATAATGCAGCTGAAACTACAATTCAGGTTTGTTCCATCATGTTGGTCCTCTTTGGAGATCGAGCTACTTTGACTCAGTTTAGGAGAACTACTGTTCCTACCTTACGGTCCCCTTTCTGGAATCATCGTTTCAATTCACGTTGATTGGGTTCCCCCATCGTTAGAGAATATAAAGTCGTTATGCCCATCATGGTTATTGGAATGGAAAGGAGATATTTACATATTGATTATGTTGAGGCTGGTTGGATATTTTGTAAATGCCATTTGGAGCACTGGCCCCGTTTTGTTAATAAAAAAATTATATATATATAGTTATAGTTTCTTTCAATGTTTTACCAAAAGTCATCTTTTGTATATACATTTTCTTCTTTGTCTAACAGATATTCTTTGGAACGGTGGGGAAAATTTGTATTTTTAGGAAAACATCACAAATTCGTATAGTATTCACATATTTATTTTGGAGTGAGGCAACGTTTCAAAAATAAACTATACATAATCTCGAATACTACCTAAAAGTCTGCCTACACCTACAGTAAAATAACATGTAACAGGTTATCTCATAGAAACCCAAACAATGATAACGTTTTTCAAAGTACACTTCAGGAGAGAATTATGTAGGGAAATGTATCCCACAGACAGATTTTCGTGGATATTTTACGATTTTCTGGATAGGTATCAGAGTTGTGCATATGGTTCTGTCAAAACACAGACCATCTTGTAAACCATTATGATTAAAAATCATATTTCGCTCAGCAGATTCCTCGAAACAATCATCCTCATCACCTCGTTCGTCCCTGAAAGAAAAGTAAAAAAAATAACAATTGTGGTTACAATTCGTAATAAGCGAAAAAAAATCCTTTGAAATCCCAGGTATGGGTGGTGTCCGGTCGCTCACCCTCCAGGATCTGATGCACTCGGATGTCGCGGACAAACTGCTGCACGGCGTAGTCCTTCAGGTAACCGTAGCCGCCGTGCATCTGGAGCGCTTGGTTACAGATCTGAAAAAACAACGTTGAGATATCAAACGCCCCCTACAGGTAAGGAAGCGCACATGCAAGCGATATCGGCGCAAACATTGAATGGATAGAAGATAGAAGATATTTACATATTGACACTGTTGAGGTTGGTTGGATCTTTTATAAATGCTGTTTGGAGCATTCAAGGTCAACTTTTGCACATACCTTTATTATATTGAAGCAACGACAGACATTGCTGCAAAAGTGCTGCATGAACCATTTTAAAAGCAACACAACCAAACTGGACAGAGTAGCTATAGGATTCCGTGAATGGTCGTCGTTAAGAGAGGGACAGAGCAAGAGAGACATATAGAGCAAGGGACATAGAACAAGAGAGACATAGAACAAGAGAGACCTATAGAGCGAGAGACAGAGAGCGAGAGAGACAGAACGAAAGAGACATGGAGCGAGAGACATATTACGTAAGAGACCGAGCGAGATAAACATAGAAGAGAGAGACACAGAGCTAGAAAGACAGAGCGAGAGCAACAGAGTGAGAGACATAAAACAATAGAGACATAGAGCGAGAAACATTGAACAAAGGAGACATAGAGCGAGAGACAGAAAGCGAGACACAGAACAAAAGAGACATGGAGCGGGAGAGACATAGTACGTAAGACGTAGAGCGAAATAACCATAGGACGAGAGAGACATAGAACAAGAGAGACAGAACAAGAGAGACAGAAAAAGAAACAAAGTGCGAGAGACAGAACAAGAGAGACTTAAAGAGTGAGAGACAGACAGAAACAGAGGGAGAGACAACGAGAGAGACACATAACTAAAGAGACAGAAAGAGAGACATAGAGCGAGAAACATAGAACAAGAGAGACATAGAGCGAGAGACAGAACAAGAGAGACATTGAGCGAGAGACAGAACAAGAGAGACATTGAGCGAGAGACAGAACAATAGAGACATTGAGCGAGAGACATAGAACAAGAGAGACATTGAGCGAGAGACATAGAACAAGAGAGACACAGCGAGAGACAGAACAAGAAAGACAAAGCGAGAGACATAGAACAAGAGAGCCATAGAGCGAGAGACATAGAACAAGAGAGACAGAGCGAGAGACATAGAACAAGAGAGACATAGAACAAGAGAGACATAGAACAAGAGAGACATTGAGCGAGAGACATAGAACAAGAGAGACACAGCGAGACAGAACAAGAAAGACAAAGCGAGAGACATAGAACAAGAGAGCCATAGAGCGAGAGACATAGAACAAGAGAGACAGAGCGAGAGACATAGAACAAGAGAGACATAGAACAAGAGAGACAAAGCGAGAGTCGTAGAAAGAGAGAGACATAGAAAGAGAGCGAGAGAGTGTGTGTTTGTGTGCGTACGTCAAAGCACTGGTCGGTGGCGAAGAGCTTGGCCATGGCGCAGAGGGCGGCGGCGTCGGCGCGGTCGTCCTGCAGCGCCGCCGCCGCCTCACGCACCAGCAGGCGGGACGCCACCAGCTGGGTGGCCATCTCCGCCAGCTTGAACTGGAGGAACTGAGAACAGCCCACCGCACCAGTCAACACACCCGTTACCACTTAGAGTCACACCGCCACGCAGGGCTCATCGATTATCGGAAAAAGAAAATCAACAAAGGTCTACATTGAAATCAAGATTATTCGTGATTATTTTTGAGTTTGAACAAATTATGCATTTATTCAGCATTTCTCTCTCCAAAAAAACTTTGTAACTGAGAACTTTCCCCTTAAAATAATAAACAATTGTCGAGTCAAAAATGTTCGAAAATAATGTACAAATATGCATCTTTCAACTTGATTACATTAGTTTGGAGATCGATTGACCCGAAAATCGAAATCACGATTAAAATTTGATTAATTGCACAGCCTTACCAACTATTTATAAACCCCTCATTGAGAATTTTAAAAAGTGTGATACGCAAGATTTATGATGGCAAGCGAGTCAAGGCTGACAAAAAAATTATAATAAAAGATTCCCTCTCCTTCCTCTCTCCAAACCCCTCAAAAAGCGAGGTTCGCTTTTTGACATTCAACAGTCGGTTTCTCTACATTGCTGAACAGTCGGAGCGAGTTACTTTTATCTGTGTAGCCTTGAAGTTAGTTTCTGTCAGAGCATATTTCAGGCCAAAAAAGTCCTTCATATTTTACCATTAAAAAGCCCAGGTGCTGCCGTTATTGAAATCGACATATTATACCACCAGGTGTGAGTGTGATTAACCGATTAAGGCCCTTTTGATGATCTGCCTCTTCTGACATCACAAGTGGGCGTGTCCAGCCTAGATGTGTGCTAGATAGATCAGTCTACCAGCCTACCCAGTGGCCTGTAGCAAACGTTGCTCATCTATCCATCACACATCTAGGTTGGACACGCCCACTTGTGATTTCACCAGAGGAAGCTTTAAACAGCAGATCACAATAGCACCTGTTGGTATAATATGTCACCTTTAAGATCGATTTTAAGTTCCTAGATTTTGAATGACACCTCAGACGGGGTCCTGGGTGCTGCTGGATAGAGGCTCCTTACCTGGTTGTTGGAGAGGGTCTCCCCAAACTGCTTGCGGACCAGGAGGTGGTCTCTGGCCAGCTGCACCGAGGCGTGGGCGGCGCCCAGCGAGCAGGAGGCTGAGAGGGGCAGGAGAGACTTGACTAGCAGGGGATGGAGACACCACTCACACACTGAGAGCAGGAGGCGCACACACAAACACACACACACACTGAGAGAAGGAGGCTGAGAGGGACAGCAGAGGCTTGACTAGCAGGGGATGGAGACATCACTCACACACTCAGAGGAGGCTTGAAGGTATCCACACACACACACACACACACACACACACACACACACACACACACACACACACACACACACACACACACACACACACACACACACACACACACACACACACACACACACACACACACACGGTTCCCACTGGAACTAATTAAAAATAAGTGGAAATATGACACTATCCATAGATTGCATATGGATACATGGTAATCCTGCTGTAGTACCATTACCTCCAGGAAATATATCCAATAACAGGGATAAATGTGATTATTTCAGACTCTAAACTCCCATGACGAAATTAGTCTGTGTTTTACGTATGATGTCAAAGAGCTGTATTTTGTTTCTTAAATACTTAATAACACAAAGTGTGTCGATGGCCATACTCGAATAGAATACGATTCCAATACAATAATGGAAAAACCCTGTGCTTATGAATACCAGTCACATTTCAGATCTCATTCTGCATTCTTATGCCAGAGCACGTCAAAACTGTGCAGCGAGGACTCGCTCTCCCCATGTCCCCGGGAACTCATCCGTCTTGTCGATTTTGGGAGGTTGTCCTCAAATCATCTTTCAAACTCATTTCGCAAATCCCAAATGCCCCACATCAGATGTCACTGCAGACTGCTTAAAATGTAAAGTAGACATCAGTGTGAAGATGTCCTAGTAGAATACAAATAGAGTTTCTTTTTTATATATATTTTTGAGGTTGTCTTGAGTCGGTTGAGATTTCTGATAAGGAAATGCTTGGATTTTGTAAGTATTTAAATAAGTAAATGTCATAATAGGCAACTTTTTATCATGCAAAATTGTCCTTAAAAGTTTAACATATGTTGTAAAGGTCAAGTAAGATTGAAGCGGGGAAAAAATGCCCTGTAAATTGTAGCATTTCATGTGTAATTGACATCAATTAAAGAAAAAGTTCAACAGCTAAATTGTTATGACCAAAGATTGTTTTCCTTTGTGTTCATAAAAATGACCAAATTGAGGGCCATGGACAAGAAAAGTACATAAAAGGCCTTTCAAAATGTTTTAAAAATGTCCACTCATCTCACCGATATTGATCCTGCCTCCATTGAGACCTCTCATGGCGATATTGAAACCTTGTCCTTCCAAGCCGAGCAGATTGGCCACTGGAACGGCACAATCCTCAAATATCACGGCTCGGGTTGGCTGAGAATTCCACCCCATCTACAAAATGTAACACAGATGACATTCATTCGATGAGAGGTATAAATTCTAGGTCAACGCAATGGATTCATACTGCCACCTTGTGGATACCTACACATATAGCATACAACTGTGGCAAACAGTAAGAAATATAACACAGATTTTATTGTACATCTTTAAAATTGCAATTATTATAAATACAATTAAAAAATAAACATAGAAAAAAATGATTAACGAACTCTGCATAATACCTCTAAAGTGTGCATACAGTACTTCTACGCACCTTCCTCTCCTTCTTGCCAAAGCTCAGCCCTGGAGTCCCCTTCTCCACCACCACACAGGAGATACCTTTGGGTCCTTTGCCTCCTGTCCGACACATCACTACGTAGACATCGGTGTCCCCGCCCCCGCTGATGAAGGCCTAGAGACCAGAGAGAGAGAGGGGACAGCGGGGACAGCCTTTGAGTCGCGGCCCTGATTGACCCTAGCCTGGTACGCATCTCAGCGAGGCTGAGCGGGAGGGGCAGTGGTACCTTGGAGCCGTTTAGGACGTAGTGGTCACCTTTCAGCACGGCAGAGGTCGCAAGAGACGCCGCATCACTGCCACTGCCTGAGAAATACATATTCACAATAAGTACGATTAAGAAAGGACCATATTCTGGAATAAAAATATATTCTGGAGGAAATCAAGTCATTATTGTGTACCGTCTTTAGTAATTAGTTGTAATTAGATAGATGGTGTAGGACGTGTATATTTGTGAAATCAATTAACTGAGTTTCTATGTTGAGGAAGCCCCCCCTGCTGGCGGGAGAGAAGGTCTGCAGCATGTTAAACACGTGAATAGCATGCAGGAGCTGAAGCTCAGGAACTCTAAACTGGAAAAAAAAACTGGCATTTTGAATTTTCTTTGCATACTTCAACTAAACGCATTAGACAACACAAGTGGAAACTAAATTAGTGGAGCAACACGTGTTTAAACCACAGGGACAGGGTTTCCAGTGCGCTGGAGTCACACATTACAGGACTCACCGGGTTCAGTGAGGCAGTAGGAGGCAAACTTCTCCATCAAACACAGATCCGGACAGAACCTCTCCCTCTGCTCTGCGTTGCCAAACGTGTCGATCATCCAGGCACACATGCTGCGGACCCAAGATTAACACTGATCACAATTTAATAATTATATTATATCATTAATAAGTATATTGTGATAATATCTGCAGGAAAAACACTCCACACTCTGTTATAGCAAAATCACACAGCAATCAAAAAGCTGCCATCAAAGCTTTTGGGATTTTCTTTAAAAAATATCTAAATAATAACATATCTACACTAGTGAATCGCCATGTAAACCAGAGAAGACTTTTAAACAGCGAGATAACAATTCTCTAAAACAGAGAATGAAATCACGGCGCTAAGACACACAGCAACAAACTCAGGAGCCGCTTGCACCGGTCAGCATCACCACTCGTCACAGCCCCGTGTCACAAAATAAATGAAACCTCAGCAACATGCCAAACCGCTACAAAACGACATCCATCAGGCATTACTCTGACCGGCCCTCCCAGCGGGCCCCCAGTGGGCCCCAAGCAGGCGGGCCCCTTACTTGTGGATGCTGATGTAAGCGGTGGTGCTGACGCAGCCCGTGGACAGCGCCTCGAAGATGACCGAGGTGTCCAGGCGGGACAGGCCCGACCCGCCCACGTCGGGCTGGACGTAGATCCCCCCGAAGCCCAGCTGGGCCGCCCGCCGCATCGTGTCCACCGGGAAGATTTCCTTTGCTCACAGAGATCACGTAACCGAGCAAACAAAGTCAAGGCAGCTCGTTTTTGATAGGACGATCTTATCATCTTCCTGAGTAGCTTGATCAATTTCCATTAACATTTTGGGCATTTAGCAGACGCTTTTTATCGAAGTGACATTTTTTCTTCTGACAAGTATGCTTGTCAGAAGAAAGAGAAACAATAATATATCGCTGTGGGTACAGTAAGGGTGTTCATAGAACCAATGCCAAGCACTAACAATCACTAGGGTACCCATTCCCTGTATAAAACAAGATAGCTAGGATAAGATGCTATACGATGCTAAGTACTATTTTTTAAGTACAAGGACATGATACAACATGCAATACGTGCGTAAGAGGGGTCTGGGCTGGGGGGGTGGGGGTATGCTATGCAGAGTCTAGGTGAACTCTGAACAAGGGAGACTTGAGTCATGAAAAGCCGCCTGTATGCTAGCGCCAGAATAAGACTGCGTGACACCATGTGACCTCCGTTGGAAGGCCTGCCTTGCTCCGGCGTCGTACCTTCTGGTCCCACTCGGCCATGTGTGGAGCCATCTCGTTGGCGGCGAAGTCGAAGGCCACCTTCTGGAACTCCTTCTGCTCATCAGTGAGGCCATGAGAGGCTGTCGGGAGAGAGATGACGGAGGATAGATGAACAAATGATGCGTCGTCATTCTTAGAAGGCTCTAGGCTCCAGCACCACCATCTGGGGTAACATGTGGCTCAGGAGGTAGAGCTGGTTGGCTGGTAACCGGGAGGTTACTAGATCGATCCCCGGCTTCTCCTAGTGTGAGAGTGGCGAGGTGAGCCTGAGCGAGACACCTCACCCTAACTGCTCCCAAAGAGCTGGCTGTGGCCCTGCAGTGCTGACACTGCCGTCGTTATGTGTAAATGGTTGCATGAATAGGGTGAATGTTAGGCAATATTGTACAGCGCTTTGAGTGGCCACCACTGCTTAGAGTTAATTTACCATTTGCATCTGCAGTCTACCTGCAACCAGCGTCCAAAACAAAACCTTACTAGTCTTTTGTTAACCTCCTACTGTGAAAATATCTACCAGCAATGCTGTTTTTTGTTATACAAAACCCTGAATTTTAGCTGCCAAATGGTCAGAACTGTCTGCCATTGGATGGTGGCAGGTGTTCATTTTCAACTCTGCCTGCAGACATCCCCTGAGCAGGACTTCCAACCAGTCCACATAGACATTTTATATTCCCCTGCCTGCCAAACCTGTGAATGCCGTCTGACAGATTGACCTGAGCCGAGTCAAACTTGTTTATGCATTTGCAAACCAAGTGTGTGCACAAAGCCTCATTAGAGATGCACTTAGGGGAACTCCAAGGACCAATGAGAATCTGGTATAGTATGACATGGAGGTACTGCTGCACTTCTTCGACGTAATACATTATCATATGGCGATTGTTTACTTTTGACCTGACAATTATGTTTTAGAAACACAATGTACTGCAACACAGTTTAAGTGTATTGGTTACCCTTACCCTTCTGTGTGTGTTATGTGATGTGCCCTTTTCCATGACCCGACCCATCACACACACAACCCATGACAATAACATGAATGACATAGCAAATCGCTGCACTTACGGTCGACGCAGGAAGATATCCCGCGGATGTGAAGGTTCCTTATGAAGCGATGACGGCTCCCGATGCAGGAGCCGAGTCTCGCTGCGTTTGATAACACTCTGGAGGCAGCCATTGTGGATGAAGTTATGTCACAGCGAGGGATGCTGGGAATTGTAGTCCAAATGTCATCAGGTGAAGGTTTGACGTAGAGTCGACTGTTTATTTTATTGTGTCAGCTGGTCTTTTTGAAGACGAAAATGTTGTTACTTGCTTTTTTATGTGATTATGTTGTCATGTTAAAACCATGCAATTATCTTCCAACAAAAGATAAGTGTAAAATCCAACAAAAACAGCAACTAAATGCATAGGGCTACCATAAAATTCAAGAAATGCATTAAAGAAGAAATATACAATAAAACATACAATAATTATTATTGTATGTTTTATTGTATATAAATATGTTATGCATTATACATAACACATTTATTCTCGGTTTATTGCTTTACTGTTCTTCAGTCCAAGTAAAATTTCTATATAGTGTCAGAGAGGCGACTGAGAGGTCATCATGACTAATAAACGTAGTCATGTAATAAAAATTGTATTCTCTAAATGAATAATCTAATAAACTTTTAGATAATATGTATTTAACGAAAATAATGTTTTACATTAGCCTTCACAGAATAAATGACAGGTCGGCTACGCTCCAAATCAATTGCCCTGTAATTCTAAGGGTACAAACATTTTATTGTTTTATGTTAAAACAGGAAAAATTTGTAAAATAATACAGAACATTTCACATTGAAATACATTTTACATTTGTTTTACAGTGCAGGGTCATTTATACTAGACACATATGCGATGCGATTTTTCGCATCGTATTAAGACAGACGAGGTCTTTTTCTGGCATACTAAATAGCATTATGGTAGGGTATCGGAACGCAAGGAGAGTCTCAGCTTTGTTGTTGTATTTTTTAATTGGTCGTGGGAAGCTGAGCAATCATGTGACTTTGTCACGTGACGATATTTCGTTCCACGCGGGATGAAGCTTTGATTGAATCCACATGGACCATCCTTCTCTGCGCGGTATGATCCGGACCAAACACTTGTTATCTAAATCATATTTTGTCAGCTGTATGTATTAAGCACATTTTCGGGCACTCTGTAATGCGAGCTCAACCTCTTAATAGCTCAACTGCAACAATATGAATGTTTTCTGTGTATTGGGGCTTATATTATTTAAGGTTTCCCATATCTATATTGACTGCTTTGTGGGACGGTTGCCGTGTATAATCTCAGTTCAACGACTAGATATCATACCTCAAATGAACGTCAACTCCAAAATATAGAATACGACACTTGGTTTGTTCATAGGTAACTATTCAGAAGTGTACAGTAGGCTGTAATCGTCAAATATGTTTTGAAAACATGTTGATATTCCGACATGGTCATTCATAATTTCGCCCGATTACTAATAGTTAGTTATAGCGTCATGTTTCAGTCTTTTAGACTAAAATGGCCCCGAAGAAAAGCACCAGAGCGAGTACGAGAGCCGCCGACTCCAGTGAGTAAACTCTTGACCCTCATCCGCACTAAACGACCCCGTATGGCGGTCTGTCACAGTGGAGTGATGATGATGCCTCGGCAACAGGTACATTTGACGTCACTCCCAAAGACGACGACAGCCGAGAAGAGGTGGAAGTGAAGAAGCCGATCCGGGGTAAGAGATCGGCCTCTGATAGTTCCGATAAAAAAACAAAGAGCGTACCCCCAAGCATCCCTCTCTTCTCCCATTGGCTGATGAAGTCGGAGCCCGAGACCCGGTTGGAGTACGGGGTTGACGTAAAGGTACAGGATTTGCTCCTGCGTGACCTCACAACCTCTGTGATTGGATTAGTTCTGTTATATGTATTTCTGATTTCATTTCAATGCAGTTCGGGATTGAGGATTTGAAGGCTCTTCCCAATCAGACGGGATGCTGGGATGGTGTCCGCAATTATCAGGTAGTAGATCTACACATGTACCAATAATGATATTGACCTAAAACATGCAGTCACTCCATGACATCCCTATAGCATGACATATTAATCCTAATCCTAATGTTCGCTGGGACGATTGTGGGTTTGGGAGTTGGAGAAAGTTTGGGAGAAATAAGTTAATGTTTGTGGCTTAGTGTATTCGTGTGTATGGTTTATACTCTGGTGGTGTGTGTGTACACTATTGTACATGGCTTCTGTTTATGACCTCTAGGCACGCAACTTCATGAGGGACATGAGAGAGGGGCATGTAGCCTTCTTCTACCACAGCAACTGCAAGGAGCCGGGCATCGCAGGAATCATGGAGGTAAGACCTTGGTCCCCACCACAGTTACCTCCAGACGATTGTAGTTTTTACTGCTTTAACATGGCTTGTGTTTTTTTTGCCTCTAGGTCGTGAAGGTGGCGTATGTGGACCACACTCAGTTTGACAAGAAAGACGTGCACTTCGATGCATCCAGCAAAGCGGACAACCCCAAATGGAGCATGGTGTGTTTCATGATTGTTTTATGTATTTTGCTTTACACCTATATGATCGCATCTTCACAAACCACTTATCCGGGGTCGGGTCGCGGGGGAAGCAGCTCTAGCAAGGGGCCCCACAATTCTCTTTCCCGGGGCCACATTGACCAGCTCTTACGGGGGGGATCCCAAGGCGTTCCCAGGCCATTGTTGAGATATAATCTCTCCACCTTGTCCTGGGTCTTCCCCGAGGTCTCCCATAGGTTAAAAATCCAAATTAATAAATGGACTGCATTTATATAGCGCTTTTCTAACCTATTGGCCACTCGCATTCACCCTTCATACACACCGACGTCAGCCATGCAAGGCGACAGCCAGCTTGTCGGGAGCAGTTAGGGTTAGGTGCCTTGCTCAAGGACAATAAGCTAAGAGGAGCCGGGGATCGAACCAGCTACCTTCAGGTTACCAAGTACTTCCCTTCGTCCTCTTGTTTGTAGGTTGACGTCCGGTATCAACGGATGCTTCAGCGGTTTATTCCTCTGTCTGAGCTGAAGAAGTACCACCTGAAGCACAGTGCAACTGGGGGCCCCCTGAAGAGCATGGCTCTGTTCACCAGCGCCAGGCTCTCCGTCCAACCCCTGACCCCTGGTACGTACCTGCGCGTCCCCCCACTTCTAAACACGTGCGTCGGTTCATGTTCCCTGGGGGTTTAGACGTTTTTCAGGAGTTTTATATTCTATTCTTCGGCAAGTTTCATTCATTGTTTTTTGTTTTTACAGAGGAGTTTCAGTTTGTCTTGGACTTGGAGACTAAAGAGCCAATTTGAGAGTTTGGACCCAAATTCAACACTCCAATAATGTTTGACCTTGCTTCCTTTTTTGTAATGAAGTTTTTATATTGAACATGTGTTTGTAGCCAAGCAAATTTGAATGTTATGATAAATACAATCCAAGAGTGTGAATAAATATCTACCTATTCTTATTTACTCTAACATTTATTAGATCTCTTCCATTATAGAACCACCTCATCAACTACAGTCTAAAACACAGGCAGCACATTCACAGAGGACGGCATCAGGCACATATGTGGAAAAGATGCTCCGAAGTCATTTGGCATCAATTTATTTATAGTTTTGTGGGACAAGGAATACATGATTAGTATTTAGCAAAAGAGAAAGTCGATCTATTGTACACCTTCCGGGTTAAAATACTAAAATATGGTAGCCAAGAGGATTTAATTTGCTAGGTACAATTAGGCACCACTTCAGTAGTTTCTAATGTGGAAGATACAGAACACGAGGCCTTAAATACAAGCACATAGACACCCTCTTCTAATACCGGTGGAATGCTGAGGTAAAGCATGTCGATGGTCATGTTGTGGCACTATGCACTGCAAGGTCAATCACAAGCGATGGACGGGCACTGCTCTTATGTACAAATCATAATCGATAGGATAATACTGAATCCTTTGATTTAAGGACAAGGGGCTGACAGAAACAAATGCGCTCCAGTTAATTTTCGTAGGACACAAAACAATACATAAGAGGAAACAATATATTTAGCAAGAAATAGAAGTGCAAAGTTATTGGTTCTCTTGACCTTAAAACATTAGGAATGACGTTGATTAAATGTGGAATGTCTAAATTTCTTTTGACATTTTTTTACAACTAAATCATTCGGACAAAAGTGTAAGTTTCATACAAATTAATTTACAGAACGGAACGTGTTAGAATGTGACGTGAGATGACAAAAACAAAACAAATCGGTCACTTGAGAGTGAAAAGCAGAATCTCAGACTTCAACCACAGGAAGCTGTAACATGATTAGTTCCCCCCCCCCCCCCCCCCCCCCAAAAAAACTAAACGAACAAGAACAAGACCTGCAACCCAAGCCACGTAAATTGGCTCATCCACTCCGCTTCTCTCAGTTGTTTTCCTCTATTGTGCACATAAAGCCCGGCTTCACCCCCCCCCCCAGCAGCCAAAACATGCCAGACAGCTGGTAACACCTGGTGGTGGGTGGAGGGAACCAGACCGACCCTCAGTCCACCAGACACCTCCGTTCCTCCGGGGGGGGGGGGCTAGCCGCTCTCCTCCCTCGCCGCCTGCTCCAGTGCGCTCTCGGACGCGGCCGAGCCCTCGAACCTCTGGGCCCCGATGACGGCCTGCTGGGACATGCTCTTCCTCACCACGTCGCCCTTCCTCCACAGCGTGATCTCCTGGTGGACAGCGGGGGCGACACAGTCAACCGGTGATCGATAACAAGTCTCCCGTCTGAAAATGGCTAAATCGTATACATAGCTGGAGGGCTTAGCTCAGGAGTTAGGTGGTTGACTTGTAAGTGGAAGGTATCTAGTTCGATCCCCGGCTCCTCCTAGCGGACACCTCACCCGCTCCCGACGAGCTGGCTGTCGCCTTGCATGGTTGACTGCGCAGTCGGTGTGTGAATGTGTGTGTGAACCATCTTCAGTCGCTTTAGATAAAAGTGTCTGTTTAATAAAGTTAATGTAAAATAGCGACGTTTTAGCTCCTACACAACCGGCTTATTCCCAAAACCGTTGTATGGGATTACGTGCGGTCCCCAGTGCTAGGCCGTGACGCGGACGGGGGTTGGTAGTTTAATTCCCACTCTTGGTCTATGTATTACAATGCTGATGTGCCAGAAACTCGGTACCTGCTGTTTGAAGTAGCGCCTCTCCTCCTCGTCGATCAGAACCAAGTTCAGGTAGTAGCGCACCGAGAACTTCTTGTTGATGTCTCTCATGGTCGGTGTCATCTCGTAGCCGGCCAGAAACAACCGGATTGGGATGGACTCCCCTGTGATCGGTGATAGTTTCAAGAGAGAGCCACAGTCTATTACAGAGCAGATACAATGAAAAATAAACTATCCTAAAATACAAAAATAGCTTCCATGAATTTAAAGGTTCTGTAAGATTTAAGGCAACTTTATTTATATAGCACTTCTCATACACAAGGCAGACTCAAAGTGCTTCACATAAAAACATCGTCCTACAATAAAATGAAATAATTAATTGAAGAGCTATAAGTAATTTATGTATTCAAGTGTAAAAACAGTTATCGGTTGTGGAGCTGACTGCGCCTGCCTCTGAGTCGATCTATATTGATCTCTAAAATCCATACACTCGCTGCTCATTTCTGACGTTTGTTTCATTTTAAAATCTTTCTCTATCATGCACTCGCTCTACAGCTCTTCAATCTTACCTACCAGCACCATGAATCATGAATAAACAAGTCAAGTCTCATTTCCGACACGACTGACGAAGAACTAACTGGTTTCTGTGCCACTCACCTCTTACTGGCGCCCCGTCCATGATCTCGTACTTGGCGATGGTGTCGTTTTCGTGGTACACGCTCGGTCCTGTGCCAGTGGTCTCGCGCTTTATAATGTCAATCTCCATATGCTTGATCTTGATCCTCACCAGTAGGAAGTAGATCTTCCCCACGATCACATCTTTCAGATGATACCTGTGACGGTGCAGAATCAAAATTAGATGCATGGAAATCTCAAGGGTCTTCCAAATGTTTATACAATATATAGTAGTGATCATTATTATTAGACACATTGAAGCTGACACTCAAATATTGTTAGAAATGCTGGGCATTATGGTCTGCAAGTATCAATCTAATCTTAAATCGTCAATAATTATCTTATCTTTCTAATCTATCTAATCTTTTTTTTCTTGAGACTCACTTGGATTTGTTGTACTCAAATTCAATGTGGAGGCAGTCTTCAATCCCCACTTCCATCTTAATAGACGAGTTTAGCTCTGGGTAGGTGCTCAGAGTGTGGACCACGATGTCCATCTCTTTACTGATGTCGTTCATTCTTCTGCTGACCGTCGCTCGTAGGAAGTACCTGTAAATAAAACCAAACACATTCATGTCTAGAAGTCCCCACACAAAAAAAACATTTGACTAGGTGGACTTTGGATAAACCGCCTCTCTCTTGTCAAGGCACCATGGTGAATAGTGAAATATAGTTACCAAGTGTCAGATTAAGTGAAGGATGTTAATGTTTGAATACAACAGTGAATGTTTTGCTTCCTTCTCAGTACCTGAGCTTGACGTTCTGGCCGGTGTAGGACTCGTATGGCTTCTCAACATGAGTGAACTCAAAGTCAAAGGTCTGGGACTGGGTGATCTCACCGGGTCTGGCCAAGTCTTTGACCAGAGACACAAACTCATGATGGTTCCCTCTGTCGTAGTACAGCTCTGTGGATACAAGCAAATATCATAAATCAAATCTTGGTTTTCCAACATCCTGCTGTTGACTATGCAGGCAACAGGGGTACGAGCTCAGAGAACAATGCCGACAAACAAGAAACGTCAGGGGTAAAGGAAAGGTGCAAAACGCATGATCAACCTACACACACACCTATCTGGCCCACAAACTCGATCTTGATCCCCTGGTGTTCCAGCCTCTTCCCGGGGTTCTTCAGAGTGACGTTCACCTTCCCACTCACCGTCTCCCCATCGTAGAACAGAAAGTACTTGTCCTTCTTCCCATCTTCTGTCTTGTGTTCAGCCTTCTTCCTCGTCTCGGCGTCATTCAACACCACATCGATTTCTGCACTTTGACCAAAACTAAAGAAACTCATCGTCCTCCCTGGCGGTTCACCCTGTACACACGTCGGTATGAACCTCTTATGGCCTCTAACTAGCCAGTCTGGATGGACTTGTTTGCAAAAGTATCTATCGCAGCTCTATGACCTTACTCCTGAAGAACGAGAGGACAACATAGACTAGCATAGACCTGTAGATGTAGAAGCTACCCCTGGGTACCGGACCAGACGTGCACTCAGCGGTCAACCAGGAGGAGATCAAGAGTCAAATCAGAAGAACATCTTCCCTACTTCCATGGTGGTGTCTCGGATGTCTCGGATGGGGGAGACTAGCGTCGACAGACAGAGGCGTGCGGATCCGGACGCCGTGGGTCCATCAGAAGGTCGACGACCCCGGTGGTTACATCGGTCAGGATGGGGAACTCTCTTGGCAGATTGACGCGATCTGTCGTGCGTTGAAATTACATCTACAGAGTAAATGTTGTCAAATGGTCAGGAAGTAGCAATGTCTGTTGAAGCGAGTACTTCCGGGGGATCCTTTCAAAATAAAAGCACAGGTGCTTCGGCGCGGATCGTGATTTACATAATGTCGCGACGATTCTCTCCAATAATGCATTTGTAGAATTCACATCCTTGTGTACTATCCACATCCATGGTATCATCCACATCCATGTGTAACATTCACAATCCTTGTGTATCTTCCACATCCAGGTGTAGCATACTAGAATCCACATCCAGGTGTAGCATCCACATCCACGGTAGCATCCACATCCATATTAGCAATCACATCCACTGTCGCATCCACATCCACAGAACATCTATCCTGGCATTATAATGTCTTTAGTCTGAAATTTGAATTGAATTGTCTTCATTCTCTTCGTCTTTTCTGTCATGAAAAGGTTTTTCGGAAAAATGTATTAATATTATGTATGATCGCATTAACTGCGGATGTAGTCATTTTGGTACTCATTATAAATGTGGAGCTCTATACCAAAATAGGATATTAACCATTCAATCTCATGTTAACTTTGGGTTCCCACAATATGTTAAAAAGCTGAGCAAAGCAATTCTCCAATTAAAAATGTATTTAATAGTAACAAATCAAAACATTTTACAATAATATCAAATGAACAACAGTTCCTGAGTTATTACACAAATCATTCTAGAAGACTTCCAACACTGACACCTATTGTTTCAGAAGATGAACTGTAACCGATGAATGACAAGTTTAATACTGCAGATACACACAGATTAATACGTTTTGTAACTCTATGTTCAACAAACAGTTTTTATTGCCATATGTACATAAGTATGCTGCCAATGCATGAAAAAAATAACAACAAGAAATGTCTTTGTACATTTAATATTGATTCAAAAACTGGACAATATGTCCAATATTCACAAAATAATTAGTAAAGCACAGAAGGTCACTTATACACAAAAACAGCACTCTTTACCATGTTCATAGTACGTAGTGAGCTGCAGCATTGTGGTATATGTAGTCAAATGCATTGTAGTTGTTACACTCAGACATACCTACAACTTATCAATCAATACATCGGCCAATAAATTGGCCTATATTATGCTACTAATTACCTGCGTAGTAACAATATACAAGAACCGTTAACCTTTCAAACCACATAAACAGATGATGTGTTACATTTGTGAAATGTTATAGAAAATAAAACTTTTTTTGGAAAACAATTTCAGGAGTATAAAGTTGTTGAGATAAAAAAGAGGATTTGTTCAAAACCTTCCTGAAGAAAAATAACTCACTGTTTCTTCCATGGTCAGACTGTTGCCCCGACAGAAAAAGGTCACAGCTTTAAAAGGAAGCTAGTAAGTTGTGCAATAAAACGTTCTCTTGCAAAGTAAGAAAAGCTAAATGAAACAAAATGCATTGTAGTTGTGAAATCAACTAATATTACTTTGGCAACGTTTTGATGTGTTTGTATCTCTGTGCTCTGGAGAAGTGTGTGCTGATGATGCGGCTCTAATGTCCTGCCGGGACGGACCGGTCGCTGCCGTCGTACCGTTGGCTCATTTTCATTTAGTGGCCAAGTCACGCCTCTTCCGGTAGAGCCCATGGGACCGATGAGATAGAAAAATATGAATGGGTTTCAATGGAGAGAAAGTAATTATTGAAACCCATTCATGTTTTTCGATCTCATAGGTCCCACCATGGGCTCAATCGGAAGGGGCGTGACTTCGCCACTCTATTCTGCTTCCTTCACACGCCCCCCCTCGTTGTTAAATGTTGAAAGACGACTTTCGTTTTTTTTAGAATTGATATAACGTTTTGAGTTGTAGCATACTGGGATAAATGGTATTACAAAGATTCAAAGTTATTATGTACTCAGTAATACTTGTATATTTGTAGATATATATAACGAAGGCCAGTAAGTTGTGCCTAAGGAGCCCTAGCTCATGTGCCATAATACTTCATATTTGATAATGCGGACCACTTCCCCCCCACCCGATTGATATAGATTTGTCTTGTTTGTCGTACACACTCGGATGAATACTGTGGCCCCTCATATGACGAATGACGACTTGTGTCGAAAATGTCCCTGTGTCGAAAAACAAAGACAATGTAATTAGCATAAATCGTAATTATACTGCAACAATCTAAAAGCTGTTTGTATATGAAACATTGAGATAGTGAAGGTCAATCTGTACCTCGTCTGGATCGCCGTAAACCACCCCATGCTCGTGGCCGGGTGTTTTATAGCTGAAATGACAGAGGTCGAGTTTTACTTAGACTTATGTTGGAATAAGAAGCCAGCCTTTATCCTACTTCTAGTTAGCTAGGACTGCAATTACTTCCTATCGTGCTCTGAAACAGATGTGTGAACTAAACATATGAGTTGAAAAGGCTGATTTGAAAGTTGATAATATGATCATGAATATAACCGAACACTGTTTGGTTAACAAGAGGATCTACATTAACAAGTGTCTTCTGACTATCGGTTCAAATTCCGACATTTTTTCTTGATGTAAAATAATGTCCATTGTGTGTTTAGAGAAGACTGGATGTCCCTTAAAAGCAGCTACTTCGTTAGCCAGTGACCAATCTCTTGGTATAAGAGTTTACTGATATATATTTGGTGATTTGAATGCGTCACTTACTTATTATCACTGTGATCTTTGCTGGAGAAACATCCATGTTTGTGGGCATGACAAATGCCAACAGTTATACAGATGAACGCAACAAATGCAGCCAATGACTTCAGGAATATCCCAACGATGTCAATATCATCTAGAATAGTACGAAAAAATATGTGTCAGATAAAACAAAACATTTTAATACATTTGCTTAAGTTAAAATGATTCAAATGGTTGCATGATCAAGTAAAGTATGAAAGGCTTGAACATTATACTTTACGTTCTGTTAGGAATTCAAATTATTTTTAGTTTAAAATCTTTTCTTCTTTTTGATTGGCAGTTGAGGAATCGTTCAAAGGCATTCAGCCAATCTAAAGTCTCAGGCTCTAAGCTTATATTTTGCGGAGGCTACAAGTGAGCTTGTGTTTAGTTCCACTAAGGTGACTGTGTGTATTTATAGTTGGTCTGGCATGGATTATATGGATTATAGTTATTCCCACTGTGAGGCTGTATCTCCAAATGATTATCACTCCCCTTTATTCCCTATGGTCATTATACGATTAGAGGACATGTTGATTTAAGAATCACTTCATTCTTCACTATTGCATGTTTTTCTACAGGCACGTTGTGGAGTAATTGAATTTAAAATTAATTTGGGACTTGGATGCAATTTTTATGAAGAATTTGTACATCTTGAATGTACGATACGTGCAAAGAGACCATACTTAACTAAGAAGCATTATTTAATGGCATATGGATTTGCATCTTATTATTGTACACATCTATTCAAACTAGTAAAGCGTTTAATGGATATATGTGTAAATGTATCAGGCTAAGTGTTATGATGTCATTACATAACACACTGTTAGTGCCAGTAATGTTATTAAGAGCTGGCTGAGCCCAGTGCTTGCGCTCACGAGTGAAGCAAGACGCACCTTCTGAACCAGACTCGGCGACCTGGAAGCAGTTCACTCCCCAGCACTCACACGTACCCCTTTTTCCACCAGCGCAGTTCCAGTGCTGGTTCGGAGCCAGTGCCAATCTCAAACCTGTTCTTTGCTTTTCCACATATATAATCCTGGCTCCCGGCCAGAAGAACAAGTTCCAACTCAGTACCAACTCCAAGCTGGTCCAGAAACGAGAACCAGTGAAGTCTAGTATTGGGTCAGCGTAATTTTAATGCGTTCATTAGGGCGTTAATTTTAACGTCCTGATGCGGTGCTAGGACAACAGCGTCGTATGCTGACGCATAGACGTGGCTCTACTCTAGCCCTAAAGTCTGGGAAAAACCAAGCTGGTTCTTGGGGAGGCTGGTGTGTAGAACCTACACTGAACCAGCACAAGCACCAGCACACCGGGTTTGCGTTGGTGGAAAGGAGGTAACTGAGGATCACCAAGTCCTGACACCAAGGGGAATGGGTGTGGGACCACTCACAGACTTCCATCTTCTGCGGAGGGCACTGGGCGTGGCCAGCGTCGTTCTTGGCCTGGCAGTAGTATTCTCCCGCATCGTCCTTCTTCACCCGACGGAATTTCTGCCAAGAGGACATTTTCCCACAATAACATAACTTGTTTTATGTTCCATTGACTGGCTCTTATTGCAGGGGATGCACACCAGAGTATAGAAACAATGAACATTTCACAGTGTAGTGCAGTCGCTAGGTGGTTCAACTCCCGCCTGAAATACAATAGTAACTAGATATTGAATACTGTGTCTGGGGCAACCCAGTGGTTCAGTGGGTAGAGCGCGTGCAATTAAGGCCCAGTCCATACCGAAGTGACGGGGGTTTGATCCCTGCCGTGGTCCTTTGCTACATGTCCTCCCCTATCTCTCCCATACCTTCCTGTGTATCTCACTCTACCCTAAAAAGATAAAACCTTCGAAAATAAAAGAGAATACTGTATCTAGCAAGTAATAAGTACTAATGTAATAATACTATAATTCATAATTGTATTATATTAATTGTATTAAACCTCACTAATAACTAAAGACAAAACCCTTTTCGACAGCCTGCAGACGTTGGGGATCAAACCCAGTTTCCTGTTCGGCTTGGAGCCAAACCACAGAGCCAAAACGCTACTCCGCTCACGAAGGCGCCTCCATTAGTCTGGTTCCCCCCCCAGCACCCACCAGGCTGCCGGTGTCCTGGTTGATGGTGTAGGAGGAGTTGATGAGCCGGGGGCTGGTCTTGGGGTCCAGGGGCAGCTCCTCGTTGTTGTGGAACCAGCGGTACTGCGCGGCGGGGAAGCCCTCATTCTCCAGGCAGCGCAGCTCCGAGGACGTTCCCACGGTGACGGCGTCCGGGACGCTGCAGCGCGGCACCACCGGCCTCACTGCGGGGAGGGAACGCCTTTACTCACCCTGAAGCCTGACCACCCTTCACTGGACAGCATCAGCCAGCCTTTACCTGCACTCTTCACTTTATGAACCTGCACATTTAAATGTATGCACCTACAGCTAATATATAACATTTTATTTTACTATAAAATTCTTTACTAGCTTATTTTTTTATGCAGTCATCATAACTCCTTTTTGTCTTATTTTGCCTTAATATCATAAGAACTTCACTGTACAGAATGTCCATGTTATACTGCCTATCTGACAGCAGTAGGGCCCTGTACTCTGGCTGTACAAAAGGTTGCAAGGACCCTCAATGTTTCATCCAACGTGCACCACAGTACAGTACAGTGCAGTGCACCGCAGTGCAGTGCAGTACAGTACAGCACACTGCAGTGCAGTACAGTACTATGGTAACAGTACCTCTCACGGCGAGGTTGATGAGGATCTCGTCAAAGTGTCTCTGGTCGTCGATGGCCGCCACCTCGCAGCGGTACTCGGCGGTGTCGGTGCGGGTGGCGTTGAAGATCAGGATGTTTGCCGGTTCTCTGAGCTGTGCCCTGTGCTCCAAGTCGCCTGGGGGGGGGGGGGGACAAGGAACAAAACCACTCATTGAAATACACAGCGTGTCCCCGCGACGGATCAACGGGGGAATTCACTGCCCACTGCTCCATCACAATGTGGGCCTGAGAAGGGGGCGCCTCAGCTCAGAACAGCAGTGCCAAGAGGTTTCCTGTGATGCTGCTGACTGAGGGATTCATCTTTTTGTGAAAAGAAACGTTTCAAACAAGTGCCTCCTACCAGATATCCGATTCTGGAAGTACACATAACTGGGAATGCCGTTCTTGATCTTCTTCCATTCGATCCGGGGATTGTTGGTGGAGATGGATTCTATTAAGCAGGTCAGCTCAATGGCTGTGGAAGCGGGGAGAGAGAGAGGAAAGGAAAGACAAAAGATATCAGCAAACCAACCGGTAGGCCCAGGAACAACAAAAGCTACTTTGGGCAGGAGGGGAACGGACGGATTGTTCCAGAAGCTTACGCTCAAACTCATTTGCCCACACAATCTTGTCTGTCGTCCGGAGAATAACAGCGAGAGATGGCACGTGGCCTGCGAATAGAAAGACAAAAACACAGGAAGATGGTTATGGCTCCATATGGCAGACAGCTGTCAGTCTATCCAGAGGAATTAACAGATCAGATTTGTTGAATTAAAGTACTGAGTGACTGACAACAGAAGATCTGTTGAGTTAGGGCCCTGAGATGTGATTTATGTAACCAGTGCCCATTAATCACGTTCCAATTGTATCCCAAGATAATAACACCTGGGGCTGGATGGGTAAATGGTGCAGTCATGAAACACTAAATGCCCACAAATAGTCCCAGGCTCTGTACCCTAAAAATAACACAAAATGCAGCAGCTTTTCATTGTCTGTGGCGGTTAAGAATGATGTAAAAATGTGTATGGAAGCATGTTTTTTGTTAATTGTAACAAATGTACACACCGCTTTATACCCTCATGAAAGAATCATCATGGAGGAGCCTTGCAGACTGTGTGCCGATGTACTCCTGGCTGATGAATTAAACAAGGGACCTTACAGATCTATTACGGGGTTTGGAATATAATTACTGCCATGTTTTGTTTGTTTTCTATTTTTCTCCCCGAGTCAGCTCAAAAAGTATTGTTTGTCGACCAGGATAACTTGGCTGGACAACGGTACTGTTTTTAGTTTCAGCATATTAGTGTCTTCCTTTCAACGGAGGGATTATTTGCCGGTTCGAAGCGATCAAATTAATTCTTTATTCAGCAATTCCGGTTCAGTACGGAGGCTTGCGTGAAAGAGAGGGGGAATTTATGACGCAACGCACAGTGAGCGAGGATGCATGTAAATGAACTGCTTAGCAAAAAAACATGGGCCCAAAACAGAACAATCACATTTATGTTAATCTGCTTTCCTGTTTTCCCCTAAAGGCCTGGAATTAAAAGGCACCCAAACCTAGACCTAGATCCTAGTTGTTGTTGTTAAGTAACCTATTTAGTTGATGCTTCAGTTCCAAAGGCACTCCTTGTGGCAAGGTTTGTTTCTTAAAAGCCAGATCTAAAAGGCCTCATGGTAGATAAATTAAGCCGGCTCAATCAAAATGCCTTAACGATCCAGATGGATTAGCATAAAATAAAAAGCCAATGGCAATCAAGCCCAGATCCTAAGCATACATGAATTCCTCCTAACTCAATGTATTGCCATTCTTTTTAAACAGAGCTGTCCGCTGTACGCTTTTCGTGTGCCTTTCACTTAGTTTGTGCATACCTTTCAGCGACATTACGCAGAAACAATACAGTCTCTGCTCACAATCTAATACCATAAACACGGTAATCAGCGGGTTCACATCCATGTGAAAACAAGCATGCAGAGCAGGCCCAACCGGGTCCCTTCTCTGTCGGACAACACAGAACGCTACAAAATGAGGGGCTGGATTAGACGATAATAAGCAGTGTGGCTTCCTAATTGGTCGAAACATCCGCCACAGCTTATTTTGGAGGCTCTGTGATAGTAACCCTCCCAGACGATGTCGTGACTGCATTTTTTTTCTGCACTCGGAAAAAGACTATCCCACCACCCCCTCACCCCCCCCACCCGCCTCAAACATCATCACCTCAGCAGCACTGCGCATAACGCCTCCTCGCATCCACGTAGCTCTGGTACCCCCCCCCCCCCCCCCCCCCCCCCCGCGCAAAGTGGGACTAGCCTAGTGGGGGCCAAGTGCTCATTGTTGACAGTGGGGACAACCCGCATACTGCCACCGCATACTGTGAGCACAGCTGCGGTGGCTGTGGCGAGGAAAAGTGACTCCGAGGTCTCAGCTTCCGTCTCCGTTGCGCTGACTTTCCCACTCGGTGCACGGAGAGGGCTATTTTTATCCCAACAGTGACTGGACATCCTGGGAGACACATAGCTTATCCAGCAGACACAGCCCCCCAGTATACAGATGAGATTTGTTCTGGTCTGTAAGCACGGAAACAACCAGGCATGGTGGCTGAAGAACCAGCCCTGAGGTTTTCTTGTGCTGAAGAGCGCTTCAAAAATAGAGATTGGCTTCAGGCTTTATTAGTGTTGTTTAGAGTTGAATGTTTGATTTGAGGAGATAGTGACGTACTGCTGGGATTTGTTCAATCTGTCAGCATGGACACATTCAATGGGGACTCAAACCATCGTATAACAAGCAGTCAAGAAGAGAGATAACAGATCAAGCAGAGATCATACAGACTTTATAGGACGACTGCAGAAGAAGCCTCCAGCAAAGTTCTGCCTTTCAGTGTTTTAGTGATTCATTAAAGCTGGGGAAGGGGATTTATTTTTACAAGCATTATTTACATGTTTGTTGAACAGCTATCAATCGATCAAATACTCTTATTCAAAATATCCTTTATCTGTGGCTGTCGCAAGCCTGTAATAAACCAGTGAATAATTTAATCCGGCCCAAATGAAATGATTGGCTTGCCTGCCCGTCTGTCTACCTACCCGGCGGCTACCTGTGCACACTCTGCCCTGCACCCATTGGCCACGACCGGGGTCTTCCACAAGGCTAGGCTGAGGTACTGCTGAAGCTAACGAGCTTGTCATGTGCTTTGAGGGAGTGGCCTTGGAGACAGGCCTGAAGGGAGGGGGAGGGATTCTTTCAGAATTGCCAACCCCAGCTTTAAGTAAGTTGTATGACTCACAAATGTTGTATTTGTTTTTGTTAGTTTAAGAGGCTAGGGATCATAGATTAAAGGTCGTAAATTATATGAAAACAAGAAAAATTGAAGCCTTGGGAGTTTATTGATAATTCTTTCAAAATGTGGGTCTTGAAAAGATCATTAGGAGGTCTGTAAACGGAGCCCTACAGTGTGTGGCCTTCTGACGCCCTGGATCTCGTTAACACACCCCTGACCCTGTGTCCCCGATTGTAAGACAGTAAAACAATAAAACAATACATTCAAGGCCGTGGGAAAGAATGATTCAGTAAACAATGGCTATAAATAGGTTAAATGCTAATATTTCCTATAAAACCAAAAGCATTCATACACACAATAGTGACCCTGACAACACAATCAGGTCTAAAGATGAATCTGTATCTGTTCTAGTACATAAAAAATAATCCATGCAGGAAAGCCAGCCCACGCAAGCCCTTTTTTTTTATTAATCTCCTGGTTGTGGTAATGCATAGATAAAGTACCAGGCCTGTTTGGAGTGAAATGTTCTATCAAATAGACACATTTTGCCATCGTCTAAGGCACTAAAAACATGCAAACAACTGGGCTTCCCATTCTCAATACAAAGTGGTGATCCAGTAGTCTATAAAAAGCCTTTTTCCAGACATTCCAACACAGCCATTTAAAAAATGCAATGGCTTCTGGTCTCAGTCTTATTTGAATTTCCGGAATCAGTAAATGAGCCATCGAGAGACTGCATGGAGACTAGAGTAGGACCACACATCCAACGGGCTGTGTAATATATGATGTGTTAACACAACATATTTGTTAAACTTTCCCATATTATAGCATGCTGTAAAAGGAAGGACGATAAACATTTTAGATATGTTATGACTATAGGATAATATGAAAGAATAATATCAATAATGAATAAATTCCACTTTTTCCTTATGCATGCACACCCTACAAAATGAAACACCTAATGCAACAACATTTCACGATGCATATTCGAACAAATTCAAAGCAATATTCTAATAAGTAGATGAACACGTCCAGTAACCCTGATCTGAAATCCCCCTGGCAGGTGCTGTGTATCTAACAAATTATACTTTGGACTTGGATCTACCTCGACCCGGCTCACATTGGCAATCACTTCAGCGCTGCCGGTATCGCAGTGTATTACATACCCCCGGTAGTCAGTAAATAAATCTGGTGTCATCTCATTCCAGCTTCGGAACTGCAGAGCTATACGAGAAGAGCATTATGAGCGAGAAAGCTTTGCCTGCTATAGCTTTATCACTTTAGCACTGAAACACTCACAACTAAAGGCTCAGGCCGCACAGACACAGGCCTGGAATCAGTCGGGTACCACTTTATGTGGGGATGTATGGGCTGACTATTACGGCATAAGCGTAGCAGATGGTCACAGTGGCCGCTGGCGAAAGGCAGTCACACTCCTGTTTACTCAGCCTGCAAACTTGTCTTCCAAACTCTGGTCATGCGATGGCTGTTCATACATGCTTAATGAGCAATGAGTCATTTGCAAAAAACAAACGCAGTCACGTTGGGGGTATTTGTACTTCAGAAACGAGTCACGCCAATTTGGAAATATCACAGAGCATTAGCCAACTTGAAGGGGGACTTACATTCACCCCATTAAACTCGCTGGCCCCAGCTTGCCCTGCCAGGGGTGGGGCAGAACAACAACATTACGGAACCGATTGAACCTGCTGCTGGCCACCTCCTCCTTCGGGGCAAGCCATCCCTCACTCCAGTCTGTCCTTGACCTGAGAGCCTCTGAGACCATTTGTAAAGCCTTCATTAACCGTGTGTCACTGTGTCAGGCTCGGCTCATACAGAAGTTAAGAGACAGCAGACAAATGCATTCTCCACCACATGGACACATCCAGCTGTGGAGAGGAAAGGAGAATGAAATAACGGTACGCCAACGGGGCTACACCTGTTAACACACGGAGGCACACCGATGTGCAGAACAGTACTCCAGCATGCTATTAAAGGAGCATTGTCTCCTGGTAGAAGTGTATGATTACTGCCAACGAAACGCGGTGTACAAAGGGGTGATTCAGTTTAAAGCAAAGCACAATTAATAACCTAGATATTACCGAATTATCGTCAGTTGGTTCACGTGTCAACGTGATGAGATACGATTTGCATGCATTGCAAAACATCGCTATGCTTATGAGTAGCTTCACATTTCCACTAGAGCGCTGTCAGGATAAGGCATTAATGAAAGGCATGCATCGGGACGCTGGGCAGCATCACAGCCCGGGTGTCGGATACCCACCGTGTTAATATTTAATGTCGCGGAGTTAAATCAATTGCCCTTCGTGAGAAGAAAAGCCCAAAAAGACCCTCGACACGTCCCCCCACCACCACAAAAGGAAGATCCACCTCAACATGAGTACAGACAGAGAGCCTAACGTCAGCTTACAGCTCCAGCAGAGGAGAAGCTAGGGCTCTGATTTACAACTACAACCACACGGACCGCACACTGCACAGCCACTAACCCCCCTGCAGCGCGTCGCTATCCAGGAGAAAATTACTCACATATGCTCGAACAGAAGAGAATGAAAGCGATGATTCGCGCTATCGCCATCTTGTAGCTTTCCATGTATCGGTCACAACACTTGCACATACACGTACACACACACACACACACACACATGCGCGGGGCTGAGCTCTGTGAGAGTCAGCACCTCTGTGAGGTATGGGAGGAGGATGGGGTCCGCCGCGAGACTGCTGGATGATGTTGCCATGGAGGAGTTTCCATAGCTACAAGGGCATCGCGGCGGAACAGGGTTCATCGACCACCGGAAATAGCTGTACCATACTCACCATACAATTGCTATAGTATTTTATAAATCCAAACAATGCATTTTGTTTTTATACCAGTGTGTCTTTTTCAGGTAAATGCTCCATGCACGTATGTGACATTGTTCAGAACATAATTGAGGAATTATGACACATTTTCTTCACAAAATATGTATTAAGTATATATAAACTATATTATGTTTCAAATAAATATTTTAATTAGGGCACCTGCCTGTTAATTTAGGTCTATAGCCTATCAGACTACGTATGATCAATTTCAATAATTGAAACGGTTGAAACCATTTAACATTATTTATTATCATTATAAATGTATTTTTATTTCAGAGGGAAGTGGCTGCAGCAGGTTCACCGAATTAGACTGCAGGTGGCAGTGTGCAATCAAATATCCCCTCGGAGGGTCCACGTCACTGGATAATCACTGCATTTCATTCAACTGACCTGACGTTTTCCTTTATAACCTATGTAAGCCTCGTACATATGTGCCAAGTGCCATGTGGTTAGCACAACGTGTTATAGCTACATGTAGTTGTTTATACCCATATAAATAGAGTATTGATCATATTTGAATTATTATGAAATTTCTAGAAGACACATATTAGTCCTATATTATATTAGGCCTACACCTCACTCAAAAGGGACTACATAGCAAGCCTACAAAAAAATAGGTGCACTAAATTTAACAGTATAAAAAAAAGTATCTGGCTTTCACAGGCTCATCCTGTTGTTTCATTCGACCCAAATTAAATATTTTGAAGGCTTACATTAACTGTCTGTCTACCTTTCTACCGGGCTACCTGCGAGGAGTAATGCCCATGCACTCATTTCTCATGACCAGAGTCTTCCACAAGGCTGAGCTATTGCTAAAGCTAGCGAGCTAGTCACATATTTTGGGGGTGTGGCTTTGGAGGAAGGCCTGAAGAGAAGGGTTGGCTTTTTTCTTTTTACCATTGGATACTTTCGAAAGGTTGTTTTCCCTGGCAGGTTTCTCCAAAATGCCTGCCCTAGCTTTAACGCTAATAAACAATCAAATGTGTATGGCTATTGCTGTCATATTCTAGGCTACGTTCTCTTTATCTGCCAAGACCTGAATAGTTAGGGTTGATATTAACAATCTTACTTATTATAGTTATTAAGCTTCCCCATCTAAGAACCAAAAAGTAAAACCACAAACTGTTATTTTGGGTCCAGAATTGATCAACTCTGCCCTGGAGTGAGAAAAAGGTAGCCCTGATTATCATCCTAGGCAGGCAATGGAACTTGCGTCATTACCTTCCATTGATGGCAAAAAAAATATGTGTGAGGAAATAATGATCTCAGATCTCTGAGGACTGAAATACACGAGGTTAAGAATCAGTGACATGAGTCATATCGTTACGTAACAGATTGAGTCAGTCAAGGTACTGGGGTATATGCCTCCTCCGAGGAACCATTAGGTGGAGAAGGTGGTGCCAATCTTTTGTACGCTTCCACAATTCTATTCAATATGCCTGCTGTAATTAATATCCACACAGGTTTGAAAAATGATTTCAGCTGGATCTCAAGTTCGGTGGTGAAACCGGATACCGGCATATCCATTGGCACATGAGCGCCGTAGTTTGTAACCTATTGAAAAAACTATACAACAATGCTGTTTTTGTTAAAAACATGACAATATTAAATATCAACGGCTTCTCCAGCTCAACACGTAATACCAAGAGCTTGTGACATTAGGCTTCCTCCCCGGTCTCCAAAAGCAAAGTTGAGTTCTGGTGATCCCTGCCAGCTCTTAGGGGCTGGGCCACGTCCAGCACTCAGAGCTTCATAGCTTTATTCTGAGCGTTTGACCCTCGGTCAGAATGTTCTGGGTTCGATCCCTAATGTCCCCAGCCTAACTGAAAGCATCCTTAAGCCAGATGCTTAACCCCAGCCTGAACCTTATGGATCTGTCCCTGTATCAATATAAGGCACTTTGAATCAAATGTCCCAAATGAACCATCGCCGCCACCAGCCTGCCCGATGGAAGTGGGTCATTACAGCGGGATTAGTGAGACACGCACAGTAGCTAATGTCCAGAGCACCATAGTGGTTTCTCCTGCTTTCTAGGCTTTACAAAGCCTACTTGTCCAGTGTCACTTAATAGTGTCGTAAGCCTAAAGTAGCCCTTGAGAATTGATGCTACTTCATTGGCCAGGTTTTAATTATATATTCATTAATGCTTTTGCTATTTTGTGTAGCAATATGCTACAATGTATGCCATATATATTACTAGTATATAGAATATTGCTAAGTTAACACTGATGCCTCAATCACACACATAATCTCCATATAAAGACATATCTTAGTTAGCTCTCGCTGCCATGACACCTGCCTAAACCTTCAAGATCTTTATGCAGCTGCCAGCTCCCTCCTTGCAGCTATAATTAGAGTATGCTTGCAAAACAACACACTTAATTACCTCATCATATTTCTGCTGTTAATAAATCCTGCATCCCAATATCATGTTTTCTTACCATATCTATCATTTTTTGCCAGATCTACTGTCAAATCAACGCTGAGATCCTGTTTCGGCTTTGAACACACAGATTAATTACATTTTGGTATTCATGTAGCTATAACGAATGATAAGAACATAATGACAACACAAGGATTCAAAACACTGCAAACATTATTGATAACAAATGTGCAGCACTGTCAACGATACAGACCGAGCTTGTATGTTTGCCACTAACATGGCGGACAAGTTAATGGAAGAAACTTCAATTTTTTTTTAAATCAAATTGTTAAGAAAATGCTTGTTCTTTGTCGATCATCTATGCCGGTGGTGCAAGTACAGCCTACATGTAAAAATATCATGGTATAATATCATTATACTACGACATGTGGTTTGTTTAAATGACCAGAGTGACCGTGTAAGTATTCTAAATGGTTCAAATCCCCATTGTTCAAAAATATATACAACCTAGCCAATAAATTGTGACTTCCATCTCTTACTAATGTATTGCTGTCATAAAACTACTAAACGGAGCCAGTTTATTGTTCATATCCAATATGACACTGTGCTGACAAGACATTTAATTTGAGAGACAAAAGCTCAACGACTGAAGAGCTGATGAGGGCGTTTCATTGCCAGGATCCTGACCTACTGCTTAAAACTTCAGAAACACTCATCAAGACGTATGCTAAACACCCCACAGGCCATTTGCCTTCTGCAACACCTCTCTCACTAGAGGCTAAACAAACGCTTTGAATCAGGAGCTAACAAATCAAAGCCAACAGATCGGATACGATAATAACACATAAATCGCCACATAATAGCTATTTTATTTAGTATGCACACGACAATGCTGCAGGTCATCTGTGCTATCAGACACTGGCCAACAGAGGGGAGCACCACAGCACAGGACTTAAAAGGACGTATTCCAATATTGGGCTAGAAAATAAAAGCACAGGTTATTGAGGTTTTTCTTCAGATAAAATTGAAAGAATCAGCATGTTTAACTTGGAGTCCTGTCATCATCATAATCCTCCTCATGACTAAGAAACTGCATATCTAACTGAATGGATCTGACGTTAGAGAGAGGGGCTGTGGCTCTGTGTTCACTCCTTAACACGTTGGATAGTGAAAGGAGGCAGATCTGAACATTGGCTTCAATTAACACTGGGTATTTATAGCCTTCTCAACTCCAATGAGCGGCAGGTGAAGCATCAAGACTTGCAACAGAGATGTGCGTTAAGGTTTCATCGGTTTCAAAGTAAAAGTCTCGAAAAATGTAATTCCATGTTCTCTAAATGTAATCGTGCACTTTCAGTTTTGCAAAGCAAGAAGAATTAGGTTTGTTTAATTCAAATCTGTTTAGTACTACATGGGAGTGGTAGTTTTCTATCCATGTTTATCTAATTTGTAGAATATGAAAAAGGAAAATATTTAAGAGGCTTAGTCGTAGCAATGTACAGACGTCAGACTACTGTACAATGGAGATAGATGAAACCATGGCAACTCTACATACATGTAAGTGTGTGTGTGTGTGTGTGTGTGTGTGTGTGTGAGTGTGGTTGTATGTGTGTGTGTGCGTGTGTGTGTGTGTGTGTATGTGCGTGTGTGTGACCCAGGCTACACATGACGCAAAGAAGTCAGAACTGACTCCTACACATTTCTTTCAACAAAGTTCTCACACAATACTATTCTAGAATGCCATATACCAAACCGCACCACACCATACTATATTATACTTTTTCACTCAAATCTATTCGACAGCTTTTTTAAACACTATTATGACAAATTCTGGCATTCTGTGGTCTGTTATTTCTGAAAGCAGACCTCTTCTATTGAATAACAGGCTATGCTATGAAAGCAGCTCTAGCCATAAAATCTAACAGCCTAAGAAAATAATTTGAAAATCAATAAAAAACATTTTTGTTGTTTTATATTGTTTCAAATTATTGATTTTTTTCGCGCCAGGATCATCACCGTCCTGATACTATACTATACTATGAGCTATACTAAATACCATAGCATACTTTATCAAACCATATTGCTATACTATTCTATAATATACTATACAATATAAATACTATGCCATACAATACCATAGTTTACTATATTCAGCTGTATACTATACTAAACATACTATGCTACACTACTATACTAGACTAGGCTGTGCTATGTGATGTTATACTATATTATGTTATAATATAGTATCCTATACTGAATGTTGCAATATTGAGTTAGTCGTTTATTATTTTTTGATTAATGCCACAGTGTTCACGTAATGTTTCTGAATATGACCGGTGAATATGTGACAATGGATGCTTTTTACATACACACATACACATGCACGGACACACACAGGTCCACACAAACACACACACAGGCGCACACCTATTTTACATAAGAGATTATTTCAGCTCTCCTTATCTATTCTCCGCAACAGTCTGTCACCCTTTTCTGGAAGACATCACACACAGACACAGAAAAAACAGAAAACACAAAAGGCACCACCACCCTACCCCAAATCTTTCTATTTCTGTGCCTGGAGCAGCCAGCCAAAGCCATTACGTAATGTTAGTGTCACCGTGGAAACCGAATGTGTACCTTACACAACGGCTCACAGAGGGTCGTCAGACAGGGCTCTGCTGGGCTGTCATCCTCTCTGTATGTTTAAGCTGTGTTCCACCGATGGACGGTTGGGCCGGGGGGCCGGGCTCGGGGCCGGGCAGGGGTGTGTGTGCACAGCGACCTTGTTTGGCCATGCAGCAGTCAACCCCCCCGTCCCAGGCCATCCACCACTGACAGTGGTTATTGGCATCCAGGGGCCTCAAAGTGTGACTCTGCCCTCCAAACGCCATTGAGGTGGAGAATGACAACGGGGCCCAGAGCCAGAGGAATATGGTTGTGCGAACGCCTGATGCTATAGATCCCCCCGAAGGAAAGACCCTCAGATCACTCAGACACTTGGTTCCGTCGCTAAGGACTTGCTGTGTAGAATTCAATGCCGGTTCGAGCCGCTTAGGAATCCTGAAACTGCAGAGAGATGTGTGCAAAGGTTTATGTAAAAACGATGATAATAGTCCTAAGAGACGAATGCTGAAAGTCTGCTGGAAATTGAGGAGGCATCATGTGAACAAATATATGTGTTTAATTTGATCCTCATTTCTGCTCATCACCTTAGCGCAAGCACTCACACACGCACTCATACAAAGGCACATGTGCACACACACGTAAAAACACACACGCACATAAACACACACACACACACATTTTGGTTAAATACATATTTTAAAAACATTTTTAATTTGTTGAAATGTCACATTTTAAATTGGGTCCCCTTGGTCTCTGACACTATTTGCCACTTTTAAAAACGTAAATGACCATCGTTTATTGAAGAGAAACACAAAACTGGGGCAGATAACACATGGACGGAGAAGGATCCCAAACTAGTGGTAATTGCATGTTTTCTGCGGCCGTGCATGTTTAAATCGAGAAGGAGCGTCTTTGAGCGCCTTAGCGAGGTAAGCGTGTGTGCGCAGTGGGAAGCAGCAGCAGCAGCGTGATTAAGCAGCAGCAGCAGCTTTGCGCTTCCAGTCGTCGAGGAAACGGCAGAACCAAATTGCATCCGTCGCCACACCCATGACACTCGCCAGACGAGGCGCCGAGGCAGGAGAAAACGAGCGTTTGGTGTCGGCGATGGGGAATATAACAACACCCCGAGGGTACACATGAACGACAGACGACACACAACCACAGCCATGGTTTCATCCGCCCTCCCAATAAACACATGCGTCTTTAAACATTATCCGGGGTGGAGAATTGAAAGGACGGATTCAGCCAACGAAGCGTTATTCATTTCAGTATGAACAAATAATAATACTAAGCGGCGCGGTGGTCCACATGGCGGCTCTGGGAGAGAGAGGGGGGTGTTTAGAGGAGCAGGCTCCCCGTCAGTGCGCATGATACTGCGGTGGTTCCACTACTACGGCACGCTCCAACTCACCTTGAATCGCTCCATGACTGCTCTGCTGCTGTCATCCGGGCACGGGGGGGCGGGGGCGTATGGATAACCAATACACGCCCCAAAGCCTCGATCGGTAACCAATCGAAGGACAGGAGAGGCGGACCTGTGGCTTAACATTCTCCCACTGCTGGGTTCCACTATGCGCTCGTAAAACGCTCGGCCGTCTACTCCGAGGAGCGCGACGGTGCAGGTGCTCTGTCTCTTCGGGAGGAGAGGATGCGGACGGAAGGACGGGGGAGGGAAGGGATGAAGGGAATCGCCAAGAGGAAAGCATCTAGGATATGAAAAAGGAGGGTTTTTAAAGGAGAACGCACCGGTGCAAGGTCGAATATGAAAGACTGTTCGAACGGGGTGACACTTTGCTTGGTGATAGCTGGTCGGCACTAGTACTATGATTTGGTATGTGGCCACTCTGATAGCAAGTGTATTCAGCACCAGAGGAACGACCGCTCAAGGTGAGTTGAAGTGCAATAGATCCAGTGCGGCGCGTATAATAGGATGTTCTGGGTGTGCATGGTGTGTGTGTGCATTGTGTGGTGGTTGTTCTGCAGCATGCGATGTGTGTGTTTCTGATGATGGCTCACACGACGTGTCTGTGGCTGCTTCATTGTAACAAATGGCTGCATATCTCACGTGACGTGCAAAGTTCTGCCCTGGCTGATTCCCTTTTAGAAATGGCTCATTCATTTGCAGAGCCTCACACCGTGGGTGGATTTATTCGTTTATTGTGAATATTCACACGTTGGATCGTTGTTATGATGCTAATGCTGGTTGGTCCGAAATGTGGCCCGTTTCAAACGATTGGTTCGGATCCCACTGATGAACTGCATGGGTGCCACACACTGGGCCTAACCAAGGCTGTCTCACACTGAACCGTTTGGGCAATGGGGATGGTAAACATGGTGAATAATGCCATAATCGTGAGTGAATATGCATGGACTACTACGACCAGCAAGCGGTTCCATTTGAGCTCTTCAGAAAGGGGTGTGACATCCCCCCAATCCTGAAAAATGTGATGAATATGATCGCGTCCATGGCTGGTTCAGTGTGGTCCTCCCGATGCTGGCAAGAGATCCGTTCGGGGACGGTGTCTGAGTGTCTGACTGCTGCCTGTTTGGCCGACTACTGCGTCGCTGCTCGCCGACCGCGATCCATCGATGACGAATATCTCATGAAATATATCAAAAAATACCGTTCTTAAATTTTTTTCCTGATCATCTCCTATTGACTTATGCACTTACTTAACCTTGCTTTCCCGCGGATGACCAGACGAGGGAGACGTGGCCCGTGCTGTCGCTGTGCAACCGATCTCAATGACCCCTCATGACTATGGAGAGTAGCCAGCACACTCGGCCTGGCCACCGGCCGCGTTCCTGTGTTTTATTACTCATAAGTATAGTTCAGGCTTTCATATTTGCATTTTTTGGAAGGGGTTACACAAGCATTCGGTTGCAAACCACTGTGTGTGAGTTTGAGTTTGTGTGCGTGTGTATGTGTGTGTTTGTGTGTCCTTGTGTCCGTGTGTCCGTGTGTGCGTGTGTGCGTGTGTGCGTGTGTGCGTGTGTGTGTGTGTGTGTGTGTCATGCTAGGCATCATTGATGTATGTGGACTACAGACTTGTAGTTGGCCACTGACAGACCCTAGATCCTAGAGGTTGTACACAACAGACCCCTCTCAGACTGCTCCTTCTGTCCCAGGCTGGTGATTTAGATGCTCAGTTCAACGAGGCTGTGTAGAGGAGGACTTCTCATGAGACCATCTGCACCCATACTCTGTGCATCCATTCAAATGTCTTAAAGGGAGCTTAATACTACACACGCGCCATTCTTAGTTGGAATAAGGAGCTCTGTGAGGGTGAGATGGGTCTAAGATGGTGGGAGAAGCTACCATGATAACGTACATTTTGCTACGCTGATGTCTGTGGTTAATGTACTTTTGGTCCGAGCGCTATTAGCATAATGTGGCCTGTTTCTGAATCCCCTGCTGTCCTGTTTAAGGTGGCAATTAAAGATTTTAAGCGTAAACATATAAATAAATGAAGAGGTTTGATTTATTGTAATAAGATCGTTTTTCTTAATCTCACACATTCAATATTACAGAATGCACATGCCAGTTCAAAGTTTCTCCATACCATTGGCCTTTTCTCATAAAAAACAGTCATTCAATTATAATGAATTATGTACTGTATAACCTCAACACGAAAAATAGATATTAACAACCTTTAGCACAAACTAAAGGGAAAGGACTTGCATACACTGGCTATAGGAGTTTATCTCACAGGCTGATTAAGGCAGTGATTGAATGCCACATCATTATATAAGGCGGCTGGTTTCCTGTCTCCTGTACTTACAGTGACCAGGCTGGGTTCTGAATTACCACAGTGTGGGACTATCTTCAGGAAAGATGGGTTTAAACATGGGTCTCCATTTTTAACTCATGTTCTTCATTGGGCGAGTGTCTTCCTTAGTTCTTTAAACAGCCTATCAGAGCAACTCCAAACGGATAATAATAATCTCAATCGCCGTTTGAATACGGTCTTGATGTGAACGACGATGAATCCACTGGATGCGCTCACTCAGTTTCAGACAGGAAATTACACAGGAAGTAACATGGGTTTGATTGACGGGACAGGTAAACGCGCCGGTTAGACTGCACTCCACAACATATTGTCGGGTAGACAAGCAGCAGGCCTGAGAAGGTGCGCTAAAGTGAACCGCGGCAGCGGCAGACATGACAGTTCCTCGCCTTTGTCTTTGGGACTTGGATATGCTGACACAAATTCTGCAGCCATCACTCTAGGAAGGAAGCCAGGGTGCGATGAGCGCTATGCGAGGGAGCAATTTAAAGGAACCACGTGAGACTAGTGCATGGGAAGGCCGGAGAGTGGGATTGTGTAGAGCGCCTCAGAGTCATAATTCAGCAGAAAGAGGACTGCGTGGCTGTGCTGTGTGGAACAGAATGCATGACAACCATTCCATACGGGATATGGCGGGCCAGTGGTTTTATTACTGCTGTTCAAAAATGACCGTGGCTGGTCTAGAAAGCTCACATTCAGTGGGATTTCGCAAATATCATATTTTGGCATAATGATGATTTTTGTCTGTATTCGATTTAAAGTTCAGATGTGTGTCATTCAGAGGACATTAAGGAAAAGAGAGCCGGCAGGGGTTAGGCGTCAGTCTCAAGGAAGCCTACAGGTAGTCTGCTGGAAACGGGGATCGAACACAGAACGTTCTGTCCTCTAGTCAAACGCCCAGGCAAGCTGCTCCCTTATCTCACAGAGACTGAATCGTGTATCACCACGCAGGAAGCACTATTGGAAGGGACTCTGGGAGTACGTCTGGGAGTGCTGCTGGCCGTCGCTTCGGTAACGATAATAGAAGGAATCCAGGTCAGCGGCGGGGAGTGTGGGAGCGAGACGCCGCCGGTGGCAGTCTCTGCGCGCTGAGCCACCGCCGCTGCCACGCCTGAGTCACACGACTGCTGCTAAATCAGAACGTGTTTCTGACAGCCGCACGTCGAGCCCTGCGTCTCACCTGACGTTTCGTTCCGCATCTCTAATTCCCTTCCTGTAAAAGTGAAAGCGTCCCTTCGGTAGTCAAGAGACACCGGAGCCTTCCTCCCCCCCCCCCTCGCGACGTGGGCCTGTGTTTTGGCTCGCCGTGCTTTATGTTGTTCTGCGGTCTTTGGACGGGCCGTTCTTCAAAGCAAGAGATGAGAGAGTACACGGCGGTGGACATTGTTCATAGAGGTGTCATAGCTGTCACGGGCCGGTTTGAAGACCCCCGTTAGTGCTGAGGGGGGCTCTGATCCCTTTCAGCCGCTGACATAGGTGGGCAATTTGTCTGGGCCGGGGCTGTCTTTGGTTGTGGCCTGTCTGATAAAACGGTGTAACAGTCCAAAGCCGCCCTGCGATGTGTCCGACCGTGTGCCCTCGTCCCCGGGAGGCATTTGAAGTTGGGCGAATATGATCTGCGTTTGATCTGCTGGGTGTTGAGGTTCTGTAGGGGATAAGGATAGTAAATGTATTGGTATTCTACGTGTGGATTTGTTGACCCTCGACAGAAGACCATACCGTCTATGAATGCTTTGACGGACACACAGGCGTTTGTATCTTGAATTCGTCTATACATCTAATGTTATTCTCAAACTTGCTGGAATATGATAGCAAATATCCTGCCATGTTTGAGTGTTTGAGAGCCCGTGTTGAACAGAAAGAAATCCTCTTTCGCTTTCAGCTGTATGAAGGTGACCCAAGGGTTTCATTGATGCTACAAAAGATTCATAGAACACTTCTTTCTTATCCTTCTGGTTGAATTACCCTGAAAAGTTGATTTAGCACTCAAGCGCCACAAAGCCAACGCTGGGTTCAACCGGGTTTAGAACTCAATACTTGAATGGCTCTATACCTATTGCCGTACAATCAGTAATAAAATATAATCCTCACACCCAACCTGTGTGTGTGTGTGTGTGTGTGTGTGTGTGTGTGTGTGTGTGTGTGTGTGTGTGTGTGTGTGTGTGTGTGTGTGTGTGTGTGTGTGTGTGTGTGTGTGTGTGTGTGTGCGTTTTTGTGTGGGAGTATGTTTGCGGGGGGGTGTGTGTGTGTGTGTGTGTGTGTGTGTGTGTGTGTGTGTGTGTGTGTGTGTGGGGTTGTGTGTGTGTGTGTTTGAAATCGCCACAACACTAAATGTTGCAAATAATTCAAGTCAGGCAAAATATGTGAAGAGGAAATAGAAAATATAATTGAATCTCCTGGATGGACAGATAAAATACATTTTGATTAATCGTTCTATTTAGTACCTGTACTGTTTAGTCATTACTTGAGGCGCTCCTGAGTGCACAATACATTCTCAACATAGGTTGGGATTGTTTTTGGCCATTATGGTGAAAGAACGTTGTTTGAAATACGTTCACGACGTTGGCGCCAATGATGGCACTGATAATGTGTCAGTGTTTAAAACAATTATCCTAAAATATACATTTTTATTAGATTCATTGATTAAAACACAAAACTGAAAGCGATAGCACATTAAGGGCGACTGTCCATTTTGATTTCAGTCGGAATCCGCCATCCTGCACTTCATTTACACCACAAGAAGCTTATCTCATCAAATTATCAGCCCTTTGCAATTAAAAGTAGACTTTTGGCCGACATTTAATATTTTTGTGAGTCGGACATAATGCCTTACATCCTCGCTCCCAATCATTAGTAAAGCTATATACAAAACCCCCAGAAAAAAACGATCTTAGAAAATCCCTACGCCCAAGCTGTGGATGACAGACGTCTGCCAACACAGCACTGGGCACGGGCCAACTCTTCCTGCTAATTCCACCCCCCAAACACTCACACACACACACACACACACACACAGGGACACACACACACACACACACACACACACACACACACACACACACACACACACACACACACACACACACACACACACACACACACACACACACACACACACACACACACACACGCGCACACACCAATAGACATACACACACACACACGCAAATAGACATACACGTACACACACAAAAGCACGCATACACAAAGACACACACAAGGACACCAACACACATTCACACAAACACACACACACACAAACACACACAGACGCACACACACATTCCCAAAGGCACACTCATGCACACACACATTCACACAAACTCACAAACATACAAACACAAGCAAAAGCACACACTCACGCACACACACATTCACACAAACACACAAACAGACAAACACAAGCACAAGCACACACTCACGCACACACACATTCATACAGGCACACGCACACACACTCATACACATACACACACAAACACACAAGCAAATACTCACGCACACACACTTTCACTCACTCACGCTCAAACACACACAACTTCACACAAACACACACACATACCACACTCAAACACACACACACACACACGGACACACACACACACACACACACACACACACACACACACACACACACACACACACACACACACACACACGCGCGCGCACACCAATAGACATACACACACACACACGCACACACACCCTGTTCCGCTGTCATTTCCTAACTAGTACAGTCCAAGTTGTGTCTTGCTCTGACAGGGTGTAGCACACTGCCCGATTCCAGCTTTCATCTCTGTCAGAGTCTACTCTATCTGAAGCATGGAGGCGAATGCACCCCCGAAAAAAGTATTGACGGGCAGTTGTTGGTCAAAGCTGCATTACGCGTTGAAATCAGATGAGAAATTAAGTAAATGTAGGAGTTGGAAAGGCAGGTTTCACGAAGGACGTATTTAGGCTAGTCCTTGATTTCATGTGTTTTCCTAGAGAAATAATGAAAGTGCTCTGTGGTTGTCATGGAGCTCTGTTCTTTATTCACATATTGCTCCCGAGTTGTACTGAGTGATGGCTCCATGTTGAATGACGACCATTTTCCATAACTAGCTGTAATTGGACAGCTCATACCAAATGGCTGATAAGCACTAATAACAGCAACTTCAAATGCCTTATAGGTCAAGGCTCTGGAATTTATTGGTTCGCTGAAAATTGTAAAGAGAAACTCTAAGCATGACTGAATCATTGCAGGCATAATGACCTGAAAATGCTGCCATGGATACCTTCAGTAATGGGCAACTGGCCCTGGTCGGGTTTGTGAGTGAAGTCCTTTCCTTTCTATTTTACAGCTTGTGTCTGTATCTTTCTTCCTCATCTCCTGTCTCCTAATAACTCTCTTGCTCTGTCTCTATCCTTCCATCTCTCTCTCTAACTCTCTATCTATCACTATATTTCTCACTCTCCCCCTTCTGTCCAGGAAGTGTCCATCATTAGAACATGTGAGGTCATCGCTTGCCTAATCAGGGCTTTTCTGATTTGAGCGGGAAACACTTCAGCATTAAGGCCAGTTCCACAGTGATGGGAGATGGGACCGACTGCTAATCTAGGCTACACTACTCAGACCCCAGAATCTTTTGTAGAACATTGGACCCTTTATAATGTAGTAGACTATACTAGTCAGACCACAGACTCTTATCTAGAACATTCAACCCAATGCTACGCTAGGCTACACTAATCAGACCCCAGACTCTTTTCCAGAGAATTAAACAAACAATATGACCCTGAGGTGGCTGCCTCCTCAGACTCTTAAGAAGACAGCCACCTCGAGGTCATACAACGTTTCGTTGATCTAAGGCGGAGAAGAACGCAATCGAGAGCATCTCCACCAGAGTAGTAGTCCACTGCCTTCTCTCGATCCGAAGGCAGAAGACACCCGCTCCCCACGGTTCTGTGTGCGCTGGGTTTAATCACGTCAAATGAGGCGGGATGGGCCCACGTAGTAAACAAGGCCGCCGCCACCGCCCCCTTCGCCATCGTCGGCGGCGGGGAGACGTTGAATGCACAGTCAGCCCCGTGTTTGTAGAGCGGCCAGCGGGAAAAGGCCGGCCGAGGGCTCCATCGTCTGCCGACGCTCCCCAGGCTACTTATGAGTTATCGTAAGGAGAGAGAGAGAGAGAGAGAGAGAGAGAGAGAGAGAGAGAGAGAGAGAGAGAGAGAGAGAGAGAGAGAGAGAGAGAGAGAGAGATGGAAATAGAAGAAAAAGCCAGAATACTGTGGAAAGACTTAAGCAAAGGAAGATTGCCACGGAGAAATCCAAAGGAGAGAGAGAGAGAGAGAGAGAGAGAGAGAGAGAGAGAGAGAGAGAGAGAGAGAGAGAGAGAGAGAGAGAGAGACCCTTTGCTAAGGAGTAGGTACGACGGCCGCTGGAGAGATGAAGAGATAAGAGGGAGAAAGGTAAATGGTGATTAGCTGCTTGATGGATATTTCAGGGCCTCAGTGATTCTGGTTTTAGCCCACATCCTCAGTCAGGCAGGTGAATTAAATGCACTCTTGTGCAGCAGAGTCCACAAGTGGGACTGTGTGTGTGTGTGTGTGTGTGTGTGTGTGTGTAATATCTTTATACAATTCAATTCACTGGACTTTCAACCGACTTGATGAGTCCAATAAAGCCTCTAGTCCGTGTCACAGTGTTTGTAGTCAAGACCAGGTCATCATGGCTCAGGATGGGCTCTCGTCTGTTGAGGTTAGCTGCACTACGACGTGACAGTGCTTTTGAACTTCCATTCTACACACAGATACAGGTCAATGTTTTTAACAATCACTGTGGCAAACAGTAACACACACACACACACGCACACACACACAGATACACAAACCCACACACACACACACACAGAGACACACAAGCATGCACAAACAAAGACACGCGTGCGCACAAACGCACACACACAAAAAGACGCACACACACGCAGATACGTACGCAGATACACACACAGAGACCCGCACGTGCGCGCGGACATACAAAGACACACGTGTGCACATACAAAGACGCACACCTCGACACAGTAAGGGCCGCTCTTTAATGTAACCTTCAGCGCATGCAGGCTGGCATTCAATTACCGCCCTGTCAGGGGCCCCTCCAGCCCAGGGGCCCCATGTCCTTGAGATCCCATCTCCACAGCGGCCCCGGGCCTCGTCTATATTCCATTACATCCTCCACATCACCAGGGGCTTGTCCACTCCAATCTGGCGCCCTCATCCTCACCCTAACCCTAACCCTAACCCTAACCCTAACCTTCACTTGTGAGGCCACGCCCACTTTTGTGTTTTTTGAATTTTTGTGTTGTTTCAGAGTGAGTATGAGAGTCGTTCACGAGCCTCTCCATACTGCATCGAGCAGCAGCTGGCACTCATAGTTAGCGGAATATGGTGTGGTTCTGCACCATGAGTGTATGCTAATTGGCTTGACACTGTGGCGGCTGCTCTGTATGTTGACGTTGGTTTTGTTTAGGGACCGGGTGCTGTGGACTCAGTGAAACATCACACCGTCTCCGGTGTTGATGTTGGGAACGTGACGGCGGGCTATTTATGAGTGACCGTCGGTGCCTGGGCGTGTTGCTGTCTCGTGCAAACAAATACCTACGCATCACAGAGCACAGCACCGCGTGAGTCATTATATATAGTTCTACGGAGATAACGACCGAGCACGCGTGACAGTTCATTGTTTCATTTGAGAACGACAACGTTTGATCTGGGTTCTGAAGATTGGATCTGCAAGACCGCCTCCGGGAGCAGGAATAGATCTAAAGATAGCCGGATAATCGGCCCGACCGATCGCCGTGACGATGTTCCGGCGCCGTATCGTACGATCTCCGCGGCGTATGCCACAAAGATTGCGGTGTGTGCCGGAGTTAAAGCGTCCAAACATCATCCAAACCTACCAAGGTTGATCCACTCAGAGCCGCCTTGGCTTCGGTTAAGATCGTTTCACAGCACATCCGTCGGAACTCACTGCAGTGAAAGCGTTTCAAAAGCAGACCTCACCCCGGAACACCTCTATTTTTAAACCTGTCCTTTATTCCCTCCTTCCGCCGGCGCGGTGAACGGCGTTTCCCGTTGCGAGCGCCGATCGTGACGTTAAACCGTGGGTCCGTCGGAACCTCCAGCCTGCTTCGAGGTGTTTAGCGCCTCGCCTATGATCCGGCTGCTCGCTGACTCATGTACTACTACTCCTGACAGACGCTCGCCTGACTGAGAGCGTATGTCTGCCGTGCGCAGCGTGGCCGGAGACTCAGACACCGAGGGCTCTGCGCTGGCGGGGGCGTTCCTCCAGCAACACGAGCCTGACCCGCCCTGAGGCCCTCTCCTTGGCTCTGTTCCCTGCTATCGCCCAGGCCTTTGTGGAACCGTGAAGCTCAGAGCGACGCTGCAATCTAGATAATGCATCCGTACCCAAAGGTGTAGACCTATGAAATGGGCCGGGTTTAAATGTCATCACAGCTGTAAATATACTGTTTTAACGTGTGTATATATATATATATATATATATATATATATATATACATAAAATAGTTATATAAATGCAGTATACATTAAACATAATTGGCCTCCCAGATTTATTGAATGTCTGATCCGTGCTGATCTTACCAGACAGATCCTTCTGCATCAGCTCGTTCTCTGTCAACACACGGTGAAACCTGAGTTCATGGGGGTGTTAACAGTGGCTCGCCAGGCCTTATCTGGGCCGGTAACTATCGCTGTGTAGCCCATCGATCCCACACACTTCTGCTATTGTGCCGGTCGCAGGGAGAGAGACGGCTGGGGGGGCGAGATGGTTAGTGAGACAAAGAAGGAGAGAAAGAGCGAATGGCTGGAAGGAGGGAGAGAATGAAGGCTAAGGAGACGATGCTGGTGGAAGTTTATTACAGGCAAATATTTTCATATATACAGACAGACAGATAGACGGACGGATTGACAGAGAGAAAGAAAGGCTGGGTAGGTATTAGTAAACACGAAGAAAGACCACTGGACAGGTAGACTGATTGAAGGAAAGAAGAAAATACTAAAGGAATACTTTGATGGATAAATAGGCAGATAGACAGACAGACAGGCAGACATGATTGATTAAAAGGAAGAAAAAAATAAACACTAGATAGATCGACCGATGGGCCGAACGTTAGATTGCTTGACAGAAAGAACCAAATTAAGAAAAAGGCCAGATAGTTCTACATAAAGACAGACGGACAGGCAGACAGAGTGATTGATCGACGCATGTTTCATGATTCAACACAAGCAGCGTTCATGTTTGTGTTGGGAGTGTAAATACGTCCCTGTTCATAAATCTCCCATAATGCCCTGCAGGCCACTGCGTCCCCCATTAACAAAATGAATTCAGCGGCGGCGGTGGTGAAGGCGTCTCCGTTAACGGCCACGTGGACAGAACATCATGAAGGGATCGGGAAATTATTAGGCACCCGATCCATCACCCGATTGTTCTTTTAGCAATCCTTCTCCTCTGTTGTCTTACCCTTAGCGCCGCCCGCCCTCCCCGGCGACCAGATCTTCTAATACTATTGGCTGGTAATCTAACGCTGAGTGCAATCCCCGCACTCTGGAGGGAAAACAATGGTTCTCCCTCCAGAGTGATTTGGGTCGCGTGCCCTGGTGTTGTGGCGCGGGGTCTCGAGTATTATGTCAAGTGACTCTACTTACTCAGACAAAACAATGTAGGCAGTG